>NW_009259194.1:1386455-1390308 GCF_000687185.1 Egretta garzetta
ACTGCTGGCTCATATTCAGCCGGCTGTCAACCAGTACCCCCAGGTCTTTTTCCGCCAGGCAGCTTTCCAGCCACTCTTCCCCAAGCCTGTAGCACTGCGTGGGGTTGTTGTGACCAAAGTGCAGGACCCGGCACTTGGCCTTATTGAACCTCATGCAGTTGGCCTCAGCCCATCGATCCAGCCTGTGGAGCTAGGATGAGGGAAGGATCACTTCATAGAATCATAGAATCACTTTGGTTGGAAAAGACCTTTGAGATCATCGAGTCCAACCGTTAACCTAACCCTGCCATCCCACCACTAAACCATATCCCTAAGCACCTCATCTATCCTTCTTTTAAATACCTCCAAGTTAGGGGACTCTACCACCTCCCTGGGCAGCCCATTCCCACTTCTCTCCTTGGCCAAAAGAGATTTTCCAGAGTTCTAAGGTAGGCACTTGTCATTTTCTGATTGCTGTTGAGCGATGTTTAATTTAATGCTGATTCATGTTTTCCTTAATGACCTAAGGAGATACCTAATACAGTTTGTGCCTTCATTCCACCTCCAGGTCTCTGCATCCATTCGTGTCTTAGTGGGGAATATTGTTCTCCCACAGCAGTATCTACTGTTTCATCCTTTGCCATTCCTTACCTTACGCTATGCGTTTTGTGATAGATGCGTCAAGCTACACAACTGACTTTTCCAGAGCAGTTTCTTTGGCTCGTGTGTTACAACAGTGCAAATGGTTCAGGTTTGGGAAGCAGAACAGACCCAGCTGTGTTGTAATTTCAATGTGCTTTGACCAAAGCTGTCCCATTAAAAGTTTTCCTCTTGGCCCTGTGTTTGAGAAGTTGCTCTTCAACAGCCTCACTGCGCTGCAAAGGACACGACAAGGATTTTACATTTGTTTTATGTTTGTTGGACTAAACTTCCAGAGGTTTAAAATCTAATATTCCACCTGTCCTTTCTGTCGTTCACTTGAGAAGGACGAAAGGCAATTAAAATCACCAGCAGTGTCAGGAGCATGACAAGAGCTGACATTTTTAGGTTGTTGAGCGTTCCTTGCGATGGATGCTTCTGCAGTAATTGTCACATCTCATCTTTGTCTCCTGCAATGAAGCCTGCTTCTTGAAAATGCTGTTGGGCTTTCCAAATTGCAGTACTTTAGAAACAACTACCTTTTTTATTATTTTTTTTTTTTTTTAATTTTCATCTGGACAGAGGTGCACTGCAGTGTTCACTGTAGCAGTATCAAAATAGTCAGCCACCAGCGCAACGCAGGGAGGTGAAGGAGTGTGCGTTTCAGCCCAGAGTCGCTGTCAGCAGGGATCGTGTGTTTACACAGTTATAGCCCAAAAGGAAAATCACACATTTTCAGTTTACTGTGATTGGAAAGCAAACTTCGCATTGCGATTCGTCCAAGGCAGCCACCACTGTGTTGGGAAGTTGGCTGTAACAAGACATACAGGATGAAACATAAGATTTATTTTTTTTTTTCCTACTATTTAGCCATTTTAGTCTGGTAGAATCCACTTGTTTGCCACATCTGGGCATGGCTGGGTAAGTGATTATAAAATGTGGGATGGCTTTTGCCTCAGGGTTTATGACCTAAATAAATAGTTCACACCACAAGGAGCTTTGGGCTGAAGCACACATCTTAAAACTGCCCAGGGATGCCTGGGCAAGCTGGATACCAAAATCAGCCCATTTGTAGATGGGAGTTTGTGGCGTGGAGTTAAATATTAAGCGTGATATGAATGAAGTCCCTTGGGGCATTTTTCCCTGGCTCATGTTCATTTCCTGGCCTACCACTTTAATTTTTGGAGAACTTTAGTGAGGACTTGTAACAGAGTTTGCAGCTGTGAGTGTCAGCTCTAAAAAGGAGAAATTGGGTTTTCAGACGCTGGGTTTGAACACCTGTGAGTTTGGGATTTGGCTCTAAGCTCTGTGCTGCTTCCTCATCTCTTGTTGGTGTATATATAACCCTGCTTATGAGCTGGAAGAGATATGTTTAAAATATAATTTAGGTGAAGTGCAACTCTCCATTTGGTAAATAACAGAAGGAAATACAGAGCAGGGAAAGGAAGTCTGAGATTTTTCAGAAACACAAATGGGATGTTGGGGCTGGATGTCCAAGTCCAATTTGTTTAAAGCTTTATTTATTTGAAAAAATGAGCTGCAAACTTTTAAAAAATTACTTCCTAAATTGGAATAATTTTGTGCTCAAAATCAGCTGAAGAACGGAGCTTGTAACAGTAAATGATGCCTCTGGGAAACCTGATATTGCTCTTAGCAAAAGAGATTTATAGACAGAACAATGAGTGGAGATAGATTCAGTGAACTTGGTCTTTGGGAACTAAAACTGATTTATAAGTTTTGGTTTTGCAGTTTACACTACCATCAGTACCCAAAGATTGATTTATAGTTTCCTGTAGTAAATTCATCATCATTTAGACAAGATTTTTTTTTTTTTCTTTTACGAAGAGGGTTAGGTCTCACTAAAAAAGTCAAGCAACCTTTTTGATTCAGATTTTTTTTTCCTCCCTTAAATAATCAAAACAGATACGGAAACCCCACTTATGTGTGTTTGCGGGCTAGCAGGGTCGATGTAGCAAATTCCATCTTCTTGTAGAGGAGCGTTTCTGCTTCAGTGGCTGTGCCAAAGGTCCCAGATGATCTTCTCTGGAGACGAAGACCGCGTGCCAGTCTCCAGGTCCCAGCTTGACACCCTCCATACTGTCCCACTTACCTGTAACCATCAGTGAGGGTGGGAGCTCAGCCCGTGCACTAGGAGGAAAAAGCTCAGTTCTCTGAAATCCCATATTTCATGCTGCTCTTCAGCAGTTTTGATAGTCAGCTTTATCACTTACCTGAGTGCTTGTGAAGCAGCTTCCAAATTTATTAATGGGTTTAGATTAGAAGGTGCTGAATGACTTGGATGCTAAGAGTAGCTGTAAGAACTTTTCTGTATGCGTCCCTGGTTCTAAAGAGTAGGAAGCTAAAGGCCTAGTAAAGTATTGACTTCAGATCAAACTTTTGGAAATCTAAATCCATGTGGGTCACGGTACGGTCAGAGGTTATATGTTTGACTTTGGAGCTAAGGACTGGCTTAGCGACTTTGAAACCTGTGGCAGATGCGAAGGGATGTTGCACTCCAGACAAGCCTTGGGGTTGTTTTATTTCATTTAGTGAGGAAAGTTAGGTAAAAAACAGAGCATGAATTTTTACTCTTTCATTGGATTAATCTAACTGTAAATATCTAGGGGAGTTACTACTAATACAGCGTTGTACTGGAGGGAACGTGGGCTGATGATGAAAAGCCTTGCTTTGCCATCCTCACGTCAAGTTCCTTGCCGCTCTCCAAGCGGTGCCAGTGAAGTCTGTTTGCTGCCCCTGGCCTGGAGTTTCTCAGTGGCACGATGTTATCCCAAGGTAGGCAAATGGAAACCTGAACTCCCAGGCTTTTGTCTGCCTTTGTACAGATAAGTACATGGTTTGAAGCTGGATAAGTACAGATAAGATAATGGTTTGAAGCTGCGCCAGGGCAGGTTTAGGTTAGATATTAGGAAAAACTTCTTCACTGAAAGGGTTGTCAGGCTCTGGAATGGGCTGCCCAGGGAGGTGGTAGAGTCCCCATCCTTGGAGGTATTTAAAAGAAGGGTAGATGAGGTGCTTAGGGACATGGTTTAGTGGTGGGATGGCAGGGTTAGGTTAAAGGTTGGACTCGATGATCTTAAAGGTCTTTTCCAACCAAAGCGATTCTATGATTCTATGATTCTAAGAGATGGATTCATCCACGTTGCCATGGCCAAGCTTATTCCAGCACACAAAGCCAAATACCTGCCTAAAGGGCTGTTAGGAGCCTTAATGAACG
>NW_009259194.1:1390329-1396557 GCF_000687185.1 Egretta garzetta
TGCTGCAAGGCACTATTCAGATGGGCACAATCATTATCCTCCTCCTGGCTTATCTGGCTGTATCAGAAATTCCAGATGACGTTCCTATAAAGCAACTTGTGAAAGCTGCTTCTCATAGTCTGTTGGTGCAGGCACCTTTCTGAATAGCATTTCTCACTAGAGCTTGAAACCCCAGCGTAAGATTTTGTGCACGTTGTGGATGGCGCTGTGTAGTAAGAAACAACTCTTGCCAATTAAACCGGAGGCAAGACGTGAACCAGCAGCACAGAGACGGAGTACCGCTCTGAATTTGCCAGTGACAAAGCTACATGCAGGACCTTACTCCTTGTTCAATGGACTTGCTTGCTGGGCTGCTGCTTAGGTCAAACAGACAGCAGCATGGTAAAACTTCAGCCTGTGCAACTTGCTGTATGCTGCCTGACATGCTTACTGTAAAATAATTGATAGGGTCTGTTACATAAACCCATTCATTTTTATTTTGTTAGTTTGTTAATGGGCTTGCTTCATCTTTTGCCTTTGCTGTACGAAGCAGCGTTCTATTTAATTAGCATTGGCTGACCTTTTTTATTTAGCTGGTAAAAAGGTTATTTAAGTCCTTCAGAAGAATTACTACATCTGTAGTTGACCTGATAATTGGTATGTTGTTGTTGGGGGTAATTGTGCTGGCTGATATTCAGGCTCAGGAAGCCTGTGCGCATGTGAATCTCCCTGACGTAGGGGTAGGTAGGGTGCATAGAGAAGACAGCAGGTACAAACCAGTATCGTTCTCTAGCAAAGGTCAAGACGCTAAGTAAGGAAATCGTAAAAGCGGCGACAAACTGCTTAATGGCTGGTAGGTGCTTATGAGAGAGGAGGGCTTCGTCAAGGCATGTCCTATGCAACTTTCCCAGCAAACATTCATGTTTCTTCTTCTAAACACAATTAAGGATGTATTATAGCGAATACTTCGGCTTCTTCCGCATGATGCCTGGCTAGGTAATTGCAGTGATTAATGGGGAAAATACCAGCAAGCCTGACTGTTAAGAAATTGGTGCCACTTTGGGTACAATTATTTCCCGTAGAGGTAAAAGCAAGTCTTTGCAGAAGCTAACAGAAATAGTAGCAGGCAACTGTGTTTTCTGTGCCTGTGTCAGTCTAATCATGTGTATTCATTCTTATATGTCAAGTTTGTTCTTTTATTATCTTCAGTTTGCATCTCTTAAAAACAAATACCTATGTTTGCTGCGCTTGGAATTGCCTGCTGTCCCCAAAGCCTGGCAGAGCATGCTCTGAAAAAAGAATAACAGACATTCATTAAAACCCGATTCAGAGACTAGTTCATACACTGAGCTGGTTTTCCGCAAGTTTCCTTGTTGAAAACCATGGGAAAACACATGCTTAAAAGGCTTCTTGAATCAAGATCTAAACCACAGATCCCTTCAGTATCTTACATGCTCTCTTTCGTATCACGGTATGAACAGGGGAGGTATTTTTTTGCTTTGTCCTGTACAAAAAGCCGTTCTGAATTCCTTGAAGGTACTTACAGGCACCGTCCATTAGCACACGTTCTGTAGGAATTCTGCAGGTTGCCTATATGTTATCTTGCTGGATAAGATATATCTGATAACTTACCAGAAACTTGAATTACAATTATGTAAAAACCTGCAATTATAATTACCTGAGACATACCTTTTGAATTACTGTAATAAAGCCTAAGTATTATCACTCTGCCCTTTAGGGTTAAGTGTGCTCAGACTATCAATCTGTTTTACTGATCACAGACTCTAACTTGATCAAGCGTCTGTATTTGCAGTAGCATAAATCTGCCAGCAGTTATGTTCAGGTCTCCACCTACAAGGGGAGTTAATAGCCTTTTATGTTAGACATCCTCAAGGATACGGCGATAATGGGGTTCGAGAGAGCGGTTGAGCATCTGTGGAATAAAATGGATGTGAACTGGCTGGCTTTATGTTGATAAATTTCTTTTCATGATTTTACTCACCGTTGATAGATCGGTGTGAAAAAGGTCCATAGCCTCCTCAACTTTCTGGAATTAAAAGCAGCTCCCCCAGCCCGGCCCCTGCGCCGTAAAGTTTGTTAGCTCCCTCCTTCGTGGAGGTTTGTCACAGTTGTGAAAAACAAGGCGGGGGTGTTGGTGTTAAATCCCTCTTTTTCTTTCTTCCCTTCTCCTCCCACATCTCCACCGGCCCATTAATTCCCTTGCCATTCCAGAAAGTTACTTCCATAAGGCTTTGACAACAAGAATACAAATGTCACCTTAGGCGTGAGCTGGTCTCAGTTCTGCTGCTAAGGCCAGGTTACTTGAATAAATGTTTTCTTTAGGAATTTGAAGGAGAATTTCTGGCAGTGCAAGCAACCAAGGGAGCTCAAATTAATTTATCTGCTAAATGTAACAAAACCAAACAAACAGAAATTGCTAAGAGTTTATTTTTAAATAAATAAACAAAACAAACCCAAACCTGATCAGAGGAATTATTAATTTGGTGGATGGTACCCAGGTACTTGCCTGCCATCTCCTGATGGTGTTGCTAACCATTATTGGTGGTACACTGGGGTGCAGGGGGCTGGTTTCCAACGTCTTGAAGTTTTGGGGTTGGCACCGGCTGCTGGCAGAGCGTGGCCTCGACGCAAGAAGTACGGGTGGATGTACGGGCTGGTTTGCATAGGATATGTTATGGGGATATTTTCCAGATAGAGTTTCCCGGTAAAATTGCATTATAGGTGCAGATGATCCAAACTTGTCTCGTGCTAGTTCTGTTTGTTTGAATTGCAGAAGCAGGAACAGCTATAGATGTTGTATATGTGTTACAGGGCGGGATGGGATCTTTAACAAGGCTACTCGTGAGAAAGCAAGTTGCCTTTTAAAATTTAAAGTCACAAGTCAAAATACTAGGTTGACAGGAGTGGAGGCAAGCCAGGAAAATTACCGTTCCTGTTACAGCTGCTTTCTTTGAATGATCCAGGCATCCCTGAATGTTGAGTGTGCTGCTAATTCAGGGGTTTATTTTTATTTTAGCTGTTCATGGAGAAACAAAATCTATACGCTGTAGATAAACGAGCTGAATGTAACAAAAATCCAGAGGCAGAACTCCTGTTGTTTGCCAAGGCACATGCATATTTGACATCCTTGTTGTCTGAAGGTTTAATCTTGAGAAAGAAACTTGGTCCAATCAATTCTTAAAATCTCTGCGAGGCAAAAAATATTGCAATGGAAAATACATTTTCCTGTCCGCAGTGTTTGGTTCAGCATAATTAACATGAATAATGCAAGACAATTTTCTGATAGTTATTATATTAGAGAGCTTAGCTGACTCATAACTGCCCCCATGACATAGCCAGAATGCAAATTACTTGGATAGAAATAGCACAGAGATGGTTTGATTAAAATGTGATACGTATTTTGAATTAAAAACATTCAAGGTCTTACTAAATGACCTTAATGTCATTTCCCCCACCCCGCCCCAAGCCACCAAGGAAATCTGCATAATTATTCTGAGCCAGCTTTTTTCTTCTCCCTCTGTGAATTGACAGGACCTGCCATTCATGGAAAACCAGGGTGTCTTTATTTTATTCCTTCGCTGAGCAAAGCTACAGTGGAATAATGATGTCGCATTTTGTCATCGTGTTCTTTGAGAACCTGGCTTCTGTATTGTAATGACAAAGCTAATGCGTCTCGGGCACGTCTCTAACAAGGAACCATAAGACTGCAATCCTCGTTAAGAACCAGACCCATCTCCCTGTCTTTCTCCCTGCAGCCCCTCAAATCTGACTGTGGCCAGTCACTCCCAAGTTCCTGCAAACGGCCGCGATGAGGCACAGAACGAAACGTCCGCTGAACTTGTTTCAAAGATTTTGTGGGCATGTAACTTTGCTGGAAGAGTCTGTAAACTTTGGGCACTTCGGTCTCTTGGGAATCTCTCCAAAAACCTTCTCCTAGGGGTGTTTTGCTTTTGCAGCCATCAGACATTTCATGGAACAGACTGAGCTTGGGAAGGAGTAGTGCACTGGGTGGAAAAGACAGTTGATAATTAGAGAGGAGTGGTTATTACAAGCCCCAAAAGACGTGATTTCAAAGTCAGCTTTCGCTTGTCATCTCTCAAAAAATAAAATGAAATGGTGTAATGAGATTGTGTTACCTGCTATAGCACATTTGATCTGGAAGTCAGACACGTTTACAGGTAAAAGGATTATTTTGCCCGTTAGCTGGCAGCCCTGCAAATTCCCCTCGTGGCTCTGAGCAAAGCGGCTGGGTTTGTGTGTGTTCTTAAGAGCAGAGTTTACGTAGGGTACAGTCTGCACGTGGTTGGCACCCAAGGTTGTTTAGTGCTTCTGTGGCATAAGTAACAATTTCTATGGATTTAGTGCATAAAGCTGCCCAAACCTCAGTGCCTTCTCTGTTCTCAACCAAGCTGGATCCAGGTTCACTCAGAGTTCACAACCAGTTTGAAGGACTTGAGGTCCAACTTAGTGGACCTCCTAGCAAATTTCTTTAGGGGTTATTTATTTGAAAACACAGCAGACCGGATAACTTGCTCCTTAAATCTGGTTGATGCAACCAGAGCCCATGCCAAATTTCTAACATGGTTTAGCTCCTGCTCCCACACTCTCCTCCTCTGCTGTATGGATGCAGTATGGGAACAGATACGTGATAAAAGCTCTTTTACCAAGACTTTCCATTTTATGGCCCAGAGACTTATTTTTTGTCTTCCTATCCCCTGCCACTCATTTATTACATACAATTTTCTTTTGAACCCTTTTTTTGTTTCTCCATTTTTTGATACCTGGAGAAGTGTGTGATAAGGACTTACCAGTTATCACTAATCCACATTTATCTGCAGGGATGCTGCCTCACTCTTCTATTAATCTTTGCACCAGAGTCTGTCTATTATTCTTCCAGCTACCACTGGTTGGTATCACTCATCTCTTGTATGGTTTTCTGAGAAAGTTAGCTGAAAATTAACATCAATATTTCTTATGATGTTTTTCAGGCTAACCATTAAAATGGGGAAAACTTCGAACTCTGGGCTGAATTAAAAGAATCGAGGGAGGAGGGGGAAGCCTGGCTTTGAAATAGGTGATGCAACATGACCACTGCTGAATAAAGAGGCAGGTTCCCCCAAGGTCACTCAAGAAGTTGTCAGCACAGTTGGGACTGAGGTGGTCCTGGCGCCCTGGAACTGCTTCCCCTTGGGATGGTGCCATGCGATGAGCCCCGCTGCCTTCGGTGCAGCCGCCGTCCGAGAGCTGCCAACTCAAGTTAAGTCCTTGTTGCTGTCCCTGCCGCTGTGCTGCTTGCAGTGAACTCCTTGTTTTGTTTTCTCCTGGTTATAATACGTAACTCTGTCTGAATTTCATTATGTGTTGGAATTAATGTCTTCGTTTACGTGCCACTGCTGCTGTTCTTTGTGCCTCTGGCACACAGATTTGTTTTCAGTACCAGCAGACACAGTAATTGAGCTGTTCCCTGACTTTACTACCACTATTTGTAAAAGTCTTGAGTCTCTCTCCTAGGGAATGAACAGCTTCTAAAGACCCTGCTTTTTCCTCCTGTAACCTAATAACGCTCACTCGCTATAATACTCACTATGGGAAATTACAGTGGGTAGCACCGAGGGAGTAGATGACCAAGTTCCCTGAAGGTGGTGTGATCCCATTTTACACTGCCCTGCTCAGCAGTGGGAAGCATGGCCTTCGCTCATGTCAAATTGTTGAATAATTTGTCAATCTTGTTATCATTTTATTAATGAAATTGGTTTAAGACATCTGAGGAAGTAGGAGGGACAGTTTGTTTCTGGCTTTAACTTGGGTTACTTTAATCAAGAGTTCATGTACGGACATGTATTCTGGCTTCTGCTTTCTATATGACTGAAATCATTGAACTTGCCTCAGCTTCATGTATTGTATTTGGTTGCAGATCCTCAAGACACGAGGAAGCAGATGTTAGCCAAATTCACGATTCTTGAATGATTTTTAAATACATAGTACACTTTCTCCAAGTGAAGGTTCCCCAAAGCAGTCTTCAGACCACATAAAGGACTTCCCAGCTGTTTCTAATCATCACACATGTAATTATTTGTTCTACTCACATTCTATATTTGTTTTTTTATGTGTCAGTTGATTCACCATTGCAGTTATTTGCATGGTTGAAAGAAAATCTGTTTGGGGAGGTCTCACCCTCTCAACAGCAGCAGTGCCCAGTTAGTCTATACTTTTTGTTTAGTATTCCTG
>NW_009259194.1:1396606-1422737 GCF_000687185.1 Egretta garzetta
CACAAGCAGCGCCAGCTAAATTTGTCGTGGCATTTGCTAACGGCCAGGTTGATCTCCCCACTGATCTGTGCTGCCTCTCACTCGTGTCTAAAGTGATGGGTGTTAGAATCGGGCTCCTCGGTGCTGTGTAGCTGAGGGGTCCATCCTTGCCAGAGCTGCTCCCGACCAGAGGATGCGCCAAACGCTCTGCAAGCTCAGATGAAATATTTTGGCTTGTATAATGAAACCAAAATGGTAGTGACACTGTTTAGTTTCCCAGTTACCAGTTGATTGCATGGGGTCTAAAACTGACTGTTTATTCATGCAAGAGCTGCATCTTGAGCTAAATCTACTAAACAAATTGCACTAGACAGCGAAAGCCAGAATTTCATGTGTCATAAAACTGTATTTTTTTTCCCATGGTTTTGTCTGAGGAGGTTTTTTTCCTATAATGAATGTTCATTAAAATCTTTAGCTCCAGGATTCATAGTGGGTGATTTACTGTAATTGTAACGATTTCTCATGTAACATTAACAAATACAAGAGTATAATTGGGTACATGAGGAAGCATTAACAGAGCGGCATGCTGACCTAGAGCTGGTACCCATTGTATCAGCCAACCGGTCCCGAAATTGAGAATACTCATTACGCAGCCTGATCTGTTCTGGAGCAATTCTGCTGAGAGTTGCTTTGACTGAATTTTTAGTGCTGCTGAAAGGTGTCTCATTGACGGCTGCGAATTATGATAATAATAATATACTTAACACTTTTCACTTGCAGAACTCAGGGCACTTCTAGGCCTGTCTGTTTTATGGATGGGAGAATTATGACCAATTTTCTACAAAGTCATGAAAATGCAGTTCCGTGGCTCCTTCGTCACCCGGTTATCTGACTCGCACGCCTTTTCCGAGCACGAGCCTATTGCTGCTCTAGGATGCTAATCCCCCAGTGCGTTTAATCTTTCTGCTCTGGTTTTATTACAGTCCAGAAGATGGGAAGAGATCCCCTCTGTCCCGATCAGCAGCGATTCGGTTGACCCATAGTTTGCCCACAAGTCTTTTTCAAGTTGAATCTGAGAGAATGTATTTTGAGAAATTAAACTCTTAGGCCAATTTAGGCCTTGGTTAATTGTCACAGAGCATCTAGCAAGAGAAAGCCTTGAAACTGCTTCCTGCCTCTCGCAGGGCAGTGAACAGACTTGGCGCAAGTGCCGGTTTTTTATCGCGCAAGACTGTTTCCTTAGAGATGCATATTTAATTGCTATCATGCTTTATCTGGGGCTTTTCTACGCATCTCTGCGGTGCTAGGATGGATCGGTATGGTGGAGGAGAGCTCGCATTCCATATGCCGTGCAGTGGAAGACGGCAGAGACTGACCTTCCTTTCACCTGAGCTTGCACACCCAGAGGGCACGAGACGGTGCCTCGCAGAGAGGTTTTCCGTGGGCCTGAAAGCAATGTAGCATCGCGGGTTATTAGCTGCAGTGAAACGCTGTGCTGACATAGCTGTGCAATTTGTTTCTGGATCTAAAGTGAGTGAGACAATCTTCATCTGTCTCTTTGCTCACGTATCCTGCTACATCTTCAAAGGTGTTTGATTTTCTTTCTTAATTTTATTGGATTCTTTTTTTTCCAAGATGGTAAAATTGTTTTAGGAGTTGTCATCCACTTGCAGAAGGACAGATAAGTTCAAATTAAAATAAATAACTCTGCAGGAAGCAGTGTTATAGCTTGAAATACAAGGGGTTTTTCTTCAGCGCCTTTCGATACCTGGAAAATAGCTGTACTCTGCTTTGTGTCCCCCTTAGCAGAATGGGAACGTCTCCCTGCCCCTTTGGGATTTTGCAGCCAAATGCCATAGGGGCTGCAAGGCACTTAAGCAATACGTTATGGTTATCAGTATAAATACCTGAGACTGTTAGCCTAGCAGCGTCCGAGTCCTGCGGAAGCAGCATGCCTGGCGCTTCTGGAAGAAGATGATGCAAAACGTATCATTTCAGTGTCTATGGCTGGCGTTAGGCTTTTTTAAAAGCTATAGGAGGACTTTTCGTACCTTGACTTATTCCTTAGATATTGCAGTGATGAATATTTATGGCTAGGTTAACTGCCTTCATGGGAAGGATCCCCATGGAAATTGCTACTCTAAGTTCCCTCTGGACTGTTATATTCTTTCCCAAGTGATCCAAAGGGAATTCTTCACATGAAGACGTAATAAAAGTTGAGTGAGTGAAAATAGGAAAAGGCATTTATTGAAGCGGAATGGAAAATAGGAGGTCTGGAAAACTGAGCTGCCTCTGAAAGCAATTGAGTCAAATGCCTGCAGATGCAGGCACAATAGATTATGGAAATTAGTCAGAATAAATAGGCCTGGATGGCCTGAGCAGCACTGTTGTGTCGACGGGTCTCATTGAATATGCTCAGAAGCATGTAACTGTTTGTTTCTCTGCCACATACATTTTTCCACAAGATGAGGAATGAGCTTGAAAATGATACCTGAATTAATTTGTCGTTTCCCCCTAGAGTCTCGGTGTCCCATGGAAACAGAACATTGGTAAAGCAGATCACATCACGCCGCTGTTCTGCTTTAAATGGGTCCTCGATGGTGAGTCTTTTCTGCTTGTAATCTGTGTTTCACTGATGATTTGCCATTGGACTATGGTAAAAAGGTTTTAAAAAAAACCCAAATGGCAGAAATCTCATCTGTAGACATAGTATCAAGGGTTGGATGTCCAAAATTTCATTAAGGAAATGAAACCCTAGAATGGATCAAATCCTACGCTGTTTTGACCTTCATCGTGTTTGCCATCACTTTGTACTTGCTTTGTATTCATATTTCATGGTTATGAACTTCTTTAGAAATGTTTGATAATATCTTCAAATGTTTGCTTTGGCAGAAAAGTTAAGCTTAACAGGGGAGAGAAAAAAGTCTCTTCAGACTGAAAACAAACACTTTAACCTTCCTCCTCTGATTTCCTACACGTGCACTGGAGTTCAGTTACTTTTTGGATATGTCCTCCTCTGATGGCCCAGTTCTCTGGCTACGCACTGCAACTCGTAATATATCACGCTGGCCTTTTTGCTGAGCTGCTGTGGAGTAATGCTGTTACATTTTGCCATAGTAAATCAAGAGAGATTTAATTTGGAAATTTAATTTAGACATGCCGTAGGGAATGTAAGTCCGGAGATACTGCAGTGATGCTTTTGAATTGTGTGTGTAGACATATATATCTTTCAGCTTGCCAGTCTTATTCCCCCCCAGTGAAAATTTGAATTTCTCTGCCAAAAGTAGACTGACTCTTTTTTTTTTTTTTTTTGGCAATAGAAACCCAATATTGTGTTCAAAACCAGTGCTTCGACTGTAATGCAAATGCATGTGCACTGTGCAAAGCAGATGAAGAGCCAGGCCCCATCTCTCTTTCACAGGAACTCTGTTCTTCACTGGTGTGTGCTTGGTGGGAGGGATATAACACAGGAAGACCATGACTAAGGTATTTACTTAACTATTGTTCAAGCCACCGTATTTTAGCTGCTGGCAAATGCCTTTTTAAAAATTATTTAAATTTGCATTCTTTGTGGGAAGAAAAATACTAATAATATCTGTATGCAGGTTTGGTAGTAACAATCAGTAAATACGGAGCTCTAGTCTTAATCTTAAAGACAAATGCATATCATGGTTAAATGGTCAAAAAGTGACAGGTGGATAAATTAATATCGAAAATGTGATGCAAGTCTTAGTAGCCAGTATATTTAACCCTTACGCAAAGAAGAGTGGGCTGCTTAAACCAAGACCAATTCCCTTCCAATGAACATGTGCCAACTGAAATACAAATGATTGCACTCAGTAATATATATATTTTGGGGTATTTCAGATTTATCTGCATGACTTCAGTGTCTTGCATTCACGTGGCTTGTGAAAACTAGCGTTCTATCTGATGGTTGGGCTGGGGCTGGCCTTCCTTTGCTATGCTGCTGCATAATTTAGACTAGGGATGGAGGGGATGCTTCTTGGGTAGCTTGTGTGTGCATGTACAGACGTGCCAATGGCTTTGCAAACTGGCTGTGCTTTTTATTCCGATCTGGTTTATTTGGAACGCTTAAAATTCCAGCTAGAACTTAATGATCAATAGATGATTCATAATTCTTGAAATGCTGCTTTAGAAGAAAACTGGCTTCTGTTTTAGGAACATCACCCTTGAACACCACCCAGTTCAGTGGGGGTAGGAAGGAATTAAGAAGAAGTTGAATTGCTCTTATTGGGTTGTAAAAACCAAAGGGCCAGCTCTCAGGGGTTGTAAATCAGCCTGTCCATGGGCTTCAGTGAAGCTCTGGAGACTTGCATGGAGTCTGGCCTTGTCCGCACAATATTTAAGCTTCATTTAAAGAGGCTCCAATACTTGGGCTGCTGGCTCAGATGCCAATTAGCTAAGACAGCTCTATGAATAGATCTAGTTTTGTCAGAGCCAGTTGTAAAAAAAAAAATAAAAAAATCTCTTGCTGTGGACGCAGTATGATATGAACCTGTAGATCTGCGTGCTCCTTGGGAATCACACTGTGGTTTTTTGGTCTTATTTGGTCTTTTTTGCTTGTTGATTTCCTTGGTTAATAGTAAAGGAACCGCTCAAGTAGGAAGAACAAGGTAGCTCCATGGTTCCTTTGAAAACTCTAGGGCAGGGGAGTAGTAAATCTGCTTAACGAGCATGCGTTAACACGTAACACTCCTGCCAATAACTTCAACTCATGCCAAGCATGCAGCTGTGGGTAACAGGGCAGGGACAGAAATTGGCCTTTTTAAAAAGCAGAGAACTTCTCTGCTGCAACTGGTTGAAGTTCTTGCTAACTTCTGCTGGGAGTGGGGGGAACCCACCATACATTCAACTGTTGAATTCTCCTTTTCAAAAGACAGCTGGTAATTTGGGTTTCTGAAGAGTTCCTACACTGGTCCGCAGGCAATTGGAAAATACAGACTGATGGCAGCTTCAGCAACATTTACACAACTTTAAAAGGCTCTTTGCCTCCTCCTCCTGTGTTGTTTAAGAATTGGCACAAGGTAACTAGAAGAAATGCATCTGGAGTGACTTGAAGCAGTTTCAGGGTTGAGGGGTGGGGGAAGCAGCTTGAGGAAAAAATGTTGCATGCGGCTGAAATGATTTAGATTGATTCTGCTTGTATAGTGCTATAGAAACCTTATATAAATCTTGGTTATATAGACTTTGATTATGCTTCTGGTTCTGCCAGTGGGCTATAGAGTGATTTCTGGTTTAAAAAGAAAAAGGGGGGGGGAGGTAATATGTAAAATCAGTGTAATGATACTGTCCTCGTTTGTGTAGTATCTTGACATTTATTAGTATAAAAAACTAGCTGTGGTTTTTGCAATGGTTCTTCCATTTACATGATGAGTAATAGGCAGGCATCCATAAAACATTTGAGCTGTAGCTTAATCTTCAGACAAGCTATAGAAGAGAGGAAATGGTGTCTCCTATTTCCTCTGTTCGGTCTTACGTTTGCTAGTGGGACTAGCTTGAAGTGCAGATGTCAGAGCTGAACTTTGCCTATATTCAGGAGACAGCCACATAGAAAGTTACTCTGATTTTTAGTTACCCTGAATTTTAACTGAGTTTTAAACTGATTAGGGCAAGGAGCGAGCCTGGGGTCTAGAAATGCAGATGTACTCAGAAGCTACAACCCCCTACAAGGCACTAATGGTGGTCAAATGAGTTGTGGAGAAATGAACAGGTTTTCTTTTCTGTTGGTTTAAAATAAAAAAATAAGATGATGAAACTCCCGTGGTTAGTAGTGGGTTCTACAAAATGCTGTGGAGCAGGCACGGGAAATTGGTGATTGGTTTGAAAACGCCATCCAAGAGGCTTTTTCCCAAATGATTTCTAAATTTTGTTCTCTAAGTGGCAATCTAAACTCTAAATTTCTCACTCTGTTTCTGACATCTGTAGAACTACAACCATTTAATAATCATAGTAAAAAAAAAAAAAAGAAAATAACTGTTTGACCTGGGTTTTAATATGCAGAGTCTGACTTTGCTGTGGCAATTTGTCCTCAGGTTTCATAATTTGAAGAAGAAAGCAAAATGTTTTGATTTGACATTAAGTAGGTGATGAGCATGTCAAGTGAGATTTGACTGATGTTTCCTCTTGTTCCTCCAATGGAGGTTAAATGATTTATTGTTCAGTTAAATTGCAGGCTAAAACCAAAATATCTTCAACAATTATTAATTTTTTTTCTTGTTGCTGTGGTGGACAAGGTTCTATGAAGACCTACGGAGCTGCAGCGCACGATCTCATGGTATCAAACGGTAGCAAGTGGAGGTTTACTCTGCACATGAAACTTTTTCTGCTTTGTAGTCAGTGTGAAAGTACAAGTATTTTCAGTAGGGATATGATTAATTTTTACTTTTTGGAATTGAACTAATTGTTCTGGTATTGGCATAGATGTATAAATGGTGTTACCACAAAGTCGAGACCAAAATAATAAGCCTTGCTGAGAAACAAGTTGTTTTACTGCGAAGGTGGGTGTTGTTGGTACAGCTCACTCTCCATCCTGTGTGGGAACAGAGCCAGGTCACCATGTCAAACTTCTGCTGAGGGAAGCCATATGTATACAAGGTGCTTGCTATCATGAAAAAAAATAAATCTAGTCTGTCTTTGCTTAGAGGAACGGTGAGGTTAGGCTTCTGTAGAGGAGCGTACTGCATCTATACTTGTAAGTGTTGCCAGCATGGTATGATGACATATGTCACCGGAGCTCGTGAAAGTTAGAGGAATCCAGCAATATTTTCTTTTATTTCGCCTCTACCCACAAGAAACAGTTGAGAAGAAACTGAGCATGGTTGAAGACCGCAGTTTTAATTCCTTTTTGGGTAATGAAGCTTTTCAGTTCATAAAGTACAGAACTTTATTTTTTTTCCTGTTCCTGGAATGAATCCTTTTTCTTCTCAGTTTCATGCTCTTTGGGTAATGGGACAAGACAACTGATTTTTTGCAAGTGTCATAAGAGATCTGTACATCAGAATATGGTCAGGATGAAACCTTCTACTTCAGAGAACCTGCAACCCAAAAAAACCCCTAAAATCTGATAAACTGGGTTTTTTTTCCTGCCAGCCTGGAAGTCTTTGGTGGTACCTCCATAACCTTCTTGACAAGGAACATGCAGTGAAGAGACAGCCCATGCTCTGGTTTTTTTCCCCATTAGACTAAACTTCCATGTTTCCAGTTTAGGTAAGAGCTGAAGCAGTTAAGAAGAAATCTAGTGGCATGTCTGTGTCTGCTCTAGAGGCAGGATTTTTTCTTTCTTGCCTTCATTCTGTTGTAAAACATCGGATGTTTGCTTTTTAGAAAAACTCTGCCTGTTTTTTCTGGATGTGTTATTAGTTAGTAGGCTTAGTTTCCTTCCTCAGCCCCTGTAGCGAAATGTTTCTATTGGAAAAGTTCATCTCTCCACCCGTATTTTTCCCTTAAAGGCCACATTTCAGTTTCAGAAGTTGAACCTGAAAATTGTTACAAATTGCAGCCAGTGCTGAGCTTACCCCCACCTTTGATGGAGGGAGTGTGAGATGATGTGGGAATCCCTGTTGCTTCTGGTGAGCATCAGCATCCTTTTGCATCTCACCTGGACTGTATTATGCACCCCTATATGCCTTTGCAAACCTGGCCCTTATTCTGTTATGAGCAGTGATAATTCCTGTAATATTTACTGAATATTTACTGAATATTTACTAAATAAAATTTACTGTAAATATAGTCTTAATCTGTGTTTAAATAAAAGAGGTTTAACAATTCGTTTTGCTCCCTTCATTTTAAAGCAAGGAAGTTGCGGAGGGAACAGTGCTTCCAAGAAGTTTTACATATGTCATTTCTCATCATGATACTTGAAGGGTATAGTAATTAGTTGGAACAGCTTAATTATCTTGAAAACAGGGCAGTGCAGCTATTGTGTGCCTCCACATTTCAGCCAAAGCGTGTGCGAGGTTGAGAAATCCTTACGGCGGTGCTAGCTGTCCCTTCCTAGCCAAAATTTAAAACAGGGTTTATTTTTGGTAGTGCTCCTTAAAAATGCGCTGGAAGTCTTAATGTGACAGGATACGTTACAATCAAATGTAAGTTGTATACACGAAAGGACTGACTCTTTGTCCTTAGCAGTCAGGGCTCTTGGAAGGAGCTTGATGGGGGAGGGTATGGACTTGTTGTCTGAGGGTTTGTCAGTTTGGGAATAATATGGATCAATGTAGGTCTTGTGTACATTTAAAAACCTGAGAACCAAATGGCAATTTTTGGAGGGCACAAGTTCATACAGAAGAGTTGGCATTGAGCTGCTGCCTGCTGGGTGCAAGTCTGCCTCGGTGCGGTTGTAGCTGTGGAAATCCTGTAGAAGTAAAACACAGTGCAAATGACTGACACCTTTTGATACCTTCCCCTGAAACAGGAGAGTATTCCAAAAGAGTACATATTTTTTAATTATTATTCTAAAAAAAAATGCATATGCACTTCTGAAAAAGCTTTTTGTACAGTTCTTTGGCTTGCCTGGAGATGGCAATGTGGCAGTATAATTGTTACACTATGGCCTACTCCCAGCAATACATAGAAATTACATTAAATTAATAATAAAAAATAAAGCTCAGTTTGAGCCAGCTCTGCAAAAATATAGGGAATAAATGCATTGGAAACATACAGATAATGTAGCTGAAACTCAGCTGATTTAACTAAATGAGAAGCTTTGTGAATGGTAAATTAATTTTTTATTGCACCCAGACACCCAACATACTTTTAATGTCGTGTAACATCCATTTTAGTGAATGACTTACAATAAACATAAGCAATGGCCCTTTGCTGCCGCTCATCGAGCTCTCCAGGTAGTCATTGCCTTTACGCTCGTGTACCTAAGTCAGGCAGCCGAGGTTTCCTGTTTATCAACTTCAGCCTGGCAGCTTAAATAAGTTTTTCAGAACATTTTGCTTGCTTGTAGCTGAGAGCTTTTTTTGAAGAGGGGAAATGAAAAGGTCTCTGGTGCTTAATTACAGCACTAACTGTAAGAATAACGCCTGCTCTGGTAGAATGTTTCACTTCGACCTGTTTCTACGAAGAGTTCTGCTATGAGTATCGGTGTTACCCTCGATTCACAAATGGAGAGACTGACGTGCAGGGAGATGGACCTTCGCTGCCAGGTCAGCCTACAGGCTAGTGGCAAATCTGGGGAGATAACCCAGGTCTGTTGAACCCCAGTTTATTAGGCTACGCTCTCAGCCAAAGGAACTCTGGCAGGATCTCGTGTGTCTGTCTCTGAGTAGACTTAAGTGCAGAAAATCCCCTTGGGTTCTTCGGATCATTAAGAATACAAGGGAAATGGTAGGTGATGTATGGGAACGCACTATATGAACCTATGTGAAGCTCTAGGGTTATTGGAAAGCTGATTGCAAAATTTTTTGCACGGGAGACAGTGTCTGCCAACTAAAGGCAATGGGTTTGATCACTAAAATGTTCTGGCTCAAAGTATTTCCTTAAATTCCTCTTTGGGGTCAAGACATCTGAATTTGGTAAACTGTTTGCTGTTCCAGGTTGGCTATCTCTTCCACTGTGTTATTTCTGTTGCTCCAGCACCCACTGTTCTGTTCCAATACCTTTGCTGACGGGAGGTAAATGCAGTATAAATTGTCACTTTGACATGTTACACTTTGTAGTGTGTTGAATAATGCATTTAACATGCTGTCATGATGTACCTGCACCTTGCCAAACGTTTGAAATCATGTCTGCTTGTTTTGTACTTTAAGATGTGGCTATTTGTTTACGAAGCACTTCTTGCTCCAAGAAATCTTGTTTTGCACGGTTGCCATCACTGCAGATATTCGGGGAAAGGACAGAGGAGACATTCTAGCAAATGGGCTGAATGGCCCCACGAAATGAAAGAGGATGGCTTTTCTCTTTCGGGTTTTCCCTGTGTCATTCCCCTGGCATGTTATTTTCTTACATCGGAAGCTGTTTGGAGAAGAAAGGCAGATCAGCTCTGATCCTCACAAGCCCTGCATTATATTTTTAGTTCTGTCGCAGACGCTTTACGTTACCCTGGCGTGCCACCCCATCGCGCTTAGCTCCCCAACTCCTCAAATGGTGGCTGCTTAAACCATTTCCCTGTCTTCAGGCATGCTTAGCTGCACTCTTTTTTTTTTTAGACCTGTGTCATTTGAAGACCTAACTATCCCAGGCTGCTTGCATGGAATATACACAATCTCTGGCAGTATCTCACTGACGTGATTTCAGATAAAATATGAAAGCAGCAGCGTTTATTGCATAGAAATGCTTTAAAAAGACTTGGTGTCTCGTAAAACTTGGCCCCATAAAGTCAGGTTCAGAAGCGTCCTTTACCTTTTCTTTCCCAAATATAAAGTGAGCATTTGTGACTACCATTCATCTGCGGGAAGGCAAAACATGAAGTTCTTCCAGAGTGTGGCTATGCAGGGCTATATGGGAAAAGGAAAAGTGATATTTGGTTATCAAGTGTCTCATTTGGACACACTTAGTTAATTTGAAAAGCAAATGAAGGAAGGACCTCAACCATCTGCCTAATGCTGTGCTTCTATTCCGGAGTCTTTTTCTGATTATAATATTCTGGCAGCACCGTGGCATCCAAGGCTGTGCTCCAGACGGAGCAAAGAATATAGAGAGTGTAGGAGCAATTAAGCTGCTGTTGGGCCTGGGCTGTGTGTCGTTGGAGGTGTTAGTAGAATTAACTGTAGTCAGTCATAGGAGAATAAAAGCTGGATAAACTGTTGTTAATCTTTTTACGCTTGGATTAATTGCAGCAATTGTAATCTCCCAGTTGACTTCCAAATGCTTAGTTCAGGATGTGAGTCAACTCTTAGCTTGGACAAGTGCTAAACTGTATGTCCAGTGCCTGGGGAGCTTGCAAATACGGGTTCCTAGAGCTATAGTCTGACCACTTGTGCCGTGCTCTGCTTGATATTCTGTAGCCCAGCCTACTAAGAAAGCAAGTGCAGGATTAGAAGGACGACTAGGGGCATGGCTTTCAGTTTAGATTAAAATACAGAAATTAAAAATCAAGATGGATAAGGAGAAGGCACAGAGGGAATGATTACTGTGGGTTGCTATTTTTCACAATACAAAAAGCAGAGGGGCACTAGAAATTAGAAAGCAGTGGCTTTCAAAAGTAGAATGGAAGTAATATTTAAGAAAACAAGTAATTACATTGTGGGACCCTTGCAATTGATGCTGCAGCAACTCGAAATATAGGTTAATTCAAAAAGGGTTAAGGGATGTCCTGGAGGATGTGTTACCAGTGTTCCAGATGCCACTTTCAGCTCTGAAAAAATGCGACTGTGATTGTTAGGAGCCTGGGTGACAAATCATCACCTGCCTGTCTTTGATTACGCTGTTCTTTAAGCATCCACTACCAGACAAACTGGGTTGGGCAGGCTATTGGATTGACCTTCAGCTGGACTTGCATTTTTCTAGGGGGAAGTGGCTGATAACTATATTGTTCTTCTTGTGGAGTTGATGCCTCTATCGGCATGGAATGGAGGGGTTTTTTCACGTGGTCCACGAAGTTTGAAAAGCTTTTGAATCCTTGCCTGGCATTTGGTACAAGAGGGCCTTTAAAATGCAGGTCATTATTGTTCCGCGCTGAGCTCTGGGTAGCGAATGTGGATGTATTTCCTCTTCAGAAAGTTCTATTTTTGCCGCAATGATGCTGCAGGCCAATTTCTGTATCATTTCTGTGCATTTAACTTCGTTGATGATGGTTTATTTGAAGAGGTCTGTCTTTATATTGTCAGTGACTTAATGACGAGAATCAGAGCTTTAGGATTTGCAGGAAGAAGGAAGTGCTTGACAGGCACTGCTGAAATGGTTTAGCCAATCTTTCATTTTAACAATAGGGAAATAAAATAACCCAAGTGCAGAAATAGATATTTTGGAAGCGGAACGTAATGCTCATCAGCATAGATAAACACATAAAGGATTGATGCGTTTTAAAACTATGTCAAAGATTCATGTTCAAAAGCCACGTTAAAAACAATTGTAGAGGACTCGTTCTGCACCTCTTGTGTTCCAGAATGGATTAAAAGGGATTTAATAGGAAAAGGAGTATTGCCTGGAGGTAAGAGCCTGGAATGGCTTTTTGCTGCTTGCTTCCCTGCTGTGCCAGCTCCATGCTCTGACCCTTCAGTGAAGACCCCTGTGAATGAAGACGATTTATTAGTTGCAATAAATTTTGTTTCTAAGCTCTGAAATGACGGGAGTATCAGGAACCAGAAGTGTCACCTCTGCCAAATCAGTGCTCCCAGACTCTGCGATAAGTCATAGAATCACAGAATGTTTTGGGTTGGAAGGGACCCCTAGAGGTCCCCCAGCCCAACCCCTCCGCAGGAGCAGGGACACCTTGAACCACATCAGGTTGCTCACAGCCCTGGCCAACCTGGCCTGGAATGGTCCCAGGGATGGGACCTCCACCCCCTCTCTGGGCAACCCCTGCCAGGCTTTCACCACCCTCACTCTAAAGAATTTCTTCCTTATATCTAGTCTAAACCTGCCCTGCTTCAGTTTAAAGCCATCCCCCCTTGTCCTGTCCCAGCTGGCCCTACTAAAAAGCTTGTCCCCCCCTTTCCTCTGGGCCCCCTTGAAGCCCTGACCGGCCGCACTCAGCTCTGCCCGCAGCCTTCTCTTCTCCAGGCTGAACACCCCCAACTCTCCCAGCCTGGCCTCAGAGCAGAGGGGCTCCAGCCCTCGGAGCATTTTAGTAGCCCTCCTCTGGCCCCGCTCCAACAGGTCCATGTCCTCCTTGTGCCGAGGGCTCCAGAGCTGGACGCAGGGCTCCAGGGGAGGTCTCCCCCAGGACAGGGTTGGCTTCTGGGCTGCCAGCGCCCATGGCCGGCTCATGGCCAGCTTTTCATCCACCAGCACCCCCAAGTCCCTCTGGGCAGGGCTGCTCTCCGTCCTTTCTTCCCCCAGCCTGTATTGATACTGGGGGTTACCCCGACCCAGGGGCAGGACCTTGCCCGTGGCCTTGTTGAACCTCATGAGTCATGTTGTGTTGAACAAAATTTTGTTTCTCTGGGGTGAGCTACAGCTTTAGGATAGATTCCTGGTGGGGATGACAAAGGTGAAAAGCCCATCTGTATCTCAGTTCTCCGGTCTGATTACAATGAATATGTCATTTGCAGCTGTATCGCTTCCTCACTAATGTGTACATAATGCCTTATGAGCTCCTCCAGGAGCTCCAGCAAAGACATAAGAAGGGTGTTTCATATCAACCCGTTCAAGCATGTTAACAAAACAGAGCATTGATTTCAATGAGATGATTCCTTTTTTGCACCCTGACAGCAAGAATTGCCAACCTTGCTTGTGAAAGAAGCGTTACTGCCCAACGCTGCGGTAACACTGCCTAAAACTGCAGCTGCTGTACCACTGGGCTTTGTTTCTTCCCAGCGGACAGAGACAAGCCTTGTGCTGTGGACTGTCACAAAAAGGTGTTGAATTCATATGAATATCTTCTAGACTGCCAGCCTGGTCATGTATTCTGCAATGAGGATTTCTGAGGAATTTTCCATGCTACACACAGTCTTTTCCTTCATTAATGAGAACCTAGCTGCTGTGTGTCCTGGTTTTGGCTGGGATAGAGTTAATTTTCTTCCTAGTAGTGGGTGTAGTGCTGTGGTTTGGATTTAGCATGAGAAGAATGTTGATAACTCACTGATGGTTCAGTTGTTGCTAAGCAGTGCTTGGTCAAGGACTCTTCAGCTTCCCATGCTCTGCCAGGGGCACAAGAAGCTGGGAGAAGGGGCACAGCCAGGACAGCTGACCCAAACTGGCCAGAGGAATATTCCATACCATATGAAGTCATGCCCAGTATAGAAACTGGGGGAGAGTTGGCTGGGGCGGGGGGGAGGGGGGAGGAGAGCGTCGCTGCTCGGGGACGGGCTGGGCGTCTGTGGGTGGTTGCATCACTTGCTTTTCCTGGTGTTTGTTCCCCTCTGTTTTCCTTTTCATTACAGTTTTTTTTGGTTTTTATTATTATTTTATTTTATTTCAATTATTAAACTGTTCTTATCTCAACCCATGGGTTTTCTTACTTTTGCTCTTCTGATTTTCTCCCCCATCCCACTGTGCTGGGGGGAAGGTGGGGAGCGAGCGGTGCTTGGTTGCCAGCTGGGCTCAAACCATGACACCATGACATCAGCCAGACCTTTTTACAACTTCAATAATAGAGTGAAGTTCAAATACATTGAGTCACTAAACAACACCTTCCCTTAAATGTCCTGGTTTGCAGCCAGTGGCAAAAACTTTTCTAGGGCTGCTCTGCCAGCTTAAAATATCCATGGCAAAGTCTTGACTTAACTATCCATGACCTTCTGTTAAGCTTTCCAGGATGTCTGCAGTGAACTCTTCCTCCGCAGGAGAACTGTCCGTGTTTCAGCTACACCTCCTGCATCAACTTCTAAGCATCGCTGTCTTGGTCCTCGAAGATCTGATGGAAGGCCAGGAGTCCAAGAGAAAATTCAGCATCAAAAACCAAACCTGATTTTTCTGCTCCCAGATTGCGTTGTAACAAGGGGGCAGTGTTCAAGATCAGCTGCTTTTGTCGGATTATTCTACAGGAGTTGAGCTCTTTCAAGTCCACATAGTAAGAATAACCTAAGATATCTCTGTAGTCAGGCATTTGAAGGGCTGTTCAGTGCCACTGGTGGAAGAAATTAAGAATTCTGTGGTTATTTTTCACAGAGGCTCTCCTGAAGATAATTAGTTGGTTGCATAATTGCACAATTGTTCCTGTTGGATTCTGGAGTGTTTTCCTTCCTCCTTTTCTCCCTCTGTGGTTAATTAAACATACAAAATTATAGTTTAAAAAATTGTTTTTAAGGCAAATGCTTGTTAGGGATCAGAGGAACTTTGTGGGCTGCTGAGTGCTGTTTGTCTAATTGAGAGACTCATCCCTGATAAACACGTGCTTCAGCCTCTTCTGAGGTCCACAGAAATGAAGCAGATGTTCTGATACCGTTGTGAGCCAATATCGCTACGAACAGAGTTTACGCACTGCATCTTGTAGGAACCAGCAAAACAAATCTGGTTATTGTGAACCTCAGTAGGAAACCATAGAAAACATGGGTGCTTTTGAAAATGAGATGACGGGTGGTGTTAGCATTGACCTCCTCAAAATGCAGTCTGCCTAGCTGTACATATTTCAAGAATATCTGTCATTAAGATACGCTTTTGGTAATGGTAAAGAGCTGTAGCTGAGTACTTTCTAAGACAACAATTTTCCCTTGGAAAATACAGATCTACTGAAATATTTCCCATGGTGATTTGCCAGTTTTTTAAATGGGTTGTTTTGATAAAGCCAGAAAATGTAATTGAAACTTTTGTTAGATAAATTAATGGGGAAGATACGAGGTTGATTTGATGTGTGTGAAGTGAAGTACTTCAGGGTTATTTGTTTTGCTTGTTTCACTGAGAATATATTTGTTTGCTTTGTACTTGGTAAGAGAGGATGTTTTGAAGTCTGGATGTTTTGCCATTTCCAGCAGAATGGCAACTTCTGTTTTTTAAAACAACCAGCCAACCCCTTCTGCTTGGAGGAGGAGAGTTGCTTGTTCTTTGCCTCTGCACTCCACGCTTGCCGCAGAGGAAGAAATAAAATGCTGTTGCTGTTGGTGGTTCTCATCACACGGCAAAGTCTCAATGTTTCTAGAGGAAGAGCAAGGGAAAACCTTGGCTGGATTTGTCTAGCTTTCAGAAACTGTTGATAAAAATGTCTCGTGATGTGGTAAACTGAAAGACATGAGTCTGTAGTAATATTTGTTAAAGTGAAAGTTTTGAGAAGGGAAAAGAGTGGAAGGTCTCTGGATATAAAATAGCTTTGAGTGATAAAGGTAAAATCCAGACAATGCTTGCCAAGTCTCTCAGTAGTTTTGGTAGGAGAAATTAGCCAAAATTTGAAATGTAATTATAACGAACAGCAAGAAATTCTTTAAAAAGAAAACTGGTATTTAGCTGTCTGACTTGAAGGGAACTCAAAAGGGACTAAAGGCTGTGGGCACTCCTGCAGATCTGCTGGCTGAAAGATGAAAGTCCTGATCTTTTACCACTTAGTGTAAGTTTGTCTGTCGATTTAAATATTGCATGCTTGAATCCGTATTGCTTGTGTTCCAGGTGCCATCCCAGCGCAGTCAGCCTGGCAGAGAGAATTTTACCTGGGGATGTGAGTTAGGTCAGCTGCATCGCCGCTAACAAGCGTGTAAGTACTGTCAGTGCAAGGGGTTACACACGTGGCCAAAATACACCCCTGGACTCTGGAAATGCCAGCACCAAAAATAACTGTAACAGATATTTTGAAGAACTGCTGGTGATTTCTGGAGTCATGACCATTGAATCCTGTGAGGGTATTTTCAGCTGGGTTCCCCAGATCCCCAGTCATGGAGTTCTGTCGCTTCCTAGAGAAATTCATCTTTACATGATGTGCATATTTAAGTTCCTCGCCAAGAAAAGCAGCTTCCAAAAGCTTCCTTGGTGTTTAAAAAAAATAATCTGTTAAGTTGCTGAAGGTCAGTGTATAACGGCATGACATCGGATGTGACACTACTGCTAATCTAATAAGAGGAAAACAGATGTGGGAAGCTCCTATGATTTCCCGCTTATTAAGATCAGATTTGTCCTGTGATTATGAATCTTTTTTGCCTTCTGGAGATGTGGCTGCTTAGACAATACTCTTAAAAGATGCATTTGAGAATTATTAAGGGCTGGTTTGGCATAGTGTCTTCCCTATCTGCTGTTGGCACTAATTTAGTAATGAGATAAATGTTATCCCCTTCAGAAATAATTAGGACAACTGGTGTGTGTGTGCACATCTCAGACAAGTATGAAAATGCTACAGATTTCATAATCTTTGCCATTTTTTCTAAAGACAATTATCTGGGTTTAGCAAACTCTTCCTGACTCAGTGGCCAGACTTTTGAACGCTGCCTGCCTTGCTTTCCTTATTATTTATTACTTAACACCAGTTAAGTGTTTCTATTTCCAGTCTCTTTATTTTTCACACTTGATTGGGTTTTTGTTTGAATGTTTCCCAGTAGCAAACACCTATTTATACATCTACAGTTAGGAGAGCTGCTATTTCTTGTGGTGTAACTCTGCGGAGACCAGTTTAGTTAGTATTAGTGGGGTGGTTGCAAACCTAAAACTCGGTTACATGGTGGGTGGGAGAATGGACTTGAAAGGTCTCTTGGTTTTCCTGTAAATTTACGTTACACAGTCATACATTCTGTCCCTGAAGCTACGGCAGGCAGTGTATTTATCCTTTCTTGGTGCCTCACAGCACTGCCAGTTATCATGAACCTGTAAACAAGAAGTGCCAAAGCTTCATTAATTTTAAACCCAAAGTGAAAACGTGGTCTGAGGTAATGCTCTAAAGGATGCCGTAAGGGGGGCCAGGTGAGCGTGAAAGCACATCAGGGGTTATTAGCTGAATCCCCCTATCTCCAATCTGCCCAAATGAGTACACCACAAGCAGATGTTTTACTGCCTTCGCTCGGCGTGGTGCAGCTGCCATTCAAGCCTTGGAAATACCAGCTCCTTAGATTAACAAAGAAACCCAAGGTTGAAGGTAATGATGTCTGAAAATAAACTAGAAATGGCAGGCTGGTGAAAATTAGGCAGGGTTGATTAAAAAGAACATAAGGATCTCTAGCAGTGTTTAAATACACCTGCCACCATGAGATCATTTGAAACCTGTGTTTGTGTTTGACAGTGCGCCCACTTCCAGCATGTCCCACATGCTTCCCGGAGAATGTAAGTGATGTGGTGTGGACGGGGTGGAGCGAGGAGGGAGTAACGTTACTTGTAAGAATTACAGCCTAAATCCCCACTGTCTTTGTAGGTCCCTTGTGAACCCGCTCCAAAGTCCATCACATCAATGAAGAGATGGCTCTTATCTGAGTTAAGGTCGGAACCCGAAAGAACAGAGCTGTTCAAAGTTTGACTGGATGATCGCGAGTCAAGAATCGAACAATTCTGTTGTAGTCCCAGAGCTTGCCTTTGGCTGCAGCATCTCTGTGTTCATTGAAACGGCA
Source organism: Egretta garzetta (assembly GCF_000687185.1). Lineage (NCBI taxonomy): Eukaryota > Metazoa > Chordata > Aves > Pelecaniformes > Ardeidae > Egretta > Egretta garzetta. The sequence goes on from NW_009259194.1 coordinate 1,414,666, forward strand.
GCACAAAGCGCTTCTTCAGGCTGTGACTCTTTTCATCGGAGACTGATGGGGCACAGATGGCAAATGCTGCAGTCCTTGCTTGTTCCAGTGTCTGCAGGGAAAACCGGTCTTATGAAAAAGGGCTGCGGAGTCAGACCCATGCACTTTTGTAAGATTGAATCCTCAGCTGGAATTGCATCTGCTGCACTCCATTGGTTTTACTTTTGCTTAACAGACCATAAACAATTTGTTTACACAGACAGCTTTTCATCTTCCACAGTGAATCATAAGCGAGTTCTCTAGGGATCAATCCCTGGTCTGGTTGTTGCTTTTCATTTATATACCAGGCTTGGATGATTTAGATCATCAGTGTTTCCATCTGAATTCAAAGGCAGCTGGTTTATGTCCTTTTCCTTGCACAAAGGATCTTACTAAAAATCTACATTATGGATCTGGCAGATTAAGCTTTGCTTTGAAATACTTTGCTATCAACTAGAAAAGAGATGTTATGACCCATGTGCCACAGAGAAGGAACCCCAGTCCATCAGTGCTAAAAATACAGGTCCCTCTCTCCAAGTCGTCATACTTTAATGGTCCTTCGGCGATAATGATGAGCTCTTACTCTGTGTATGGTATTGACTGAAGGGAGAGAGAATGCGTGTTACAGAGGGACAGACTCTTGCAGACAGAGCTAGAAAAAGGTCTGAAATGACAAAATGGGCTGAGGTGATGCCCTGAAGGTGACCAAGTGGGCATGAAAGTACATCCAAGAGTTCCGAGCTAATAACTGGACTTTTTATACCAGAGTCTGCATATCTGCGCTATAGTGCCCCAGGATGAGCTACTGTTGTAAGCCTCCTCAGAAGGGCAGCCTGGGGCTTAAGAGTATCTGGGGCCGGAGAGAATTGGAGAGAGAGACCCTGTTTGACCTGCAAAGTTTCACGCCCAGGGTATGACCCATTTTTAGTTATCTGTGTAGTAACCTGCAGAGCAAGCGTGGCACACAATTCTGGTGAGTCTCAGGTCAAAATAGATTGTTGTGTTTTGAGGAGTTTGAATTTAGGTTTAATTTTTAGATTTTTTTTTTTAAATACATATAATTTTTAACGCTTTTAGAATTTTACACACCTGATTCGGTGTACTTGTGTTTGTGCAGTTATGATTCCAGTGGCTGAAGGTTTCCAAAATGCCTACCAGCTGTCCGTGTTTCACATATCATTAGTTGTTTAAAAACTAACCTCTCCTTCTTCTGGAGCCCAAATAACCTATGAATCTTGATTAAAAACATTTCCCCTGAAGTACCAGTGTTGGGGTGATTTCCCTTGCTCAGTTGCAGAGGTAACAAAGATTAATAGACCATGGTGTTAGTGTTAACTTAGAGGAAAGCAGATGCTGCAGCTATTTAGTTGTGAAAAATACTGGATAAACAAGTGTGATTATTCTTTGCAACCACGCCAAATGTACTTAATTCAAATTAAGTCTTAGAAGGTACTGCTTTTTCCTGTCAAGATGTTTATTTAAAAAATTACTCTGGAGCAAATAATTCATTACCTTCTCACATTGCATTTGGTGATTGTTTATAATAAGAGTCCACTTTGAGAAGCAGTTGGCTTTTTCCTTCATTACATATACATAGACCCAAAGAATTTTTTATACTCCAGTAAACATAATTTGTATTTCGCGACGTGTTATGAGTTTCTCATTGTATGAATGTCTTAAAATGAATTTATAAATAATTTTTATGGTTCAGTGAGAAAAGCCATTAAGGTGTTTAAAATGTTTGGAAGTGCAGGAGTTGAAAGAGTAGTTTGATATATGTGGTGCAGTGGGAGTTGGGAGCTGTAAAGGAATGCTGTTGTACTTTGGCAAAGGAATCTAGAGGGCTTCAACTACAAATTGTTAAAATTACTAGGTGTAGAAATAGTATAGAAGAGAGTTTAGAGGTGAAAGAACATGACCAACATCGAGTAATAATAGCACAGTGTTCATTTACTTATTGTAATCTATATAGATCAAGGTAAACATTAAGTGCATTTTTAAATGTTTAAATAAATATGTGCGGGTCTGCAAATAATCTAGCTGGTAAGACATTAGCAACAAATCCTCCTTTCCCCAAGCTGTTCAGTCTAAGGAATGCCACTTGTGATCCTGCAAAAATCTGGTGTTGGGACTCCAGGCTGTCCTGGCGACTGTTAATTACTCTGGGCAACAGAACATCTAAGAAAACCACTGTGTTATGTGAATCCTAGAATCTCGGAGATGAATTTCTGTTCACGTGTTTCCTTTTTCTCCTCTAACATGAGGAGCATAGTGCCAAATTGATGGGTAGTATGTGTAAATTGAGTGAAGTGTGAGTCTGTGCTGACCTATATAAACTTTCCTCAATGAAATGCTCGGTCGCCTTCAGTTGGAAGAACAATTAACATCAGATTTAATTGGCTTCCGTGTCCCAGGGTAAGGTTTCTTAACTCTATTTTTGTATGGCATTTTTAATTGACTTAGAATGAGCATTTGCACATATAAATATCAATGCAAACATGTGCAAGCATTTTTATATTTGCATTCAGCTGCCACGCTCTTCAGAAAGGGATTTTGTTTCATTCTGGTTGCTCTTGCCAGCTTTTCCAGGGGAATGTGCCGGCATCAGTCGATGGTCAGAAGAGGAACCAGGGCTGCAGATAAACCACAAATGCCTAGGTTCAAAATGATCCCTATCAATTGAATCCCACGATAATAGATTATATTTCGAGGTGCTACTTATTGACTCATCCGAAGTAAATTACTCAATCTCGTAACATTAGTTTAGCCACCAGCTAAATGATTACGCTGCTAATTAGCAGCCTTGGAGTATCATGTAGTTTTAAGGCAACTAGTTCTGATAAAGCGTGAGTGTTGAGGCTGGCAGGAGAGGTGCCGTCATCAAGCATGGTGATGTTTATTCTCAGCAAAGGCCTTTTTCACCATGTCGATTCAGAGAGTGTATTTATATTGTGTCCAGCTTTGCGTCATGGTCTTGGAAGACAAGACCTTCTGCATTTAAAAAAAGTAAATAAAGCACCAAACCTAGTTATTTATTAGTTCAGATGCTGGGTGTGGAGGAAGTCTATGGCCGATAGAAAGGAAACTGGGTATTTCCAGGCTACTGCTAATAAACTGATAGGGGAACTTTAATCTTCTTGGGGATTAAAATGTCATAGTTGATGAGGCATTTTCTTTACATAGCTGTGTAAGTCAAGCTGTTCATTTCAATAAACAAAAACCCCAAACACACAGAGAAAACCAACAACCTAAAACCAAAAGCATTTTCTGCAGACCGTTTCCCTGCTAGAAAATGATGCAAGAAGTAGATCAGTTCTGGCAGAGTTTTGCTGTAAAGCAGAGAATCAAAAAGTGGCTAATGGGTCTAGTCTTTTGACCTCTCTTCAAATCTCCGGTTTTGAAATGACTCGAGTGTGCCGACATTTAGAAGTACAGGTTAGCTTATGGTCTTTCACTGAAGCTGTCAATGAGTGTCGGGGTAGGCTTTTTCTTTAAGGAGACACTTCACTAAATAATACATCTTACATAGCATGCAGGGATTGCCATGGCAACAGTTCATTTTGAATTACAAAACAATTAGATATTAAACCCCCACATAATCCATCGCCATGTAAATCACTGCCAAGAGGCAGGTAGTGACTTAAGCGCCTTCATTTTGGGGGGTTAAAAAAATTCAATTCATTTTTTTTAATCTTGAATTGTTTCTCTCTGGTTTTCTTCTGAAATTAGATCACTTAGAGAAGAAGAGGATGGAGTAATGGCTTCGGGAACTGTCTCTTGCTTGGGGAGGAGCTGCATGGCAGGAGCAGAAGTACTGGAATGGACATTTGTTTGCCACTAATCCATCATTATCAGCTGGAGGATGGCTGGGTGGATTCAAACCAAGAGACTGCATTTGAATGAGCCTAAATTATTTGGTTATCTGCTGAAATCAGTAACTTGACTTCATGAGAATCGAGGGGTTTGTCCTTTTCAAGTTAAGGGAACGCCCGAGTTCTAGACCCATGTGAATTTTGGGAAGGGTGGACCAATGCAAGGATTTGTTTCTGGTAGAAAACTTTGCAACTGCAAGATAGGAAGGCTTTTCTTCATCATTACGCAGTATCCTTTTAAATCCTGGTGCAGCGTAACGTAAGGAAACGGGGTGCGACTTTTACCTGCAGCCTTAGGTGCAAGGACTGAACGTATTTCTTAGAGACGCGAGGAATGAGAGTCAATTAAAACAACTGCTGTCAGGTTATTTCTTATGAGAATTGGTGCGTTTAGATTTTCCTGAAAATATTTCAGGTTTTAATTTCAAATTATGTTTGCGTTAAAGTATCTGCAGGAGGTTTTAAAATAAGATGTCCCAGTGCGGAACAGGAAACTTCTGTACTGCTCTCACGCTGCACCAACAGGCACGGCTGGAATCTCAGTGAGACTGAAGGTGTGGGAGAAGACAAGACTTGCAGAAAACCCAACCGCCCATCTGGAATTCCACAGCCCTTACAATTCCCGTACTGTACCTATGGTAAGAGGTGTCAGACCACTCAAACACGCAGGTTTGCTTTCACTTGAGGTACGTGAATCAGTCATATGCTAAGGAAATGCCATCTACGGGTCTCGACAGCCCCTGATCACCTCTAGTTTAGCAAAGGCCCGTTTGCGTTTGCAGTTACTGAATTGGTCTCTTGGCGTCTTGAGCTGCTACTTCGGTACACAAAATGTTTCCTCAAAGAAATGGTTGGTGTAATCCAGAGGCATAAGGTTTTCCTTGATTCAGCGACGCTCCTCCTTAATTTTAAACACAGGGGTGAGCCTAACTACTTGGGAGACTTAAAGCACATGCTCATCACTTTGTATTTAAACACTCCGTTAAGTAGAAAAGGGCTAAAACACTTGCCAACATGTTTTGATAATCTGAGAGCTATTAAAATAGTTTTCCAGAGAATGAATCTACAGCTTCATCTTCAATACTACTTTCACAGGATGGGCAAAGCCTGGGTCCCACTCTGGTTGCGGTGTTAGAGCTCAAAGAAGGGCGAGTGCCCCGTCTCCTGTGTTCAGACAGCCCCTTGCACGCTTACACTGCTTGGCTCTTGCACACTGTTGTCATGACATTGCCTGCAGAATCCAGGAGCATGGTTGGGTTTGAACTGTAGACCTTAAAGCGTTGCCCAGTAGCCTGCTGTGCCACGGATGACGGCAATTTTGGAGACATCTGGCAAACGTGACAAAGGCAACCCGTTGAGTAATGTCTTTCCCTTTGCAAGCATCCTTAAAAAGCAAAAGGAAGAGGCAAGGGGTTGCAGGGGCAGGATGAATGGAAGATCATCTACTCAAGAGACGGGGCTGGCTCCAACGGGTGGCCAACGAACGCATCTAAAGCCTAAATCCTGCAAAAGGTGCCTTGCTAGGGTGGTTCTACCGTGCTGCACAGTGGGCTGAATTCAGGGAGTAAATGACTCTATCTGGGAACGGAAACAATTGCTTTGGGATTTGCAAGCTGCAACCACAAATTATTTCCTGCACCCCTGTTGTCAGAAGAAACTGTTCCCTTCCTTCCAGCTGAGACTCTTTGTATAGCTGGTGCTGTCTGCCGTGATTAAATGGAGTATTGCACTGAAAGACTCCTTAAAATCTTATTTGGGTAGAAACGTCCAATTCCCTTCCGACTGAATTGGTGTCCTGTAATGACAGTGGCTTGAATTAAAACAAAAGACAAAACCCACACCCCCCCCACCCCTTTCATCTGGCAGCTTCTTAAATATTTCATTTTCATTAATTAAAACACTCTGGTGTTTTCCTGTAGGAAGTTAGTTGAGTTTGCAAATTCCTTGCAGGGCTTGAAGGCTTCTACCTCATTTTCTAGGACATTTGTCTGTGAGCAAGGCTTGAAAATGAGAGGTTTTCTCGATTGCTGGAATTCCACAGTAAATGTCAGTATGAATAGAATTTGAATTTTTATATATCACTACCCCTCTCTTCTGCTGTAGGTAGGCAGCAAAATACATGTGCTGGCTCATGGTAAAATGTCATTGCTCTGCTGTAAGCACTAGTGGGGATAATCCAGGTGTGGGGGTGATATTTCGTCTGCTAGAGGTCAGTTCAGAAAAGGGCATGCAGGAAGAAGGGGAAGGAAAAGGGCGTTCTGTGAGCTGGAAACGACAGTGGGAGTTTTGTCCGCTCTGGAAATCTGCTGTTTAAGCGCTGCTGGTGCACTTGGCCAGTACGCTGCTGCTTCAGAATCGGATAAACTGGGATGGAAATGCTTTTTACACAGGTCGTGGGCCCCTGTAGGACCAGGGCTGCTACCTTGGCAGAAGGCATCTTCGTGGCGTCGAGTGCAAGGGCGTTGAAGCTCTGTTTTTACCAGTCAAGGTTAATAAAGGTGAACGTAGCTGTGCAGAACCATTGCGAGGACAGCAATGGCATGGACCCAGCACAACAGCCCAACCACTTCTGGGTTTTATTAGACACCAGTACAGAGGCAATTGATGTATGGCGAATTCCCTCTTCCCCCCCCGTGGCAGGAGGCGCTTGTCACCGCGTCCTTGAGAGAGGGGCCCTTCTGCCGAGGAGCAGTCGGATTGCAGCGGCGTCTCTCCCGGCCTCCTTTCAAGGGCAGAGGAGCTGTAACTGAGCTAAAGCTGCCGGTGGTGACACGTCTGCATTAAACATGAGGGGGGGGGCTGCTGCCTGTGATCTATGTAAAGCAGATGATAATGTGCTCCCGCCTCTTCCTCAAAACTCGGATCGATAAGGATAATGGAAGGTCACCCACTAAATGTGACGGTCCTTAAAACAAGAGCTTCTGTTCACAGCAAAAAACCTCGCTGAATGTGTAATTGCTCTGTTTTGAGTGGTGATCCTGTGCTGGCGCGTTTGGGGTTTGGCGCTTTGGGTTTTTTGAGAGAGCAGAAATATGGAAGCAGCATTATTGATAAAGGTCCCTAGATCTCTCTTTCCCCTCCCCTCTCCTCCACCGTCTGCCGAATTAGCTTTCCATCTTAATTATTCCTGACATTTTCTCCAGGATGCTGTGATCGACTTCAGGGATTTGCGGTTTAACATGCTAGTCATTTTTATTGCATGGAAATGGGAACTGAATAAATTGGTACGGGCTATTTTTGTTGTGAGCTGTTTAATTTTGGATGATCGCATCAAAGCGCAGGGAAGTTTTACCAAGTTAATAAAGTTTAAACTGAATTCTCCTATAAACGCTGCGCTTGAAGGATGTCAGCAAGCGTGGCGGGCTGAGGGTCTGTCGTTCTTAATTGGGGTAGCCTGATAAGGATAAAATTGTATTCCAAGTGTTGATTTAAAAGGATACTCCTGGTGAAATGGAGCAACTCAAATTAGGCCAGGAGGAAATCTGGAAGGGTACAACAAGCTTTTTTACCCTCAAGTCAGCCTTTTCTGTTCCAAAGTATAGACAGAAATCTATAAATAATGATATGAGATTATGTTGCTAGCTAGTACCATATTTTTTTTTAGGGCAGTTCCTGCACAAAGGATGCTTAGGACCATATTCTGTATTCTTAAAGAATGCCTTAACAATAAGGATATATACAATAATGATATATCCAGGTTAAGGAAATTCTGGCATGCGAGAAGTATTTGAGTCAGTATTAAATAGCCAAGACTGTTGTTTGGGTATTCTGTAGTAGTTTTTCAGAAAAATTAAAATGATGCTCTTAAACATTGATGTTCCTGTATGTTAATAAGTAAATGAATTAAGTTGCAGAAGTCTGATGGGTTTGGCATGTAGTGAAGCAAAACGTTCTGTTTTCGTTTAAAAAAAAAAAAAGAAATAAAGCAACGCATAATGGAACGATTGAAACCAGGCTGGTAACTCAGCTTGCGTCGCGTGGCCCCACGCTTCGGTTCTGGGTAACGGGGAATATCTGGGCTGCCTGACTACGCTAAATAACGTTGTTGGCCTGGTGACTGCTGCTGGACCACGCGTCTGCTGGGCTCTGCCTGTTTCCTTCCGCGGAGATCCTCGGTGGGCTCTTTTCTTTCTGCCTTTCCAGGAGCCTTATTTCCGAGGCTGGTTTTCATTATTTGGGGGG
>NW_009259194.1:1422752-1431160 GCF_000687185.1 Egretta garzetta
TAAACACAGTCTTTAAAAATGGATTACACAACCTTTTCATGGGATTTTTTTTTTTTCCCGTGAGCTGTGACCATTAATTAATGGCTATAGAAGGAATCTAATTGGGGAATAGAAATAATATCCCTTGCTTGATATAGTGAAGCATGAAAGTACATGTGTTGAAGAAGAACAGATAGCAAAGTTTTATAGCTTACTTGGAAGGGGAGGGGGATGACCTAAAACCTTCAGGAATATTACAATTGCCTCATGTACGAAGAACGTGCAATTAAATAAGCAATTAGTTATGGATTATTCGCTCAGGTTGACTGTTGGATATTTGAGTAGCACGTTAACCTTGAAATGACTGCTTTTATAGCCCTTATTGTTCACCAATAAATTAGATCTGCATTAAAAAATCCCCACCCTTCCTGGGCTTGATCTTGCAAAGAAATTTCCCTGCTGCTTATTGCAGCACAGCTGGGAGACTGAGGCATGGCAGTGGTACGGGCTGGATGCACGTCTGGAGGATCTTCCCTGCCGAAAATGCTTTTAAATAACGGGGAGGAGGGGAGAAGAGGCCCTTGGCCTTTAAAAAGGACAAAGCTTTGCAAAGAACGTAAGTCAATTGTTTTTTAACCAGTCTCTGTAAACGCATAAAACCTTCCTCTGCATCTTACAGAGCCCAGCGCCCAAATGCAGGTGTCTCTCCCCCGCCTCTGGTTATTAAGGGTGCTCAAAACCGGACACTAATTACCCTCCTGCAACGACAGGGAACCCCCGGTCCTGCTCCCAGGACCACGCAGTGAAAGGATTTTTATACAGATCTTCTCTCCTACCTGTTGCAGCAGGGGAGGAGAGAGAAAATACGGCTTGAGACTATTCCATCCGATCAGCTGCGCTCGCTCGGACACACGCAGCAGTACCCGGCTTTGCAGCTCAGGATTCAAATGTGCGCTGGACACGTTCAACTCGTTAGGGTTGTCAGGCTCTGGAATGGGCTGCCCAGGGAGGTGGTCGAGTCCCCATCCCTGGAGGGATTTAAAAGAAGGAGAGATGAGGTGCTTAGGGCCAGGGTTTAGTGGTGGGATGGCAGGGTTAGGTTAAAGCTTGGACTCGATGATCTCAAAGGGCTTTTCCAACCAAAGTGATTCTATGATTTTCACTGGCATGTGACCCTGTTACAGGTGTGCTCCCAAACTGGCACCATTTGCCTCTGTAAACAGGCAATAACTGGAAGGTGTTTTATAAAATGAGTGTAATTAGATCAGAATTGAGCTTTTTTTCTGAACAGTAGAAGCACTCCACCTGCTTTGTGTTGTCCCACAGCAAAGGCGATGTTCAGCACCGGTGTGTTGGCACCTCGTTTTTCTTCCAGTCTCGTCTAACCAGGTAATGCATTTTTTCGTTTCTTGTTCTCAGCTGCCTTTTGCCGACTGATATGTATCTGCTTGGGCTCCTTTGTCTTGTTTCAAGTTAAATAAGTAGGAAAAGGAGGAGGTAGCTCGGAGACGTTGGTTGCTGTCACGAGCACGCGCGTGTCTATGCCCTGGTGCCTGAATCCATTATTGCCTTACCCTGGTATAGACCAGAATGTTTCTATCTGACTGCACAAGCTAAACAAGCTAACGTGTTCGCTATTAAATGCCTCCTTACATTTCTCGATGCAATCCATCACCAAATAAATTCCAGATGCAGTCAACATCTAAAGCGAGCACATCCGAAGGCAATGGACTGTGCAAAACAACTGATACAACACATCCCTAAAACCCCCCGAACCTTCCTCGTGAGATTGGCTCGGGATGCGGCGCCTGAAGCCGATGGCCGCGGCAGCGTTGGGTGCTGTCTGCCGTTTGCCTTGGCGCTGACACCCCGGCCCCAGCAGCCGACAGAGCTGTCGATTGCGCTCGTTCTTCTTTTCCCCAGGTGTGATCCTGATGGTAGCAGTCATCTGTCTTGCGCGTTATTCATCGGTGGATGGAAAGAGGGAAGGAGACAGACAAGAACACCCCTTCCTTTGAAGGCTCCTCGTTTGAAGTGCTGGTGGAGTGGTTCTCATTATTGAATTGGTTACCACATCAAAGCGAGAGGAGAGATGCAGCTAACCAAAACCTAGAAGAAAGATCTCTTTTTTTTTTTTTTTTTCCCCCCCTTAGTTTCGCCTTCAGATTCTTTTTCAGCGTCATGGCAGAGCAGCGTACTGCACCAAGCAGTAGAGGCATAACAAGACGGTCACTTAGCAAAGAGACGCTGAAGAAAACCCCACCCTTATTGTGGTGAAGAGTTGGTTTCATCTTTCCCTTATAATGCTTCTAAACCCCAGTTATTTCTCATCAGACACCGCAGGGATGTGATAGGTGGGAAATATTTCACCTGGCAATGCTGGAAACCCAGGACAAGCTCCTGGGCTGTCATGTGTTGGCAAGGTGGTGTTTCTCCTGGGGATTAATGAAGCGGTAGCGTGGGCAGAGATCCGTGACTGCGTGCATCTGCAATTGAAATACATGGTACGCTTTATGTTTAGGAACATTTAGGGATCGAGGGCACATGAGGACTTCTCCTGTTACCTTTTTTTCAATGCTATCATAAAGAAAGAGCAGGTCTACGACTGAATTCTGTGCTTTATTAAAGAGAATCAGGGCTAGGCAGGCAGGTTCCCCGTGTACGCCATCGACTGATCACGTTAGAAATGTAGAATGAAGTTTTCATTGATTGCAGGGGGAAGGCTGGTATTTGAATTCAAAATACATCAGAAATATTAATGTATTAATGAAATGAGTTTAATAATGTATTTAAAACTATGAAATTAATGTTTCTCATTAGTGGCACAGCCTAATCACTCTTTGCAAGCAAGGGGACGAAAGTAAAGCGATATTATAAAAGATCAAATAGTGATTAAAAATTAATTAATCCAGCATTATATAAACCAGGTAGCTTCAATAAAAATACTAGTTCCGTATTCAGTTCTTATGGGCAAAATTAAAAATAAAAAATGCCTTCATTAGTGCCTTTTCATTCAATCCAGCTGACCTATTTATTTTTAATTGAGCTACAGGGTGCTAAACATTCTGTGAAAGTGATAATTGCCGTTGTAAACTTTTTAACATTTCCCTCCGGACTTAATACCTTGTTTTCTGGAGAATATCTCAGAATAGCGGAGAAAATTGGTACCTTGCTGTGCTGGGAGTTGCTGTTGTGTTGCCTCCTCGGCTGCTGACCTCCTTGGTGTTACACAAATACCTTGTGGCTCCAGTTACAGCATCTTTGCTTTGGCTGCGCCAACACGCCCTGGGCAGGATGGGGGATGTGAGCCAGTTAGAAGAACTCTGCATGGGCAGCAGGGTAACAGGCGGTGGCGTCGGCTGCAATAATTTGACAACTCTTGCGATGTGCTATTACTTTTATATTGTGTTTATACCCGTGTTCCTGCTTGCACTGAGCCTTGCTTGCAGTCCTAGAAGTAGACGTGATCTCCATAACCAGTTTCATTCTTAATAGCTAAATGAGAGAGGGAAACTAGGTCAGAGCGAGTGAAGAAAGGACCAAAATCGTATGATGAACCTCATCATATGTACTGAACGACGTCATCGTGGCCAACGATGTGACCCGGAGCTGAGCGGCTGGTATCGTTGTTAAACTGGTATTTCCCATTACTGTGTTACTACCCTTCTTTCCAGAGATTCAGATTTCACCGGATTTTCCGAACGCTAATCCCCAGAAATGATTTTCAGCCTTGCAGCCTGAAGAACAGCACCCGCAGAACAGGCTCGTCTCGCGCTTTCACATGGAGAATTAAAGCTCATCTGAATGCCCAGCGCTGCGGCCTTGAGTATCAGCATCATTTTGGCAGCTCTTAGGTGAGGTGGTGAAAGCAGCTTTGTTACAGACCATCTGAGAAAATATTAAAAGCCCAGATAAGATTTATGCGGTCCCCACGGTGGTTTTTAATGAAGATAAGTCGGGCGCCTAAGCCTCACGTCGATTCTGATCCTGGGGAAGGTAAGAACATCCTGAGCCTGCCTGACTCCTCCAGTGCTTAAGTGTGTGTTTAGCTGCTCGCGTGCAAGAAGTCAGTTTGTGTTATTCACTCGATTTAAAGGCTCGGCAGCTTATACAATTGAACCCGTAGATCCAGTTCGTTCTGCGACAGATATTTACTGCTGGGTCGTAAATGTGATTCCATCTGGCTGACAACATTTGTAGGCTCCCTGAAACGCCTGTACGCTCATCCACATGACAAACAACTTCTGCAGCTAGAATGACCTGTAACAGGAAAAACAAAACCAGCAAACAAACAAGAACTGGATTTGGGATTCTGCCTGATTATTTTCTGCCTCCCTGTCTGACCAGCATGGGCTATACCAGCTGGTGCAGTGAGAAGAAATGTTATAAAAGGCCAAGGTCTGGAAATCTTCAGCTTCACATTAGACTTTTAAATTTGACTCTTGAGCACCTAAATATCCATTGCCAGTCCCAAATATTTGAAAATCATGAACCAGGGGCTCTCAAAATAATGAGAGAGAAATTACTTGTGAAATACATAAGTAATTGTCTTCTGCTTCATCCGTGTTAAACACACACCAACATCATATTTTCAAGTTTTGGCCACTGTCTTAAATTATCTTTTAATTGAACAAAACTTATATTCTTATCCATTCCGACAGCAATGGCTTGACGATCACTTTCAGATGACACAGATCACAAAAGCTGGCAATACCAAAGATGAAGGTTGCCTTTCCTGAATACGCAGAGCAACCCTGTTGTCCCTGTCACACATTAAGGTAGATGTATGCACCCGCATTTTGTAGACCAGGTATCCAAAATTACCACATATTGCCTAATTTTTGGTAAAAGCAGTGGAAACGTCGAGTGAACATAAATCCCCTGAGCCTTCTGATGGAGCTGCTGTTCATAGAATTATAGAATCATAGAATGTTTTGGGTTGGAAGGGACCCCTAGATGTCATCTAGTTCAGCTCCATCTAGTCCTGAAATCGTTGTGCACAATCATTAGGAAGGAGGCCGTGTTCTGATGGCAGTCACTGGTCTCTAAAACATAACGTGGCCCCATCCAGAAGAGGCTGAGCGTTGAATTGTCTCCCCTGCGGGTGCAGAACGAGCCCTGCTCCCCTCCCGATCACCCTTTCCCCCTCTCAGGCTGTCCCACAAAGCTGCTGGTTGCCTGTAAAGCAAGCCCAGGCCGTCAAGCTCTGCAGCCCCCACTCTTTGCCAGTTTTACCAGCGTTATCCTTTATGCAAAGCATCATTAAGGACTTAATCAAACAGCTGCAGTGGAGATAAGTTTTCTGTAGCCGAGGGTGCTACGGACCACTAGAGCACTCCAGGCAAACTGGGAGTCTTTAGTTCATAAATGATACACAACGGTAGGGTTAGGTGCATCTAGAACAGCAGCGGCCCCTCTCCAGTACATTTGGGGATGGAAACAAATGAACAGAAATAAGAAACAGAAAAAAGAACAGGTGAAATAAGAAACAGCTTGAACATCCCAATTCTGAGATCTCGGCGAGCCCTGCCTCCCAGCAGATGATCAAATGCTGAAGAAGGTTAAAGCTCAGCATTTCCTCATTTGGCCTTGGCTCCTGCAGAGCAGCCAAAAAATTCCTGGAACTGTCTGAGCATCTAACAGGGACGTTTGGGAAATTCCAAATGAAGATTAGCTGCAGTCAGAAGTCAGCACCTGTGTCTCAGCCTGACTTGAGAGAAGGCTGTTTAATTCTCAGACTGGCCGTGCCAAGTGAATTTGCAATGAAGAACTTCATTGTTTATTGATTTTAGAGATGGATGTGGACATAAATACTGCTCTAATTGTTTTAAATTTCTAGGATTGCATCTGAGTGTCAAAAGCAACCCAAGACCTCTGAAAGCCTTGTGCTTAACACCATGAACCTGAATATGACTCCAAGCTTTATAGTGAGGACCTGTCTCAGCTTGAAGGGTCCCACCTTGCTCTTAAAACCTCTCTTCTGCCTATAGCACTTTATAAGCGGAGGATTAAGTGATCTCACACTAGATAAAAGCATACTGAGGGACTGGGATGGGGACAGCTCACACTGTGCGCCATGTGATCCTACAGACCTCATGTGGGGTAGCACCTTTGAAGAGGATGGAGTTAATCCAGGTCTTCATCACTGCAACACAGATCAACTTGTGGTCTGAATGTTCACCGTGTAACACGCTAAAACCCGAGGTTCTTCTCCTGGCACCAGTTGCTTCTCAACTGAAGTCCTTTTAATTTGCTTTACAAAGGTGATATAAATGACTTTAGATATGGATTCAATTTTCAAATGCTCCCAAGCTTTGAGCGTCTGCTCAGTAATCCACTGTAGGATTTTGGTTGGACTTCTATAGTCTGACTGAAAAGCCCCGTTGAACCTAATTTAATTTTTTTCCCACCATTTAAAAATGGAAAAGAACAGACAATTGCATCTTCCTTAGAGAAATCTCTTTGGTGAGTTCAGTCTGCGTGTTTGGCATGATTTCTGTGAAGCCCTGAAACTCCCTCTCTCTTCCGGTGTAGATTTCTCCTACCAAAGTAGCTGAATGCATTTTCAGCGTTGGGGTATTTTCCTTCCCAACACCCCTGGGAAGTAAGGCCTGAAGAAAGCAAGTGGGTCACACAGATTTGTGCTTTTGCTTTTCCAAAAACATCTTAAGTCCATGGGAAGTAGCTGCTGTACCCAAGTGCTTTTGAAAATCTCTCGCATGGTTTGCGTGGAAGCGTTGGGAATGGGGGGTCCTGGTTCCTTAGGGCCCCCACCCTTAAGTACAGGGCCACCACCACCCAGACCTAGGAGACCCTGCCATGAGGCTATTCCTCTTGCAAGACTACTTTAAAAAAACATGGAAAGACTTTTCCTTTCTGCAGACATGCTTCTAATTTAAATAAAAGGAATAAATCATCCAAGAATGAAATGCTGTTAGTTCCATGTGAAAGCTTAAGAGAGTATCGCCTGCCTCTGTTATTCCTCCTGTGTAATTTCTGTATTTCTGGAGTTCCTATAAATTTCTTTCATTCTTCTCTGCTGAGGGATTTCTTACAGAGCTTCAGTCTTAGCAGGGTGTTATTTATGATGCTCCAAAGGTATTTCGTGTGGACAGCTCGTTCTTAAATGATAATGCAAATGAATTGAAATCTCTGGTTGCGAGGGCTCCGTCCTGGAGGGTTGCTATAACAGATCATAAACCCCTCATTTCCAAAGCTCTCCTGAATGTGTAAATAAACACGGGGACAGTTCAGCGTGCCGTTATGAACTGGAGAACGATAATTCGACCCTGGGGCTCGGAGGGTACTTTCAGGCTGAGACCTGGCCCCCTCGGCTCGGCTCTGCATGGCAGAGCACCCTTCTCTGAGCTTAATTATGGGCTGCGGCCACGCTCGTTATCCAGGGAATTCTAAGAAACGGCTTTTGAAGGGTTCAGATATGGATGCAGTGTGTTAATAAAGAGCTAATCACCTGTTTAGGATTAGTGATTAAAGAAAGTGTATTAAACTGAATAAAGCTCTTCCACTCTAGAATAGCTGTCTCTGTATGGTTATTAAAGACTATTTCTCTTCAAATTCATGCTGGGCTGTAACCTTGAATTAACTTTCAAGTGCATATAAGCCCCTAGATTAAGGTGTTTTCTGTAAGAGAATGAGATGTATAGATAGGGATGAGGCACTGCCATTAGTGCAGTCTTCCCATAATGTTAAACAGGAGGGAGACTGGAGCCTGGCCAGAGGAGTGGGAATACTGGGATAAGCTCAGTATCTAGAAAATCCCCATCACAGTATTGTAGGTACAACAGCTTCCACAACGGTTTGAAACCAGTTTTGTTTCTCACGTCGCTCTGAAGCTTCACGTAGCCGCAGATTGACGGCAGCACGCTCCATTCCTGTGCTATTTTATCAGGCAGCGAGCTGTACCAATACACAGCCTGCTGGGCCCAGGCACGGTTAAGGCTTAACGAGTGGCCAGGCCATCTGCCCTTCTGATGAACAGCAAACCCACATGTGCACAACTGAAGTGCACCCCAAAGGCCAGTGTCTCTCATCACCCAGCGCTGGACTTTTTCACCCCACTCCAAAATAAGAAATGAGTTGCATCTCTTTTCTAGCAATCACACAGCATTTCACATCAAACAACGTGCCAGGTCTTTAATACCATAATTACAGGGTATGCAAAATATCAATCACTGTCTAGCTCAATTTGATTACACACCTACAGCTTTAACTGATAGGGCCCAGCCGTGGGTGCCCACCTGGAAGCAGTAAAGTAAAAGTCAAGCTTAATTGGATTGCTGGTCAAAAGGAAAGTAAATCACAGTAGATAGGGGGATTTAGTGTTTTCAGCATGAGAATTTACATAAGCCAGAGCCTAGCTAGGACTTCAGCGGGCATTTGGCTGCAGACATGAGCTCAGGCACAGCAGG
>NW_009259194.1:1431186-1432298 GCF_000687185.1 Egretta garzetta
GGAAGGGTTGCAGAGGGCGACCTGGCTCAGATGGCCCTGTGAAATCAGTTGATCCCCACTGGTTTTATACAAAGGCGACTGGGTGGCGTGGGTTTGCTGCTTGGGAGGAACGAGGCGCTGAAGGTCTGTGCAGCTCGGTGGTACGGCAAGGCTTTAGGATGTATTTGCTGTGATAACAAACGGATGGGAGGAAGCCCTGCCTGATTATCCTTTATTCCAATTAGCCCCCCCCCCCCCCATCACAACAGCTCTGAGCAGCTGTGGTGTTGGCAGCAAAGATGCTGAAGCCTGCTCTTAGCACCGGGAAATATTTCTGGGCATCAGCAGCTTCTGTAGAGGCTGCGGCAAAGGGTGAGACGGGACTACATGGGCCTCGCTAATGTGGCAGGGGTGGGAAAATGCCGGGGAATTTGTTAGCGTCATTTGTTACTCGTAGAGAAAGCTTCTCTACACTGATTTCAGGTCTTTGAAATGTCTGTGCGAAGGGTCCCAAGAATACAAGGCAAAAGGCCTCTTGTAAATGTGTCTCTCTTGATGTTGTGATGAAAGTAAAGAGCTAAGAGGGGAAAAAAGCACTGCTTTGGTAAACATTTTGGTTTGGTCTTGGGAAGTAAACAAATAGATGAGTTGCAAAGGGTGAAACTGCCAGTGAAAAAGGGTGCTCCTGACTGGGCCATAAGCATCTCGGAGGTAAATCTGTGTTAAAAGCCTGTGTCAGGATAAGCCTGGCCTATTATTCTTGCCTTTCTTTGCTTTAATATTTACAGGTCAACAGGTGCCACTTAAGACACAGTGCTCTCGGGCTCCTGTTTGCTTTTTTGCCCGTTCACGGTACAGCCCAGCCAGCCAGAAACTGCTGCGTCAAATATCCAGGGAAGCAGGGCCACTTCTGGCGTGGTTTATCCCGGCTGGCAGCTCAGCACCACGCAGCCGCTCGCTCACTCGCCCCTCCCTCAGTGGGATGGGGGAGAGAATTGGGAAGGAAAAAAAAAGTTAGAGCTGTGGGCTGAATAGAGACAGTTTAATAAGCAAAAATAATAGTAATAATGAGAATAGTAACAGAATATGCAGAATATGCAAAATGAATGATGCACAACGCAATTGCTCACCAC
>NW_009259194.1:1434691-1497539 GCF_000687185.1 Egretta garzetta
TCTAGCTCAATTTGATTACACCCCTACAGCTTTAACCGATAGGGCCCAGCCGTGGGTGCCCACCTGGAAGCAGTAAAGTAAAAGTCAAGCTTAATTGGATTGCTGGTCAAAAGGAAAGTAAATCACAGTAGATAGGGGGATTTAGTGTTTTCAGCATGAGAATTTACATAAGCCAGAGCCTAGCAAGCCTGCTCTTAGCACCGGGAAATATTTCTGGGCATCAGCAGCTTCTGTAGAGGCTGCGGCAAAGGGTGAGACGGGACTACATGGGTGAGAGCACGAGCAGAAAAGTGGAGATGATCCGAGAGTATGAAGGCTGATGGATTTAGTGTGGGGGCCTAGCTAATGAGGCAGGGGTGGGAAAATGACGGTGAATTTGTTAGCGTCATTTGTTACTCGTAGAGAAAGCTTCTCTACACTGATTTCAGGTCTTTGAAATGTCTGTGCGAAGGGTCCCAAGAATACAAGGCAAAAGGCCTCTTGTAAATGTGTCTCTCTTGATGTTGTGATGAAAGTAAAGAGCTAAGAGGGGAAAAAAGCACTGCTTTGGTAAACATTTTGGTTTGGTCTTGGGAAGTAAACGAATAGATGAGTTGCAAAGGGTGAAACTGCCAGTGAAAAAGGGTGCTCCTGACTGGGCCATAAGCATCTCGGAGGTAAATCTGTGTTAAAAGCCTGTGTCAGGATAAGCCTGGCCTATTATTCTTGCCTTTCTTTGCTTTAATATTTACAGGTCAACAGGTGCCACTTAAGACACAGTGCTCTCGGGCTCCTGTTTGCTTTTTTGCCCGTTCACGGTACAGCCCAGCCAGCCAGAAACTGCTGCGTCAAATATCCAGGGAAGCAGGGCCACTTCTGGCGTGGTTTATCCCGGCTGGCAGCTCAGCACCACGCAGCCGCTCGCTCACTCGCCCCTCCCTCAGTGGGATGGGGGAGAGAATTGGGAAGGAAAAAAAAAGTTAGAGCTGTGGGCTGAATAGAGACAGTTTAATAAGCAAAAATAATAGTAATAATGAGAATAGTAACAGAATATGCAGAATATGCAAAATGAATGATGCACAACGCAATTGCTCACCACTCGCCGACCGATGCCCAGCCCGTCCTGAGCCGTGATCCCTCCCCAAGCCACTGACCGACTGAATTCCCCCCCAGCATGACGTTCTATGGTCTGGAATAGCTCTTTGGTCAGTTGGGGGCAGCCCTCCTGGCTGTGCCCCCTCCCAGCTTGTTATGCCCCTGGCCGAGCAGGAGAAGCTCAAAAAGTCCTTGAGTAGTCTGAGCCCTACTGAGCAAGAACTAAAACCATCAGTGAGTTATCAACATCCTTCTAGTACTAAATCCAGAACATAGCACTATGCTGGCTACTATGAAGAAAATTAACTCTATCCCAGCCAAAACCAGGACAACTTGCAATGTTATAAATGGAACCGGTCGCTTGATTTCCATTTGTGTGGGGAACGGCTTCGAGTGCCGCTCGTGTCGAATAATGACAGAGTTTCTGGCTCTTTGGTGAATTCTGCTGCTTTGGGGCTGCCGCTGGCCCTGGCTGTTGTGTTCTGCGCTGCCCTGGAGCCAAACGCGCCGTAGCGATATTTGCAAGTGCATGCTTTAATTTTACCTGCCGTTTAAGTTTTATGAGGCAGTTACGTGTTAGGTAGAGGGCCCTTTGTAGTGGCTGCAAAGATCAGGGGAATTTTAAAATATTGGACACTTCAAACCTCGTTGCTATTTTAATGAAACCGAATTTTAATATCTGAATGACATCTTTGTTAATACATTAAAGATGTTTAGTGCTATTAATTGATATGTAACTGGGTAGCAGTGAATTTATTATGTGGCTTAAAATACTGACTGGTGTGTTAAAGCTATTTCTGCTTTGCAGTGCTATTAAATGCCAGCTATAATTTGCTATACAGACTGCTGGAGACCTGACTATTGATTAAGTTACCTACCAGCGTGGGCTCAGTATCTGTCAGTGAACATTTATTATAACACGGCTATGAAATATCTTGTTGGGGAGCGTCAGCTCTGTGACGGCTCTGAGCTGAGATCCGGGAGATGGGTGAGATGAGGAGGAGTGTGGTGTGTGACACCCACCCAACAGTTTGTGCAAGGCCAGGGATGCTGGCTTCTCAAGTGGCAGTTCCAGCATCGGCTTGGCTGATATATGAAATGATAAGGTCACTGATGAAGCTTAAAAAATAACCCTGTAAGAAGAAAGGGGTGCTATTAACCTAGTTCTGTGGGGGTTGGGTTTTGTGGGGTTTTTTTGGTTTGGTTGGTTGGTTCGGTTTTATTATTTTTTATTCTGACCACCATATGGCCTCGCAACCAGTTGCGTCTGCCTGGCTGAAAAAGCTGGGTCAGGAGGCAGGAGGGTTGGTGGAAGTGATCAGGGTTAGATGGGGATCTCTGCTGTGGCCCCTTCCATAAAATCAAGGGAATTTGCCTTCTCTTATCTCTGCTTTTGCTTGTCTTGCTTGTTTAAATACAAGCTTTTCTCAAGGGAAGTTATATAAAAATCTTGACAGAGCCTTATGGCAGTTCAATGCTATGTGAAGATCAATCATTCTCAAGCTCTTCTCCTATCATCTCCTACACTGTCTTAAGAGCTGGAGTTTGCATTTCTTCCAGCAAATGATTTGCTTCTCAGGCCTTTGTTGTGGAAACTCACTTCGGGTGGGCTGAGCAGCGTGTTTACAGTGACAAAAACCCAATAAGAGCGTGGAAAAATGAACATTTTCAGACAGCTTGCTTGCGTACTTGTATCCCCCTAAGGGACGGATGCTGCCGGCGTGACAAGGGCTCATTCTGCTCATCTGTGTTATGTAGAGGCCCATCAAGAAGCAGACTGCACCCCAAAGAACTCGCAGTCAAGGCAATGAGTGGGAAAAAGGAAGTCTTATTTGCTTCCCCCCCAGGTGGGGGACAGAAATAAAATGGTTTGTTCGAATCACACAGGGAAGCTGGGAAAGGTTGAGGAAACAAACTTTTTCTTTTTTTAAAAGCATTTATCAAAACAGTGAAATCCCCTTCTTTCCATCCTTGACATCTGGTTTTATTTTTTTATTTTGCTCTTATTCAGCTTTGCGTTGACTTTGGAGGCAAAGGCATGGTTTGGGTGGGGAACAACGTGACATTGAGAATCGCCCTCTCAGGAGAACAGCACCTTGCAGCCACCGTCCCGTTGTAGCGCTGTAAATGCGTTGGGGTTTTATGATCTCTTGCCACTCACCTTTGTAGCAATGAGCTACGATGTCTGGCTGTGGGCAATTAGCCCTCGCGGATACATAGGCTTAAAATGTTTTGCTTTGGACGGAAGTCGTCACTGGGGTAGTTCTGTTGGAGCGGGAGGAGAAGCTGAGTAACCTTGGGTTTTCGCTGAGATTTTGGGGTGGATTTTGAGAAGATTCATAGCTCTGCACGGCAGAAATGTTACTTCTTTGCCTCTATGCTTGTTTAGGCCTTTTGCAATTTATGGACCATATCGCTGTTCTCCTTTCAAGATACCACAGCCATCAGAAAGGAACGTGCGGAGTTGTTAAAGGTTCACTAAGTCATCGAACCGTTCCCTTAGTGTGGGGCACCTTTGCAGATGTAATGATATTCATGAAAGAATCCAAGCACAAAGGAAGGGAATCTAATAAACAGCTGAACTTCAGAAGGCACAATATCACCCCAGGTCATTTTTCTAAATTATTTAAGCCCAGCACTTCTACCATTTCTCAGGTGAGGATTTATTCCCTTTTAATTCACTTAAATATCTAAAATTTATTTGATTGGGGAGGAGAAAGCAGACAGGAAGGTAAGAAAAACGGCTTTGCTCCCTTTATGGAAAATTTAAGTGATGCTACTGGTATTCGCTTTCAGCCAGAGGACTCGAGGAAGATGTATGCAGATCATTTATCGTGGGCGTCTTTTACACTACTTGGGCATAACAGAGACTCTGATGTGAAAGTATTCCACAGTGCAATAGGAATTTGAATAATACTGATGCATTTTGCCTCACAGTAAAAATATTCTGAAGTTTAATATGTATTAATACAGTCCTGCGAGAGACATCAATAAAAACAAGCCTTAAATATGCTCTATGCATAAAAGTGTACTTTTTAAATAAACAAAATCCACCTTGGATAAAGATTGTAAATGTAGGTGTGGCCTGAATGAGAAAATTTCACTTGTGTATCTTTACGAAAGGAAATAAATCATCTGGCTTTTCAATTCTGAGTTTAGAAATACAAATTAGCTTTGTAGTTTCAATTTATAACTTCGTGTCCTTTCTGTGGTGTTAGTTCCAAGAGGCCCTGCTAGGCTGTACCTAAAACTCGAGGACCCATCTTGCACCGAATCTTGAGCGACCTCCAAGACGCAATGGGTTGTCTGGTCTTAATGTAGAATGAAGTCAGTCTTAAAGTAGATGTTCTCAAAGAGGTAAGGGATTTAGGAGCCAGCTCCCACTGTGTTTCATGACTGCCACATGGCAGACAAACTTCCAAAGTCTTTAAAAAAAAAATAAATTTGAATTAACAGAAATTTTTAACTTGGAGTGCATTAATTAAAGCACATTGTTAATTCTCCTGCAGATTGAGAGTAGCCGTAGGTCTATTTATCGTATTCCATTCATGAAGGATATTAAACTGCACTGAACAAACAGTCTTCATGGGGATTTAATACAGTTTAATAAATCCATTTTAGGACTTGATGCAGATTAGTTTTGTGTTCTTTCATAAAGATAAAGATTTTTAAGCATGGAGGGGGAGGAATTTTCAGAAAACTAGTTTAAAGCTAAAAATAATGACTGGTTTTGTGTGTGTTAACGGGGTGGTTTACAACCCTAGGAAACAATACATTATGCAAAATGTAGCCAGTTAATCTGTCCATTATTTGTCTAGCAGTATGGTAAGGCTGAAATACATTCTGTAGAGGATAACTTATTCAACTGAGCTTAATCCTCCCCATCTATCACCAAATGACTTTATACTTCCATAAATTTTTCCATTATTTGACCAGCTTTTACGGCGCTGGAAATGTAATGCTTGGGCTGTTAAGCCTCTTTTCCTTGATGCTGCTAGAAAGTAGCTTTGCTGCTCATAGTATTTTGTGCCAAGGGAGGTTTTTCCCAATGCTTTAGCCACTGTTTGCTTCAAAGCACCATCAGCCCGCCTCATGGATTTGTTGCAAATTTTTTTCTGGGGGGTACAATAGCGTTTGCTCATGTTGAAAATGCCTTTGCAGAATTCCAGGGTTTGGTTAGGAGCAGGAATTAGGGGAAGATGCTTTCCAGATGAAGTTTAAGGGAATGCGAATTAATCCAGAGTTAATAAATTACAACAATAGCAGCAGCATATTTGTAACCAAAATGAGAAGACAGAGGAGATGTCACCCTGCTGTCATTGCCCAGTGCCATCAGCTGGAAAGTCTTTGCCAGCCAGGAACCAATTTGCATCTCTTCTCCATCCAGGAATGGAACTCACAGGCTCTGTCTGAGCTGAAAGTAAGTTAGGGAGAGGAGGTAGCTCTTCATCATTTTGTGGCGTCGTTCTGCGACTCTGCCTGATGCCTATAACACAATTCACTGGAAGGACAAAAGGACACTTAAAAATTGAGAGACACACATTCTTGGTTTTTCCTCGCCACTTCTCTTTTTCATTAAGCTTAGGGAATAGCTCAGGTGAGAGGTGTCTCCTTCCCTAGAGAATTCGGGAGTAAAAATGATGCTGTCTGTCCGTAGAGGTCCATTCTGAAATATTCAGTCTGTTAGCTACTTCCAGCCTCCGGGAATACGGAGCTTTGCTCTCTGAACCAATAATGTCTGGGGGCGCGCTAGCGAAGCTTCCATACAAGACGATGGCTGCCATCTCCTATTGAATCTCCTTTCGCTAAGGTCGCCGTGCAGGGCGGGCAGGCTTCAGATAAAGACGGTTTCTCATTCACCTGGGGGTCACCCATCTGAGTTTAATGGAGTCACCTCAGACTAAAAGGGGAATTGGGCCCACTCAGCTCTTCCCTAAATAATTTCAGTTCAAGCTTTCCCATTGACTTCGCTAGGAGTTAAGACTTTTTGGTATTGCACTTGGTTTTGAATTGGTTTGAGGTTAATAACGTGAACCCTCAAGAAAAGGGCCTCACCTTGAACATAGGTCTCCCCCTTGAGGATACCTGGCCGCTGTCTTTTCTTCTATCTTGATGGGTCCATTTTCAAAGGCACTTTGCACAATCTGACATCTTTTCCCCAGAGCTGTTGGCATCTGGTTACTCTATTTGTCTGCCCCTTGCGGAGCAGCAAGATTTTCAGCAAGCAATGTCTTTGTGTTTATTTCCAAAAACCACAGACATGTGCCATGCAAAATCATAGAATCATAGAATCGTCTAGATTGGAAAAGCCCTTTAAGATCATCAAGTCCAACCTTTAACCTAACCCTGCCATCCCACCACTAAACCCTGGCCCTAAGCACCTCATCTCTCCTTCTTTTAAATACCTCCAGGGATAGGGACTCGACCCCTTCCCTGGGCAGCCCCTTCCAGAGCCTGACAGCCCTTTCGGGGAAGAAGTTTTTCCTAATGTCCAACCTAAACCTGCCCTGACACAACTTCAGACCATTCCCCCTCATCCCATCGTCTGTTACCAGGGAGAAGAGACCAAATCCTTCCTCTATAGGGCAGAGCATTCTCTATTGTAAAAACATTGGCGTGTGGAAGGTTTTACGTCCTGTTTTGTCTCTGATTGCCTGCATGTGCATAGTGATGGGAGCCCCTGTGGCACTCGGATGAGGACAGGGCTTGCCTGTGCGTGCAACGGCCGCAAGAGCTCCGCTTCCCCTGCTCAGTTCTGCAGGGTTCGGCACTCCCGAGTGCTCTGTTCTGGCACGAATGCACCAGTGGTTTAAAAATGACATTAGGATTGGAAATAGAAGCTTGACGCTTCAGCACTGAGTATACTTTTCTTGTGCTTTCTCAAGGATGGGCCATTACTGGTAGTGTCTTCAGAGAGGACAAAAGCGATGGGAGGGTCTATGAAGGCTGAAATAACCGCACAAATTTACTGATGCCTTGGGAACTGGAGTGAAGTCAGCTTAGGTACTGCTGCTTTTGTGCTTAGATTAAAGGGCTTTTAATTTAGTGTCTAACAAGCAATGCTGAAATGCGTTTAATAGAAAGCAGTGACAATTTTAAAGCTGTGGTTCAGGATTCCAATTAATGGATGAATTTATGCTGCTGAATCCCTCCTCCAGGAGAGCATTATGGACACGGTGTTTTTTTTCCAGAAAGCCAAGAGCATCACAGCGCTTTTTTTTTTTTCCCAGAAAAGGGGTGTTTGTCTGACTAAGCTGAGATGATTCAGAACTTTGAAAGAACGCTATGGATTTTGTAGGAGCGCACAATATCCTTTGCCCTTGTGGAGAAAGCTTCCATGAATTATATACCTGCTGCTTCTATTTTTTAAATTGCTAGGATTAAAGGCTAAGCGTGATTCCTTTGGGTTCTTATCTGGATGTTTTCTATTTGAGTTGACTTCTAATCGGAGTCCGTTCCATCCAGCCCTTCTGCAAACGCCTAGGACACATCACATGGCTGGTTTTCTAATGGCAGCTCTGATATTATTGAGAGGCAGTTTGTCAAGGAAGCATCAAAGGGAACCCAAAGGTGGTGGGCAGTAGGCGCAAAGGAACCATTAGTGCATCCAGTGGTAGAAAGGGCCATTTGGTGTTGACTTGATAAATGCCATCGCTACAAGGGCATGATAAAATACTTAAAAAATGGGCTCTGTAAGACCCTGCCTAATCTCCAGTTTCACATAATTGTACCATGACAAATGGAGGCATTAGACCTGATAAGGTTTTAATAAAAATGCAAATACAGAAATCCTGCTCTAGAAATGCACAGGCGCGAGAATGAGCTAGAAGTGAGTTCTTAAAAGTAAAATAATCTACTTGTTCTGGCCTTCATGCTGGTGAATATGAATACACACTTTTGTGGGGCTTTTTATTCTAAATATTGTGGAAATATGGTCACGGGGGAATTGCTGTTGTCCTCTGAAGGCTCTGGACTCTGAAGTCCAGAGAGGGACTGAGTGAAATCAAGACTCCATTACCAAGATTGCTTTGCACACACATTTCTGGCCTGGAAAAATTTACAGCCTGAGTATTTAATATGTAAGAAAGCACGGGAGAGGCAACAGTGTAGGTACAAGGAAATGAAAGGACTTTCTGAAGTAACAGCAGGGTGGTGACTGAACTGAGGTGTCTGGCTCATCGCCTAGTGTCTTGTCTTGTAGTCCACCGTTTCCAAAGACTTTTAAATCCCAGAATTTCAGTAGGGATTCAAGAGGTACCACAGTCTACCTGGGGCTTCGCTGTAGGATAGCAGTCAAATGTCAACCAATTGCTTGCTGGGGAAATAAAAATTCTCCTTCCCTCAGGTGCTACTCAAATCCTCATAAGGTAAAACTGTGGTGCTCAACACAGGACTAAACCTCTGATTCCTGTTAGCGGTGGAGGGAAGGAGCCTGGAGTTCCCCAGAGGTACGGTGAATAAAGTAGGGGACCACAAGCTGAAGATGCGTGTGTTTTGGCCTCGATCAGGAAAGCCACCATGAGCTAAAGGCTGGACAAGGTCCGTGTGGTTTTTTTCCTTGCGTATGATGGAAGTGGCATCTTCTTCAGGACTAAGCAGAGTTTTAAACTACCTGTGCCAGAAATGTTTTAGAAAAGAAGCCTATGAAAACAAGATTTGACTGATTTGGAATTGGGTGGGGTGAGGTCTGTTAGAGCGGGGAACTCAGGAATGAGATGGTCCGTCTGTACTAAAAGAAAACAAATGTGCAGTTGGCCTGCCTAAATGCCTGTCGCTGTGGAGCTGGGTTATCTGGCTGATCAAGATTTCAAATTAGTACCTTATTCAATTAGTAAACTGTTCAATGCTCGGCTGTCCCAGCCATCCTTTCACTGCTCCTCAGGGTGACAGTTTTTGGTGCTGTCACAGAAATTAGTCTCTTCACGGTGCCCCTGGAATTCTGTGTTCATTTTTGCAGATGATAGTATATGCTGATGGTATATATTAGGTGATGATATATATATATACACATATCTGTGCATGTGTATGCACACATACGCCCACACCCCATCCTCCTTCTGATATTTTTCGCCTGGCCCTGGAGCTGACCTGTATCAGTGGCAGCTCATCAGCGTGTGCTTTGCATTCTCCTGCTTCTTCATTTCTCCTTTCGGTTCGCATTGCCAATGTGACTGATAACTTTGACTGCACCAAATAAGCTTTGTATTCCTAGCGGCCAGGTCAGCTCTAATATTCTGATATTAAGGGGGCCTATAGGAAAGGTGGGGAAAATCTTTTTAGTAGGGCCAGCTGGGACAGGACAAGGGGGGATGGTTTTAAACTAAACCAGGGTAGGTTTAGACTGGGTATAAGGAAGAAATTCTTTACAGTGAGGGTGGTGAAAGCCTGGCAGGGGTTGCCCAGAGAGGGGGTGGAGGCCCCATCCCTGGGACCATTCCAGGCCAGGTTGGCCGGGGCTGTGAGCAACCTGATGTGGTTCAAGGTGTCCCTGCTCCTGCAGGGGGGTTGGGCTGGGTGACCCTTAGGGGTCCTTTCCAACCCAAAACATTCTATGATTCCTGAAGCTGTTTGGTCTGAACAATATCCCATGTTAACAAGTTACAGGGGATGAGTGAATCTACGTACAGAAGAATTTAATAAGAGAGTAGAAGTCAGTCTGCAAAGCTGTCAGTGGATTAGTGCTTGTGGGACCCAGAGGAGAATTTGGCAGGCAGAGAAGCCATTTATTTTGATGGGATGAAGACAACATTTCTGCAGTGGTATGAATTTCTGTGCAGGTAATTAATAGATGATCCCTGTCCCCAATAACTTAGTCCTTTTATTGATGAGGATGCAGCATCCCATTTCCAGGGGTCACCATGCAAGATCCAAGCCCTCTATTAATAGGAAAAATAAATACCTGCTGCTGCTGTTTGTATCTATTTGCCAAGTGTTATGAAACAGAGCTGGGGAAGAGCCTGCTAAGCTGATCTGAAGTTGTAAATGATCAAGGTGAGTGGTGTAATCAAGGGTCTGGAACACAGTATGCATATTAAACAAAATTAAAGCAACTACATCAATAAATCATTAAACACTTAAGACTATTTGTAGGTGCAAAAACCCATTGTGGAATTCCCCATAGAGATAACTTTATTATTCTGTTTTGTATGATTAAAATTAATCCTTTGGCTTCACAAGACATCCCAAAATAGTTCAAAAGGCTGATAATTAGCGCAGATCAGATGGAGGAAGGGAAGGCTCCTCTTAATAAGAGGCTGAAGCCAAGTTTAAAATAGCAGGAATTTCACCTGAAGTAGAGAACTGCTGAAGTAAATGGAGTTAATTTGATGGTGCAAACCTTTCCTTTTCCTATTCCGATGTGACGTCCTGTTGTGCAAGGAGAATTTCCAACTGAGTGTGCAGGACTCAAAAGCATCTTTCACAACACGAGTCTTTTTATTTGTACTTGCATCAAGCATTGGGACAGGCTAAGATGCAGACTGAAACTTGCTTTGTAACAGCCTCAGGATTAGGTGTTTTCATATTCTGTTTAGCTATTGAAAAAGATATGATATGTTAGATTTTATCTGCCTTTGATTATTAAATGTCTTCCATCTCCTCTCTCACCTTCCCCTGCTTAAGGTTATTCCGATGTTATCAATCTAAGAATTACAGAATAAAGCAGCTGATCTAAGTCAAGGGACATTTTAAAAAATTCTTTGCCTTTTGATGTTTAAGGCTTTAGGGTCCACAACCCACTAATCTCCCCTTACAGACAAGAGGAGCAAACATTTCAGTTGTAAATAAACTTCAGATTTTCCTTCTCTTTTACAATTACTTTATGAGCTGGGGTTTGAAATGAAAAAAAAAAAAATCACGTATTAAGAAAGTCATTCAAAAAAGAAATTAATTAGCCATTTCACATCCAGGGTGCCGCTTCTGATGTACCTAAACCCAAACTATCCTGCCAAAAAGCGCAACCTCAACACTATATGACGCCCCTTCAAGCCACTCATAACTTCATCCTTCACGTTGCGTGCATGTAACACAGTGCAGGGCCTTACTCCAAAGAAAAGGAAGTTAATATAACTTTTTAGAAGGTGACTGATTTTTGGATGCCCAACTTGAGATTATTGAAGGAGACCGTCTTTTCTGAAAGCAGGCATATGGCTTGTGCTTTAGGAAAACGAGGCGCTCTTGCAGCATCTCAAGGTAGGCACCCAAAGCCACTACACCTTTTTCAGACACCCATTTGACTTTTGTTCTGTGATAACAGTCAATCTTTATTGACTTAGGGCTTGAAATGAAAACTTCTGCTAATATTCACAACACACCTCTGAGGGAGCGGATGAGCAGGGAGAGAGGCCTTTTCTGCAAGTGAAGGGGTTGGAGCCATCGTTCAGACTTTGATATCTGCAGTCTTTCTTTGAGACTATTTTAATACATTTTGGAAATGAACGTTATATTATTGAGAGGTGAAAGGGGAACAGAAAGGAGGAGCAAAACCGCAGCGCCATATGAATCAGTTCTCTGGGGAGCACAGGAATGAGAGCGTCCTTTTAATTGCTCCTGTACGATGCAAAGTTATAATTATATGTAAATGTGTGTGCAAGTGCACACACAAACACGATTGCCACTGATCTGTGTGCCCTTTTAAACTCAACATACTTCTTTTCTACTTATGTGCCCATGATCTCAGAAGGCCTCCAGATACACCGAAGCTTCCTACGAAAGGCTCTTGGAGTGCCCTGATACGATCCTCGTGCAGAGGATCAGCTCTGCCCTTCAGAGGGACTGCAGAAAGCCACAGCAAGCCCAGGCACAGACAGGGAATAACGGGACTGACCGTAACAGCCGGCTCAGTCCATTTAATTAAAGCGGGAAGGACAGGATGGAGCCCAGAATACAATTTTTTTTCTATTTCTACCACTGTGATTTTTTCTGTCAGCAAGACAAATCGGCTTTCTGGGTCTCAGTCTTCTATGATTTTTTGTAATTTGCCTATGGAGCCTTTGAGTTTTCTTAACAACTACATGTTCAGTATCCAGCATCTCTGGGACCTAGATGTTCAATTCAGTTCTGAGGTCTGGGCAGTAGAAACCTCAGGCTTCAGCCTGGACGCTTCCATAACTTGATGGCATCCCAATCACACCAGGAAATATTTAATATTCCCCACTGTTTTCATTTCCATATGCTAAGTTGACGGATACTTTTGTGTTTTTCCTATTTTGGCCTGAAAATATGGATGGCTAACTGTGGGGTTTGGTTCTGTTTTTCATACACTAACAACCAAGATTTTACTCCTGATGTTGACAGAAGAGATTGAGTTATTTTCCTTCTGAATGGATTTTGTTGACAGGATGGATTTAGGCTGTTGACAAAACACATTCTGTTAGCATGGTGGCCTAAAGCTTTGATGAAATATATTTTATTGGCAGGATGGATTGAGATTGTGGTGACAAAATGCAAACAGCCTAATCCATTCCGTTGATAAAACACATTTATCTAACTATCAAATCCATCCAGTTGACAAACCCATTTTTGTTTGAAACTGGAAAGCATCTTTTTGAGAGGAAGAAATAAATTCCCACAGAGCTGCAGGAAGCAGCTCAGCTTATTGAGAAGCTGTGCAAGAGCTGCTCTTGCATGCTGCAGAAAAGAGAGATGTGGACCTCTACAAGAAGAGTATTAGCAGTGGCAGTGAAGGCAACTGCAAGTGGAAACCTCTCCCATTTCTGCAGCACGACACAGCCCTGCACTGAGCCTGCACACTTCATGGATGCTTTGCAAGTTCTCTACATCTTCTAGCATCCTAATGGATTTTCAGGGGAGACCTAAAAGCTGTGTTCAAAGTTGACTCTGAAAATGAAAATTAATCTCTTAATACTGTTTCTTAATCTTAATAATGTTTCTTATTTAATCTTAATAATGCTTCCAGACCAGGTTGGACGGGGCTGTGAGCAACCTGATCTGGTTAGCCATGTCCCTGCTCATTGCAGGGGGGTTGGACTGGGTGACCTCTAGGGCTCCCTTCCAACCCCAAACATTCTATGGTTCTATGAATACTAAAAATCATGATGTCAATATTTATGTTGGGTTTTGGTACCTACACCCATCTGCCAGTGAAGCAGCTGGGTTTCACCAGCGGTACCTATCTGTCTTTGGTCTGCTCCCCTGCCCAAAGGCAGTAAAGACTTGGATCTCTTCCCTTCCTAACATTTCTATCTGCGAGGATGAACTCTTCCTTTCTCTTGGGTTGTCCCATTAGTTAATACAATTTAGTCCCGAGTTTGTCTGTTCTCTGCTTCAAGCTCAATTTCTTTCTCCTGAAGGACTTCTGCTCTGAGTTCAGCCTAATCTGTTAAAGGCTGACAGCAAAGAAATGACAGCAAAATTCAGAGCTGTCTCTTCAGGCTTTCATCTTTCAGAGGTTTTCCTTCAACTGTATGGTCTTGAAAGCAGGTATTCCCCTCCCCTATGTACGTACAATCTGTTTCTGATGCATAGGAGGGGAATATCATGTCTTTCCTTGACGTGATATCAGATGTAGCATTTTGGCCATATTGACATTTAAAGTAATCAGAAATGTACTTTTCCACTCAGTCAATGGAATCGCGTTCTTCTTGTGTCAGAGGATGTAAGAATCAATATATTAATACCACAAAGCAAACATTTTGACATTTGACGTTGTTTAGTTTACAGTTTCTATTTAAAAATATTAGATTTGATCAGGCAGATGAGAGATCCAGAAATTAGCATTCCTCCCCCAAACTCCATCTTATAAAAGAAGGAAAGTTTTAAACCCTGAAATTTATATTCATGGCTTCTTTTTCCTATACTTTGAGAGCAATTTTTCCTTCCCTCTGCAGGGCAATTAACAGAAAATAAAATAATGCCTGTGTCGGGGAGACGGTTTTGGCCCTTAGGTTAGCTCTGAAACATAACTGCGTGCACTCCTACTGCTGTAACGTAGGGGGAAATGCGTGTTGCTTATAACCCTCCATTCAAACCAGCCGTTCTTTGGCACCGTAGGTTTTGGGCTAGGACGCCGAGGCAAAGAGCAGCTGTACTGCTGCCAACTTAAAAGCATTTTACGTCAGTTGTGCTGAAATGTAAATGCCTTCCCAAACGGTGAAGCAACACCGGGGCGAGCGCATCTGGAGTGGTGAGGCAGTTTTCCTCATTAACTGTTTTACTCTCGGGCCCGGCGATTGCCTGTTTGACACCACGATCGAGCGAGGCGTGGGGTCCCGGGGAAGAGCTGCTTTAATTAAGCTTAACTGTGCAGTGAGGACAAGCTAATGGTGTGGCTGGATAGACACTGGGAAAGGGTTTTTTTTTCTGCAAGAATATTACTTGGAATCCTCCCATCAGGGCACCTGCCTGACTGTCAGGGTGACTTTTGACTTAGAGGAGTGTTCCCTTGTATTTATAAGCCCAAAATACAGCAGCGGCAGCTCTCGCAGGCGCCTGTGCTGACTGAGGAGGGATACTGGCATCTCAGCGTGACATCTTGTAAGCAGCGATAGCGTTTTGCTTCTGTTTGTCAGAGCTAGTGTGCTTTTTGCCTCCAAGGTTGTAGTCCCAGCGGCGTGGGGGGGTGCCTGAGGTTACGCTTGAGGAGCACAACTAGTTCACTGAAGCTGCAAACAAAATTCTGCACCGTATTAAAGGCTGTATTATTGCTAATGACCTTCTTGCAATGTGGGTGCACGCATACATGGAAAAGGATGAAGACAAACCAACGAATGCTTCTGTTCTAGTTAACTGAGTCCCCCGGAAGGGTTTGCAGGCATTGATAAGGTCTAGGAGCAATCAGACCAGTTGGAGAACATTTCAATGCCAACCTTGCTGACAGTCAGCAAGACAGAAGGAGAAGGGAAACCGAGCCGTGAATGCTTTCAAACGCTACTCGGTGCTCACATTGTGCCTAAAGGCAAGGTCTAACTCTGCCTACGGAGAGCTTCAAGCCTCCAGTTGGTCTGGTTTCCAGCACCTTTCCCGGGAGGTGACTCCACGGCATAACACAGTTCCAGCGCTAGGCAGGCTGCGCTTCTCGCTGTTTCATCCCATTACTTCCAGCTGTTATATTTTACTGTTTACTGAGTCCTGGCAATGTGTTTGGGTCCTTTGTGTCATTCTGCTGTGTCTCCTCTTCCTTTGGTGTCAAAATTGGTTTACCTGACCCGTGTGTGACGGTGTTTGTTCTACTATCCTATTTAATTATGCCGACACGACTGGTGAAGAGGATGCCAAGCACGGTGGCATTAGCGTTCAGAAGCATTTTCTCAGGATGAAAAAGGGGAGAGCAGAGAAACAAAAGGAAGAGATAATGAGGGAGTCGGTGACCTTTCCGAGGTCTCATTCCCAGAGTCTCCTGCATTATTGCAGCGACTATGCAATTAACTCGTGTCATTACTGTACAGGGGTGCAAACCCTTCCGGGGAGGTCCCGCGGAACCGAAGGGCAAAATGACAACTTTTTAGTAGGCTTGAAAACAGAAAGCTGGGGCTGAATATTTGTCCTGAGGGTTTTGTTGCGCAGACGTTTGTGCATAAGCATGTGCAACAGCTCTTTTCAGGGAAGTGGAAGCAATCTAACAGTTGTGTATGCAATATTTATTGTCATAGGCTCTACGAAAATTTTGTTTGTATATGAGAGTCAACCGAGGCCGTAAAACAGCACGCCTTGACTGTAACCATCATTGTTGAATAAGTTAAAATACCAAATGATTTATGAATGTTATTTGCTTTGATTAAAGGAGAGGACGTTGGTTCCAGAGGGTGCTCCTGTTCAACAGCTTCCCTTCCTCAACCTTAATGCCACGGTATAAATTTTGCTGAGTGAGAGCAGGGGTGATTATGAAATGCTTCTAGACTTCCTTCTAGGTCCGATGTGAAAATTGCTAAGAGGGCAGCTCTGCCTGTCATTATTCCAGTCTCCCTGCCAATTCACCCCTCTCCTTTTACCTCTCCCCAGATCGTACCGAGAAATGGTCCTCAGAGAAAGCTCCTGGGTCTTTTGATTCTAATGTGCCTTCTCGAACATGGTGTTTTGTCTCAGTTGTCCCTTCAGTTCCTGATCTAGAATCATAGAATCATAGAATGGTTTGGGTTGGAAGGGACCCCTAGAGGTCACCCAGCCCAACCCCCTGCAGGGAGCAGGGACACCTTGAACCACATCAGGTTGCTCACAGCCCCGTCCAATCTGTCCGTGAATGTTTCCAGGGATGGGGCCTCCACTACCTCTCTGGGCAACCTGTTCCAGTGTTTCACCACCCTCAGTGTAAAGAATTTCTTCCTTATATCTAGTCTAAACTTGCCCTGGTTTAGTTTAAAACCATTACCCCTTGTCCTGTCACAGCTGGCCCTACTAAAAACATTGTCCCCACCTTTCCTATGGGCCCCCTTTAGGTACTGAAAGGCCGTAATTAGGTCTCCCCGCAGCCTTCTTTTCTCCAGTCTGAACAACCCCAACTCTCTCAGCCTGGCCTCATAAGTCAAGGCTTATAACAAGTTGAGGCTGATGGGTTTTGTTAGGGACTGTCGCGATGCAATGCCTGGATGGTCAGAGGAGTTCTGGCACCATGGTTTGCTCAGGGGTGCTGTTATTATAACAATAATCCTCATCCTTGTAGTATAGAAAGTCGCTCAGGCAAGTCTCTTTACAACTGAGTTTTTCTTGAGCATACAGTACAGGTTTCAACATATCACTCACCTGTAGTAAGCAAGCAGTGCACTAAAGCTCTGCCCTATTTCAGAAGAGAATGCCGCAAAATTTCTGCTCCTGCATAAGGTCCGACCTACTACCAGACTTAAGGTAAACTCAGGATTTCTGTGCTTTCTTGGTATTTCTTTTAACTTGGAAGGTCTGGGTAAATATTGGCTCCACCGAAGTGATGGAAAACCCCTCAACTCCCTTTGATGAATCCAGGATTTTATGCCCAGTGCTTTGGCCTACGCTGTTTGTGATTTGGGAATGAAAATCTAGAACAAGCACAAAGCAGAGTATTTGTAAATGAAAACAAGCCTGGGAAAATTAAGCTGCAGTGAATACTGTTTCCTTAAAACAAAACAGTATCAAAAATCATTCCGCTCGGCTAGACCACTAATCCGATGGTTTGTGGCTGTGAAATTCTGGGGTTGAAAAAAGTTGGGGTCACTGAGCATCAAAAAATAGGTGATGATTTCAAACCCACAAATAGCAGCTGGTAAGATTACTCCAATAAAAATCAAGTGGAAGACAGGCAGTTGATGCCGGGCAGTGAATTGAAAGGCTGAGTTTTAATTTTGGCTTTCCAACTCTTGCTGCTGCCGAATTTTAATTCATTTGTGTTTCTAGCACTGCTCTTTCCTTGTTTAGATAATAAAGAAAACTTGGCTGTGAGTTTTACAGAGCAATTGCATTTATTCTGCGGTTACCTTTTTTAACTGGTACTGTAGTTACCACAGCAACAGTAAAATGGCTTAGTTAGAATATGAAAACTTTCTTTACAGAAGCATATCTGATAAAATGTCATGCACTGTCTCGAAGAAATATGTGCGTTCCAATAAAAATCACTCAGTGTTTCTGGGGTTACTGTAGCAATACATTAACAATTCTGTAGTTAAGATCTCGTCCGTATCTCCCTTATAAATCTGCCATCGTTAGTCCTGAAACCAGTCTGAAACGTCGCATTGCCAGCTCTCAACTGGGGAATGATTAAGAAACGGCACTCCAGAACAAATGGGTTCAACTGAATGCAAAAAAACCCCGGCTCCTCTTACTCCCCCCCGAGCATACATAGAGATACCTGAGGACGGGGGATAAAATGAAGGTTTGGGAAGGGTATTTTTTAAATCTGTGTTTCAGCAGCCTAGTTTAGTAAGCGGTAAAGAAGCCAGTTGGTGAGGTGAGTTTGGAGAAGAGGAGGCTGAGGGGAGACCTGGTCGCCCTCTACAACTGCCTGAGAGGAGGCTGTAGGGAGGGGGGGGTCGGCCTCTTCTCCCTGGGAACAGATGATAGGACGAGGGGGAATGGTCTGAAGCTGCGCCAGGGCAGGCTTAGGCTAGACATTAGGAAAAACTTCTTCCCCGAAAGGGCTGTCAGGCTCTGGAATGGGCTGCCCAGGGAGGTGGTCGAGTCCCCATCCCTGGAGGTATTTAAAAGAAGGAGAGATGAGGTGCTTAGGGCCAGGGTTTAGTGGTGGGGTGGCAGGGTTAGGGGAATGGTTGGACTCGATGATCTCAAAGGTCTTTTCCAACCAAAGTGATTCTATGATTCTATGAGCCACATGAGCAGAACCAGGGTCCCCCTTACCTGGCACCTCGCTGCAGGCATGGCCGGTGTGGGGTGCCCAGAGCTGTACGTGGAACCCATCAATAACCGCCGACCACCATGGGTAGCTGTGGCTCCCTCTTCAACGTCTGATACTCTCAAGGCTTTCAGTGTGTTTTTCCTTTTAATATTAAGCCGGGTAGAGCAGCAGTGCTGTTATTTCTGTTACACGGATGAGGGGTGGGTGAATTACCTGCAGATTTTTCTTTTTATCTCTCAATAATTGGTTCACGCTGTGAATATGGAGAGTTTATATCCCTTTTAGTCTTCGCAACCCATCACCTTCCCAAAGGCAACAATACACAATAGCGTTTTTATAGCTAAATCGTGAGTAGGAGGGGGAGGAAGGTTGAGGTTATTCTGCCACTGAGGTCTTACTGTTCAGAGCATTACACTGTGCTTGGAAGGTGCTGGGTTTTTCTGCCACCAGTTCCCATGTGGTTATTCACAGCTCTGCCATAAATACAGGAAATTAATCTATATATTTCCATCTGAAGACGAGAACTAGGGAATGAAATTCAATTAAAAAGCTGGTTGCTGAGAGCCACGGAGGGGAAGCACAGGAGCTGCCCTGGCTCTAAGAAATCCTCACGGACCCAGGAAAGCCACGGTCTGACACACATCTGGAAACCAGTTACAGGGAAATAACATCTGACTCTGTTATCCCACATTTCTAGCCAGGATTCTTGACACCAGTATTTTCACTTGATAGTGAAAAGTGTTGGGATTGATTTTACTAAAGTCGCTAGTTAGCAAGAGACAGTTTTATACCAACGATGCACCGATTAGTGGGACTGATGTACAGTTCCAGCAAAATTTAGGTTTAATGGGAGTTTTTTTGGAATTAGACCTCTGTGGCGACACCACACATGGGCTGCCGCTAAGGTTTTGAAAACCTTCTTGAACATCTCTTGCTTGTTGGAGCATGATTAAAAATGTGGAGCATTAAAGCAAGCATTAGGGAGTAATATAGTTCTAGGGAAAGCCAGAGAAATTCTTATCAGACAGTACACTGAGGCAGCTGGATGTCTTTACATGAGGAAAAAACACTTACAGTCCTCTCAGGTAATGAATTATGTGGAGACCTGGGTGCCTCTGAATTCAGGAGTCTTCCTGTTTAGGAAGGGAGGACACCGCATAGCGGATAGATGGGAAGAGAGGCCATTTCATGGGCCATCATCACACCATTTGGAAGATGTGGGAAGCGTGAACCCTCAAGCCCTTTTCTCACAGATGACCGATGCCATCCCCTGTGTAATTCAGCGCAGGTGAGCGGTAGTGCGAGAGCAGGAGCAGGCTGATGGACCGACAGCCGACGCACCGCGCCGTGCTCACTGACTCCGACCCAACGAGAGGCCCCGTCCAGTGGCAGACGGCAAAACACTGACCATGGCAATTGGCAACGCCGTAAGGGTCTGCTATATCTGGTCACCCTCGTAATGTGTTTTTGAGGTCTGAGCTACGGATAGGGGGGAATTCATCAGAATACCTGCGCTCCTTGACAGCTACAGCGAGGGCTCTCTCGAGGTGGATGCTGGCTTATGGGCACACCGACGGCACGTATTTAATCAAGGCCGTAGCAGTTTGGATTTTCTTGTTGTGCTACAGAATATGATTTCAGAGTTGTGAATGCGTAGCTGCATGAGTTATATCAGCCCTTCTATCTGGAGGTTAGCTATAATTATATTTTTCAGTATCTGGCTAGATTATAACTGATTAATATCTACCTAACCTAGCCAAATTATCTATAGTCCACTCTTTTTACACTAGCTGATACAATCTAACTTGATCTGGTTACTGGTGAGGGGTCTTAATTTAATATGTAATATGTTTTTATTTTTTTTCTGTTTTAAAATGCGAAACTCAAGATGAAGAGTTTGGATTTATTTTTTTTTTTACTGTACTTTTCCTTCAGGCAGGAACTCAACATTTTTCAAGCGACCTCAGGATAGCTTTTTGTTTCGGGACTTGTTTGAATACTTAAAATGGAAAATGATTTATTTCATTTGGTTAGTGTGAATGGAGCGTACTCTTTGAATGCCAGCTGGCAGAATTAGGTAGCTGGGGAAGAAATTGTGTACTGCAGCACCTAAAAGGAAGACGAAGATTTCTTTGATTTCTGCATCAGGGATACGATTCAACTACTCAATTTGATCAAAGAAAACTACATCAACTAAATTTGCTTTTTTTTTTTTAGAGTAATTTTTATGAATCTCCGTTTTTACAGTTGGTAGGTATGTTTTTATTCCTGGGCGATCTGCTTTTGCGACTGAACTCTGGTAGCATCAGTCTGACAGTAAAATTGGATTTCAAGGCTTGCTGCTGTCAAAATGCCCTCTTTCTTTGGTGAACTTACACAC
Organism: Egretta garzetta; assembly: GCF_000687185.1. Lineage (NCBI taxonomy): Eukaryota > Metazoa > Chordata > Aves > Pelecaniformes > Ardeidae > Egretta > Egretta garzetta. The sequence goes on from NW_009259194.1 coordinate 1,455,421, forward strand.
AGTGATCACGAAAAGAATTTTTCAGCCCAGCCAGAATGTGACACCTGAAGTAATTACCAGCTGTGCAGGGCTGGGAGAGTTCATTATATATGCAGAACAGTGCAAACGAGCAAAAGAAAGAATGAAATATGTCAGAAAAATGGTTTCTGGGCTCTGCTGTGTCTTCCAAAAGCAATGAGTTCCTACCCCAGTCTCCCAGTAGAAGGGATGTTCAGAGAGAGGTATGTACACAAGTCATCGGAGGAAGGTTCGAGCGTCAGATCTGGGGGCTGGGGTTGTGCTAACGACCCCTGTTACACCCTGGTACGTCAGACACAGACCTAAAGCCAGGCAGGGTTCCACCACACATCACACCTAAGTGTGGCCTGCTGCGTATTGCCAGCCAAATATCTCCCCCTCCTCCCTCCCACCTTCCGATGTGAACACAGTTTCAGTGTGAATAAAATTGCATGCACTGGCAGGTAGATAAAAATCCAGTGAAGGCTGGCTAACGTCACGCTGAGCAAGGGTAGCGCAGGCCGCACGCAGCTCTCCTGTCCATGATTATTTGTGAGTTTGGGGGTTACTTTGCTCTTTGTTCTTTTCTTATGTCTCAGTATTAACAGCCAGACGCGGTACATTACTGCTATGGCGTGGACTCTTGATGTGTTCTTTGCTATCCTTCATCTCCTCGCTGAATAAAACCAGTGCACACGCTTAAAATATTTCCAGCATCTCAGTGTCTTGTCATGGACAGGAAAGAAAGGAACTAAACTGCTCGTATTTCCCTACCCCAGAGGTGTTGTATGGAGGTTTGCTCCCGAGCAGCCATGGATTGAAGGATGTAGATGGATGCGTCGTCATCATTGCAGGCATGGCACGCACTAACCTCTTAACCAAAATACAAGGGGTAACGTATCTGTCCCTCCGATAAAGCCGCGTGCAGTGCAGTAACCGGGAGGCTTGCAGAGGGGACATCACCAGCATTCGGCATAAATGGCCAAAGTCCTTTTGCATAAAAGGGAATTTGGAGGAAATGAGAAGGGCAATCGCATTCCCTATAGAGCAGAGGCTTTATTTTCAGAGGCGGGTCTCGGAAGCATGACCCTGTCAGAGCTCTCTCGCCTGCATCTCAGGCACTAAACACGGGTGTAACTGCCTTTGGGAAAGCAACTTTTCCAAACAAGGGTTTCTCTGGAGAGAGCATATAGCAAATATTCTGAAGAACTAGTAAAATCCTGGGATGGGATTTAAAGTGCGGGATTCTTTTTGTTCTTTTATTTTTTTTTCTGGAAGGGGCTGACCTTCCTAGGTGAATCACTGAAGATGTCAGTGCAACCTTTACATTTCTTATTCTAATATGAAAGTAGCCCTTTAATTAAGTCAGGTTGTGCATACTAACCCCAGCTATTTGCTAAAATTCATCTGACCCTGTTACTGTTTCTTAATGGCATAGGACAGTCAGAAATTGTAGCCAGCTTCAACCTCACCTGTTTGAAATTATATTGATTTTACCTGTCATCCAGCTGGGGTCAGTTATCACTTTGTCTTCAATAGCTGCACCTCCCACAATGTCTATCAGTGCCTTTAAAAGCACCGTCAGGGGTCAGGGTGAGCCTTGGTTGCTGTTTTTGAAGTATGAACCTTGCTTGGAGAAAGGAATTGAAAAGAAATATTACTGGAGGAAAAAGTAACCAAAAAGTCTCCTCCTAATTTAGCATCTTCTGCTATTTGGCAGAAAATGCCAACTTAAATTGCTTAAAGGCAGTAAGCCTTGGTGTGGAGTGTGCTAGCGCTGCCTCTGGAGTAATATTGCAAACCTGGAAATCCTATCACCGTCTCCTGAAGTCTCCGGTCCTCGTGCTTAGAGTCTCAGCAGGCAAGGTAAGGACTGGGGATAGTGTTGTCCTTGCTGTTTTACACAGAGGAGTATAAAAGGGGCTTAAGAAACAGTCAGACTTGTGCAGAACAACTGCTTAAACCTGGCTATTGCTGCATTTTTTTTATGTCTTCCCATTACCTCTAAAACTGATGAAAAAAAAGAAAGAAAATAATTTCTAAAAGGTAATTGCATCTTACTTATTTGAAAGGCCACCTGATTCATTAAGTCCTAGACCAAAGCATTCCAAACTACATAAAAAAAATCCCATCCAATGCTCTCATTGAGCAGGATTCACCCGGAGGTTTCCAAGGTCTCTAACCTGCCTTGAGGGCCGTGGTGACGCGCTGGTTTGTGCTCCCCATTTCTAAAGCCGAGTAGACAGAAGACCTCAACCAGTAGGTATTGATCCATTTTAGAGCTGGCACTGTCTCTCTGCCCAGCATCCCCTTTAAAAAAAAAAAGTCTCTTTTTTTAATCCAGTTTGGGGAGAAATAACACCTTTTGAAACATTTACTTTTTCATCAGGCGGAGCTGTTTTCCCAGCAGCTCTGTTCCTGAGGTGCACCTGTAATACAACATGGAAGCGGTTTAGACTATGTGAATTGAGAATTGAAGTGTTTAATTATTGCAGCGAGGCATGCTAATTATAGATATTTGTGGTCTTGCTCATTGCACGGCAGAATTTCTTTTATTAAGAGCAGCTACAACTTAGAGAAACTCTCTTTATTTTCTCTGAGGATTTAGAGGATATTTTCAAACAGAGATGTAGGTAGTAACCGCACGTGTTAGAGTACAAATGTTTTGAGGTAAATAGCCTGTTTTCTTAAATGTCATCAAAGCATTTGTTGCATCAACAAATCCTCAAGAGTTTTCCTTTTTCATATACATTTTAATACATATGAAGCAAGCATAAATTCGCAGTTTAAGACACACTCCCACAGCACTGGGGCTCTTTTGCTCCCTCTTAAATGACAAGTGTGAAATATGCAGCACTCTCCCAAATTACAGCTTGCAGATTATTTTGCCAATTTGCTCGCATATTTGTAGTCCTTTTTATTTCTTTTTTTTTTTTTTTTAAAAATTCTTTTTCCTTCATCTTCACCATCTCTGTGGGTCAAATCGGGTGTCTTCCTTTGCAGTGCTTTACATCTGCTTGGAAAAAGCAAGTATCATGCCCGGTGACATATCTTTGTTTTAAAGCAAAATATTCAGTAAGGTAGAAAAAATTTAAAGATTAATAGTGAATTTAAGTTGATTTTAATCATTAATGACTTTAAGATGAGTGACTTAATTATGTTTAAGAGCAGGCCCTTTCCACAACTAAATGCAGCCTGTCATCGCCGGTGGCAACCTGCACACTTGAGCTGCAATTTTTCATGGGCCAGAATTTGCAGATTGAAAAGAAGCAGTTGATTAATTTAGATTTCTGTGTCCCAGGTGTAGCTGCTTGCTTCGGTAGCTTTTGAGTCAGATGACTTTCATTTCTACAAATAACTCTACCCTTTTAATAATCAAACCTCTTCTTAGTATTCATTTTGATTCAAACTGTGACAGTGTTGGATTCCTTGATAGCTAGGGTGAGACCCGCAGCTAGCACAGATGTTATCGTGTCCATCAGTCGCCCTCCCTCAAAGGGCTGGGGCTGTGACAAATGAAACCCCTCCATAGCTGTTGATTGTTCAGCTTCTTGCTTTCTGCCAGCTCTTCTGTGCCCTCGATTCATGCTCGTTATCATTTCTGTGTCTTGTGCATCTGTAATCACTTCACCAGGCAGTCACCTTTCGAAGCCATGTGACCAAAATCTTAATTTTCCTATTTTCAATTTGCTCCGGCCCCTGGCATTTTCTTCCTCTCAGAAGCGCTTGCACGTGTTCACTGGTATGAAATTTGGGCATGAGTGATTGGAGACTGTTCTTTTGGGCTTGTCCTTTATTTTGGATGGCTTTTTTTGCTTAATTTAATTCTTCTGTGGTTTTGCACATAGAGACACCAGCACACAGGCCACCGGGGACCACAGTGGCACCTTGGGAAGTGCTCTGGATTCCCCCGTGTTGCTTGGCTGATAGCATTATCTTAGTGGTGGAGTGGGAAACAGCAGAGCATGAGCCCGTTGGGGAATCACTGAATGCCTTCGCAGCAGCTAATGTATTGTTAACAGCATATCATTGCTCAACCTGGGTATTTGTCTATGCTAATTCTTTCAAATGAAGAATTACTATCATGGTGGTATAACTAACGAGAGGCGCTTGAGTAGTTTTATTCTCCTCATCCTGAGCCTTGCCAAGTGTGATAAGATGTTGCTTTGGAATGAAGACAACCCAGTTTCGATACCTAGCTGAGAATGAGACTCAAAGTGCTTTTTTCTTTAGCATGCATATTCTTGGGGGACCCTTCTTTGGTCTCTGCAAGGCAAGGAGGCTGCTCACGTACCCTCGTTTGTGGTCAAATAGCTAACTTTTCCTAGCTATTCACCTGAATGTGCTATAGATCAGAAATGTTTAAAAAGGTCCTGCTAAGAGACTTTGCAAGAAAGCTAAAACTGCATCTTATGAGTCTGGCCAAAGGGATGAGTGAAGGTTTTGGGCAAGCAGCTGCTTTGAGAAGAATCACAGAATGGTTTGGGTTGGAAGGGACCCCCAGAAGTCCCCCAGTCCAGCCCCCCTGCAGGAGTAGGGACACCTTGAACCACATCAGGTTTGCTCACAGCCCTGTCCAACCTGGCCTGGAATGTTCCCAGGGATGGGGCCTCCACCCCCTCTCTGGGCAACCCCTGCCAGGCTTTCACCACCCTCACTGGAAAGAATTTCTTCCTTATACCCAGTCTAAACCTACCCTGGTTTAGTTTAAAACCATCCCCCCTTGTCCTGTCCCAGCTGGCCCTACTAAAAAGATTTTTTCCGTGGATGTGTGGCCAGAATCTTGAATGCTCTGGTCTTGCTTTTCGTGACACTAAAAAGGCCACCATGCACCCAGGCAGCTGTGGCTTTGTTATGCTCCTAATGGCTTTTCACTAATAGCTGTTTCCCTTCCTTGCAAGGACTTCTTGCCTGACCTTGGATTGGTCTGAAGAGTTAGATCTAAACAAATTTGTCCAACACATACCTCAGGCTCCTAGGGAAACCTCCAACTGCTGCAGGCTTAGCAATCATCGCGCCATGAAATGATGGAAACTCGTTCTGGTTTTGTGACCTGAGAAGCGTGAGTGGCTGCAATCTGAGACCAAAGTCCTGTTTCGATGTGACACGGGAGAACACTTAACACGCTTCCCGTGGATTGCAGAGATGACTCCAACACCAGCAATATTTGCTATTAAAATGAACAGTTGGTAATGGAGTTATTACTGTCCAAATAGAGATATGAAGATAATTGCAGTCTCTACCCTCTGCCTGTGAATGCAGCTCAGTAAAAATGACTTTGCGTGTTGAAAATGAGAAGCTGGGAATAGCACCCTGAACACCAGCAAGGCCAGGCAGAATAGAGGGCTCTGCAGGGAAGTTTTGTGCCGGATTTTCTGCCTGTGACAGAATCCCTGTATGAACTTGGAGAAGTCACTTCTGCTCCTTACATCTCATCTCTTGCTAGCTATGATGATGCTATTTTACCAGACAGGATAAACTGCGAATCCGGTTTAAGTGTCAAAGCCAGATTTCTCTTCACTTTCCCCATATTTTCAGGTAACTCTGATTGCGATGGTTACATTTGATTAATAGATATTCTTCCCCCCTCCCTGGCAACAACTTGCATACAAACTTGTCTTTTGCTTTGAACAGAACTATGCAGCCTTGGAAATCCTTGTGGCAGGGAAGGTCTTCAGGAAAGTCTCTTCAGGATAAATAAAGATAAGTGTGGGACTAGGCATGTAAGCTTAATTAAATTCAAGTATCTTGTAGTTTGTCTTCTCTTCATGCAGCTCTGTGTTTAAGATAGATACAGGTTTGGGTAGCGTGAACCCAATTAGAGCTACGTTTTAAAAACAGCAACAGTTGACTTTCTCCAAGTGAGCCTTGTGGGTTTTTTTTCTCATCAGGGTCTAATTTCAGCGCCCACGGGTACAGCTTTTGGCTGTGGCCCCTTTGGTGTGGGAGAAATCCCTGGACATTGGCAATTTTGGAGCCTGGGCTGGGGCTCTGGCGTGAGTGAGCACGAACATCTGGCCCTGGAGTAGGGAAGAAAGCCCTGAGCCCCAGGGTCTGTGGGGCTTCTGGTAGGGTAGCGATCACTGCAAGGGATTTTTTTTTCCTCATCCATCATGCTGTCACTGCACCGCTTTCCCTTTTGCCATGGTTTCTTTTTACTTTATTCTGATTTTTTTACGTGAGACTTCTTCTGCCAAATCTGTTTTTCTGTAGCAATTTGGTTGCCTCTCCAAATCTTACAGATTTTTTTGGATCCACATGTGCTAATAAAACTTAATTTCTGTAAATTTGGGGAGAACAGATTTAGTGGCTGGGCAGAGGTCTGTCTGGTTGTTGGTTCTATGAAGCACCAGCACAGTCTTTCACAACTCCTCTGTCTTTCACAAAATCTCCATGTGAACACTGGCAAATTTAAAAAAAAAAAAAAACAAAAAAAAACCAAAAGAAAAAAACAACCAAACCAGTTGAGGTACACGTAAACCTGTGGAAAGGCAAGTTTTGCATCAATTTGACTAAATCCCCAGGCTGCGTTTCTGCCATCTCTCAGTGCAACAGAATTACATAAGGAAAATTGCAGTGAATCCTCATTAATAAGAGCCATTCTCCGAAGAAGCAGTTGGCATTCTTGCTGCTGTTACACCCCAGTGCTTGGTGCAGTGAAGCTGCCATGCTAATCAGGATGAGCTGAGTGTGAGTGATGAGTTAATAAGTCAGTTTTGTTAAGGACTCCTTATGAAAGTACAAGAATAAGGGGGGTGGGGTTGGGGAAGCAGTGATGGTAAAACCAGCAAGGATAGGTTGCTTTTGGGAGAGCAACAGGATCATCTTTCAGATGAGTGTTCAATGCTGTGGGGGAAAATGGAGCCAGGAAAAAGAGGTCACAGTAAGGATACACTGAATCAGAGAATTGTTTTGGTTGGAAAAGACCTTTAAGAACATCAAGTCCAACTGTTAACCTAACCCTGCCATCCCACCACTAAACCATGACCCTAAGCACCTCATCTATCCTTCTTTTAAATACTTCCAGGGGTGGGGACTCAACCCCTTCCCTGGACAGCCCCTTCCAGAGCCTGACAACCCTTTCGGGGAAGAAATTTTTCCTAATGTCCAACCTAAACCTGCCCTGGCGCAGCTTCAGACCATTCCCCCTTGTCCTATTGTCTGTTCCCAGGGAGAAGAGGCTGATCCTCACCTCGCTCCCCCCTTCTGTCAGGCAGTTGTAGAGGGCGATAAGGTCTCCCCTCAGCCTCCTCTTCTCCAGACTGAACACCCCCAGCTCCCCCAGCTGCTCCTTGTAAGCCTTGTGCTCCAATTTTGTAGAGCTAAAGGACTGGGACTGATGTGTAGCTGTTATACATCAGCTAAAGCCGCATGGGGAATGTGGAGACTGACGTGTCTAGCTCCTACTGTTGCTTTGATTGCCAACCAGCTTGGGGATGCATGCTCTTTCACTGGCAAGGGCCACCAAGCTGCGCAGGGAGGCAGGAGGATGCAACTAGGAAGTTACACATCCTTAGGTTCAGGTTAACTGACAAGTGAGGCCGATAGCCCTGTCAGCCTAGGAACTATCTCAAAGTACCTGTGAAATACCAGCCACGGCCATCCGTCTGCCTGCGACGTCAAGGCAATAGATCTTTCCTGGATCAAATTGCTCCCGGTGTTATGCTGCATGACACCGTTGGCAAATATTTCCTCCCTGCGGCAGCATTCGTTCAGGCCACAGCTCCGTGAACGCTTGTGTATCGGCTTTAAGGTTGGCTGAAATTAATGCAATTACTCAAAGCAAATACACGCATGCAGGAGCCTCGTGGAATAGAAACCTGCAGCTTGGCAATGATGTTTTTCCATTTCCAGTTCACTAAACTGCGGTTTATAATTAAAGTAATTAAGAAAATGATAAGTAAAATAATGCACAAGGGTGTTTTTCCCCTTTTTAAGCTTATTTTAACAGATCTTTATTTGGTGAAGTCTGTGATTTTTTGGTTTTGTTTTTTTTTTAACATCAGAATGCCCAAGTTTTGGCAATAGCTGTGTTGATTACCCTAACTGGCCATGTATGTTCAGCTTCAGTTTTACTCTCTGCCTCAGAAGTGAAAAGGATTTATCTGCCCAAACCCTCGCTTGCTTTTTCAAGCCGTCGATAGGTTTGTTAACACTTTCTCTAGCAGACAGACCCCAGTTGTACAGGGACAGACCTAAATTCTATGGTTGCTCACCATCTCGATGGGTATGAATTGGTAGTGTTCCTTTTTTTCCTGAATTTTCCTGAATTTTCTCCTGCTGAGTCTCTGGCACTGTTAGCTTAGTGGGCATGTTTGCATCAGGCTTTTTGGTTTGCACTGGACCCTGGGGAGCATGAAATATTTAAGCCAGATATTTTGGCCGTGTGACGGGGGCCATGCGACAGACAGGCTTTGCACATGGATGCTCGAAGCGCGACTAAGGGAGGGATTCAGCAAGAAATAAAAGTAGATATTTAATTCCCCCTGAAATTCAGATTTAGCACTGCGTCCCTGTCGTGCGGCGGTAGGAGGGGGTCGCTCTGGGCCGTGGGCAGAGTTGCCCTCGGCAGTGGGGGGCGCGCTGTTCCGCAGCTCCGAGGGCTGTGGCTGAACACGGGTGTGGGTTTTGTTAGTGTGACATTCCACAAACTAATGATAAAAAACTAGGAGGAAAGAATTGAAGTGGAGCTACCACCGTGGTAAGCTAACTCTTGGGGATACGGAGGGGGGGAGGCTGTCTTGCAACTTTATTATTGTTCTTGATCACGTTTATGAAGATGATGTGAAGTTGCAAACTGTTATCATACCAAAAAAAGGCAGATACAGCGATGCAAAGTGGTCTGCCGCGTAGCGTGACAACTTTATTACTGCAATGGACTAAGATCGCAGTGGGGAAATACAGTGCTCGTAAGTTATTTTGCAACAAAACACAGTAGCTGATGTGTTACTATATAAAATGTATTTTTAATGAGCCTCAATAATTACAGTGAGTGGTTACCAAAACATACAGACAAAAGGGAATCAAGTGAGATGTCATAGCCAGAGCGGCTCCTTTTTGTTTCATCCCTTACAGTCGTTTTGTGCATCTGTTAGCACTTGAGTTCACAGGGACTGATCCAGCTCCAGCTGACGTTTATGGCAGGATATCGATATCTGTTTTCTATAGGGGCTTCTGGATTAGATCATAGGTTCGTTTAGGTTGGAAAGACCTTTAAGATCATCAAGTCCAACCGTTCCTCTAACCCTGCCATCCCACCACTAAACCATGGCCCTAAGCACCTCGTCTGCCCGGCTTTTAATGCCAGATTTATTAAAACTTTTAGCCTGGGCCCAGGTGGCAGTTTGGAAGGTGGATGCACCTTGTTTCCATGAGTATCTTAAACATCAGTTATCCAGGATGTCTGTCACATGTTCAGTATTTCTACAGGTCTGAGGACTCTCTTAGAACTTTAGTAGGTAAAAAGGTCTATAATATTGGAATGGACTTTTCGGACATGTGTATGTAATGGTCTGCTTTGCAGTGAAAGAAAATGCTTGATGTATTTTTGGTTTTTTATTCTCTTGAAATTTCTTCATCTGGGGCAGTTAAGCCTAAGTGTGTAGAATAGGAGTTGTTCGTATAGAAGGAGAGGAGCTCTGGACGTACAGGCTCAGTTCCTGGCTCCGGCTTCACTTGACTAAGTCACAAAATCCAGACTGTATCCCTGTCTGCAAAGTATGTGTATTAATGCTTCCTTATACAGGAGTAGGATTATAAAACCTTTGGTGATTTTGAGATCCTTTGCTGCTAAATGCGCTATTGAAAAGGCGGATGGAAAATGGAAATATATCCGATATTCCCTAACTTTTTCAAAACCCGCCTTTCAGAATATAACCTAGAGGCTAACTCACCATGAAATTTATTATTTGCTTAAATACTGCGTTGCTATATTGTGTTCCGACTGAACAATGTTTCCTACTGCTCGCTATCAGAGGGAACAGTCTGCTGCAACTGTTCCATAATTGTTCTACTAATGTATACTTTATTAAACTCCTGCTGTTTTCTTGACTGGTTTATCTACTAAAAATAGTCTGATTAATAAAATGGATGTCAGATGTATCCATCTTTATGTATTTTTCCCATGGAATTAGACAGTACTAAACAGTAATTTGATTTTTTTCTTTTTCTTTTAGTGTTAAGCAATGTCAGTTACTCTCTGCAGAGGTGCTCGTGGAGTGCTGGTAGGATATTATTAATTTGAATTCAATTCAGGTTGGCAGTGATGAGAATTCAGGTGTTAACTGATCTGTTGTGTCATGGCAACCATGGAATAAATTGCGATGCAACTAGCCCAAGCAAACTGAGTCTGGATGAAGGCTCTTATCTTAGATTTTAACCTTACAAAATCTGAAAATAAACAGGGTTGGGAAGCCCTCATTAAAATCACATCTGCATAATTACATGCTTTGTATTTTAAATTCCCTCTGTAGTTTCAGATGGATACAGTATGGGTTTGTGAGTCTGTCCTTTGCCTGTTTCTCTCCAAATCATGACAGCATTTCTCTGGCTATTTTCAGGCTGCAAAGACACTTGAGCGCAGCTCTGGTGAATGTTGTTGTGCAGCTGTAAAGCAGTATTTCATCCTTCATCTCTGTTAATATATTCCGATGTTAACGATGTATTGTTTGGAAACTACAATTATGTCACAGGTTATCAGTGAAAGAGGATCTTTACTAAATAGCTCAGTGATATGACACGCTACACCTCAATATTTGTCCATGCCATTTGAGACTCTTACATGTTCTCTGTAGGGTTTTGCAAGGAGAAATGGGACATTGCAGAGGGCTTGATTATCCTCTTGTCAGCAGCCATGGCACTAGGTGGATTTGATGGCATTCCCTCAGTCTACAACAGTATAAATAGAAGGAGAATCAAGTATTATGCTTACAGAAACAATGTGTTAAATTAATCCATTAAAATAATGCTATTGGCTTTACTGGGATTCCTCTCCAGGATTAAGTTGTGTTTTTCTCCAGCAATATATAGTGGGAATTCGCAGCTCCGAACAATCATGGAGTAGCTGTCACACAATCCCTCTGCATTTCTCATGAGGATGGCACCTTTCTAATTCAAAAAAACCCTAAATGTGAACATGAAAAGCATCCTTTGTAGACATACGTGGCTTCCTTTGTAGACATGCGTGGCTTTCTGGGCAGGCTGTGAAGTGCCGCTCTGAAGCGTGGTGTATCTTCCGCTTCTGTATTCTGTGCGTTTGATGAAGAAGGTCAGCAGGACGCTAAAGAGAATAAGGTTTTTCTCTATGAGCGTCCATCACCTGGAACACAGGTTACCATCGATTAGGGTTTGACATTGCCTTAGCTATGTTCATGCTCTGTGCCACATAGGGACCGTGAGGATCCTCGCTGCATTCAAACCAGCTTCCTTGCTCAGAAGGACCAATGACTTAAAAGACACGGCAATAATTCTCCAAGTGGAAGCTCTGCTCTGATACGACCAAGCCTCAGACATCAAGCTAAAAGCTCAAAGGTTTTAGAACTCGATACTTCCAGTAGTCTCTCCCCCTGTCAAGCTGGAGGGCAAGCGTATGGCTCTTTGTACCATACCTTAGAGTATTTCAGTCTTCCAACGCCTTCGTCTGCACAGAGCCTCTCCGAGAAAAAGGCAGGCAAAGAAGGGAGCCTACTCTGGCTCGCTTAATTTCAGCAAGCACGGTGAAGGGTTTCACTCCAACAATCAGTCTCGTTGGAACATGCAAAAACTGAAAAGTGTTTTCCTTTAATGGGTCTGCATTGATCCTGTGGATCTCTGCCATTCTTTTAATTGCATTTCCTTTTCAGGGCGAGTGATCGATATCAGTAAGCAATATTTTTCTCTCCCAAACAACAAAAATCTTTGGCGAGATTTGAGGCTAAATTGTCATGCAGAAAAGCACTGCAAATAAAGGCTTTGGAAACGGTGTAGTCTATATGTGTGTCAGACATGCACATGGCATTTAAAGCACGGCGAAATGAGGCTGGTCCGTTTGGCATGCAACGGGAAAGCCTGACGAGCGCAGTCAAATACGAGGCTCAGCGAACAGTCGTCCTCTAGCTAGGAGTCGCTTTCTACTCAATAGTTTTAATCTTTTCTTCAAATGGAGGGTTGCAGCCTGCTCTTCAGTTGCTGATACGCTTAATTCACTCCAAGTGCCCACAGGGACATCATATTTCATACTGGCTTTTGACATTTTATATTTTAATTAAGCTTACCCTGTAGGAAATAAGATGCTAACAACTAGGCTTACCTCACTAACACAACATGATGCCTCGAATGAAATCTGTTGCCTGTGCCCTTTCCAAAGCCTGCACTTTTGTTGTGTATAACAATCTCCAGAGAGACCAGGCAGCCTGTGCGCGACATCCAAGCCTGCCGTTGTTAAAACAGGGCGTGCTTAATTTCCAGCTTACTCTTACTGCAACTTCATCGGGGTGGGAAGGTTTGTCTAGTTATACCATCGCATTTTTTCCTGGGGAGAGAACCAGAAATGAACATATTGTTTATTTTGGGGGGGAAAAAAGAAGTACTGAATAGAAAGAACTTCCCTGCTGTAGAGGAGTGCCTCGGAGAGTGCAGGGTCTCATTTTAATACATCAGCACCACCCAAGTTTGGCACCGTCCTAGAGTCAAGAATAGTGTGTAGTAAGGTTTTCACCCCCTTGCCCACATTTAGCACTGGAATCTGGTAACAGGGAACAGTGTTTGGCAACTTGGTGTGATGGAAGGGGCCTTTAGTACCTTTCAGACTCAAAGCACAGGCATTTGATCAAAAACCCGTGGGGTAATGACTTACTGCGCATCAACCGGTGCGTGGTTTCGTGACCCCTGTTTGTGTGGAGTGCCAGGTAATTCAGGTTGATTTCATCTTCTTTCAGTGCTGGTTAAATCAGATTAAATCACCCCCTATTTGCCATGGGAAGCACGTGGTGATATGGGCTGGAAGGGAGGATTTCATTGCTCTGAAGTTAACCCCATACAGTGCCAAAGCTGTGGTCTGTGGACTGTACTGCCTTCTGCCAGGTGGTGACTATTTTGATCGCATTTGGCAGCCCAGAAGCCAACCCTGTCCTGGGCTGCATCAGGAGAAGCGTGGCCAGCGTCGAGGGAGGGGATTGTGCCCCTCTGCTCTGCTCTGGGGAGACCTCCCCTGGAGCCCTGCGTCCAGCTCTGGAGCCCTCAGCACAAGGAGGACATGGACCTGTTGGAGCGGGGCCAGAGGAGGGCACAAGCTTTTTAGTAGGGCCAGCTGGGACAGGACAAGGGGGGATGGTTTTAAACTAAACCAGGGCAGGTTTAGACTAGATCTAAGGCAGAAATTCTTCCCAGTGAGGGTGGTGAAAGCCTGGCAGGGGTTGCCCAGAGAGGGGGTGGAGGCCCCATCCCTGGGACCATTCCAGGCCAGGTTGGACGGGGCTGTGAGCAACCTGATGTGGTTCAAGGTGTCCCTGCTCCTGCAGAGGGGTTGGGCTGGGTGACCTCTAGGGGTCCCTTCCAACCCAAAACATTCTATCATTCTATGATTCTATTCAGACTCATATACTGCTTTAATGGAAGTAGCCAGCCTTTTTTCTGGGCTAGCCACTGAAAACACAGAAAACAGGCTACAAAATTTCTCACCTTCCGGAGCTTACAGGCAATCTATGAAACAGAAGATGAGAAGGGCTATGGAGAGAGCAAGGAAGCCCACAGGAGCAGTGAGATGGCTCTGACTTGTGCAAGGAGGGCTCATTTCAGCTTTCTAAAATGGAAAAGGGGGTGGAAGATTTGGTGTTACTGTGGTATTTTATCACCTGCTTGCTGCAGTGACGTCGTGTTGTTGAAATTTGTCCTGTCGTATGTCCTGGAGCAGGAAAGCTGGTTAAGGAATGGTTTATCTGCTTGTGGTTTGCAGTGTTTACCCCTTTTAATCCAAACATATTTGTTTCTTTTGGTTTGAAAAAGAAAAAGAATAAACTGTAGTGGCACTGAGGTACAACTATAGCTGTGCTTGAGTAAAACTGCCGTGGGATTATGTGCTTTTTTTCATTTGCATTATGGGAGAAGAGCAATCTTCTATTCCAGGAATACAGCTAAATCACAGGTGGCCTCAAAACAATTTTCAGCTTTGCCAAATATTTTTATGTATTAGATATTTAAATATTTTTCTTTGCCTCCGCTCTCCATTTGCTGTGTATGCTCATATTTCCGTGCAACATATAGATGTCGGGAACATGAACGCATTAATATTTACAGAAGGGAGTGCTCAGATTTGGTGTGAGACCAGGGTAGCAGTGCAGATACCCGAGCTGCTGAGGGGGCTAAAATGGCTTTTTCAAGATCGGTCAGAAAAGCAGAGCTTTAACAGTGGAGTGCCTCGCAGTGCTGCTCTGATCAAGGAAAGAAGCAATGGGACTATTGGGTGATTTTTTTTTTTTTAATTTTTTTTTTCCTCTCCCTGTTTGCTCATGCTTGGCTTTAATTGCAAACCGAATGTCAGCTCTCTTGCAAACTACTAGCAGAAATGGTGGGGCCGCACAGGTTTGTAGCGCCTCGCTACTAGGCTGATGGGCTCTCTTGAACTGACTGTGGGAGCTCCTCTGCTTCGTGCAGGACATCTGAAAGGATGGCCATTTACACAAGCTGCTCCTGCCAGTTTAAATAGCATCCTGAAAAGACACAACCACTTTATGTGAAGACTGAGCTGCATCGTTTCCCTGCCCTCTTGAACTTGTTTTTCTGATGCTGAACTACTTTGTCTTTCATTTCTCTGACCTGAAACGCTCGGGTCATGGATGTTTGGGAAGTGATGAGCAGGAGTTGCCCAAATGCACAGTCCTATTTCCAGCACCACACAGTGTGACAAGCTGATTTAGATGTCCAGGTCAAACGATTCTTTTCAGTTGACTGCATCACCCATCCTGGCTGCAGTTGTTATCTTCTGTATTAAGGTTTTGTTGTGCTAGGTGCTTTTTGTTATTTTGACTGGGCTGGAGAACGCAGTTAAAACGTTGCTTCATCAGCCTACGACTAATGTGTCGCACGTTTGTCGTCGGAATGGGACAGCGAGGTGCCACCTTCCCTCTGCCTCCCCCAGACCCTTCCAACGCAGCCTGTTTAATACAGCCAGATGTGATATGATGTGCCCGGGAAGACAGACTGCAGGACAAATCACTTCATGTAGGTGCTTCTGGAGAAAAGAGACTCTGAAAATGCTTTGAAAGCTTAAAAAAAGGAGGGGGGGGGGGAAGACAAAGAGCTGAAAATAAATCTGTTTTACAGGAGAGCAAAGGGATCTGATCCCTTTTTGACTTAAAATGATCGAATCTGTGCAGCCTGGTGTTGACCTGAATTACAAAGAAGCATAATACGGGCTTTACTAGTAGGAAAACCAGAACAGCCCATTACTATTGTTTCCATAGTACCTCAATATAAATAGCATCCGGTGGTTTCTATGCAACAGCAGTTAGCAAATTTAATAATGTACTTGGTGTTTATTAAAGATGGTGATTCTTGAGCTTTAGCAAGCTGGGTTAAATTCAGACTTTGTAAGAAAAACACAGAGGAAGAAAATCAATGCGTCGGAATGGTTTTTCTTTTCCTTCTGGAATTTAAAGTCTGCACGCAACTGAATCCTTACACGTTGTATCATTTATGTTTGGCCTCGTGAAAGGTCCGGGAAGGACAATTTCATTGCCTTTGCTCCTGACTGCCTCTGTCACAGCCCCAGGTGACTCCTGGTCATTAAAAAGGGGATTCCTAGATTTTTCTGGTAGCTTATCATAGGCCATCGCTTCTTTTGAATAGACACAGGGAGGCACTAGGCTGCCTGTAGATCTGGGAATAGCTGCTGGGTTTGAATCCCAGGTTAATTCTTTGGCTGCTAGCCCATTCGTGTAATAGATACTGGGCACTGATGACCTTAAAGGTCTTTTCCAACCTAAACAATTTGATGATTCTGTGATTTCTGTGCAGGTCCTGTTGTTGCTCTTAAGTCTGCGGGGTCTTTTTAACAAACGGAACAAGGCAGGTATGTATGGCTCCAGCCTTGCTGGCTGTCTTCATGCATGTGTGCTTTGCTGACTTTTTCTGAAAAAATAAGCACGCAATTAAAAATCCTAACATCCAAACCTCTTGAATGCTAGCATTAACGGGTTTAGACTTAATGCAGAGATGCAGTTCCTGCTGCCTCTCAGTCGCAAGTAGACTCCAGTATCCTTCTGGCTTTTCTGGTCGATGAAGCAGCCTAACTGGGAGGGGTCGGTGGCTTTTTTTTTTTTTTTTGCTTCGTGTGTTGCATACAGTCTTGCTGGTTGCGTAAGCCTGTGGAGAGGTGAGAAGGTCTTCACACTGCAGTGTTGGTCTGAGGCTCGGGAGATGCCCTTTTTATTTCCTGACTTAGGGACATGGTTTGGGTTAGTGGTGGGATGGCAGGGTTAGCTTAACGGTTGGACTTGCTGATCTTAAAGGCCTTTTCTAATTGAAACAATTCTATGATTCTATGATTTATGTCTTGGCCCTGTGTTTCCTCGGCTCTGGGGAGAGGGGACCGAGCCAAGCCTCCCTCTGCCTCAATCATTATGCAGAATGGTTCTAATATTGTTCTTGCGTCTGTAAACATTTCTGTGTTTACTTATTTCTGTCATTAACTTGAGTGGTCTCCTTTCCATCAGACATAAAATCAGGTATGTGAATTGCTGTTGTTTCTCAGCCTCTGCTTTTTATCAGGTTCTAAGCATCTCTCATACAGACGGTGCTAGAAAATTAAATTACAGTTTTCCATGGCTGCATTGGCAATTGCTAAATTTAAATCTAGACTAAAGTACTGTTCAATTCCAGAAGCTCTGCACAGTCTGTTAGTATCCGCTGTGTTAATATTCATTTATTAAATAGAATTTTCTTGAATAATTTTTACTGAAAAGGTCATTGACAACCCATCTCTGTGCCATTGCACCAACGGTAAAGTCACCTAGGATGCTACCAGTTTCCACCAGCTTTCATAATTTCTTTTCTTCTGTAGAAGATAGTAGTTAGAAGCACAGCCCAGAGGACTGTAAAGCCTTTTGAGCGATGGTCTTCCATTAAAGCATGTTTTAGCCAGGTGTTGCTGAAGCAGTAATGCGGAGTGTTTTGTTCACCCCAAGCATGCCATAAATAACGCAGTGTTTAATTTTCACATGGAGTCATCTATATATACAATGCCAGTGCAGATAAGCTCTATCAGGGTACAGATAAGCTATATTACAGTAAGTAATTGCTCCCCAAAGTTTAGAAGTAGTGATATTCTGGGGGCTCCCACAAAACAACAGAACGTGCTACCTGTCACCTGCTTAAAGGGCTCGGCGTGGTTAAACGAGGGGGCTGTCAGCTGAGATGCAAAACCACCTTGGGAGGACAAGAAGCTTTTTCTCACCTCTGGTTCTCCAAAAATTAAGGGTGAGGGATTTTTGGTTAAATTAGCCCGCTCTCCTTCTCTTTGCCTTTGGAGAACTTGGCAGCTGTGTGGGTAGGTGGCCGGTAAGTAGGGAAAATACCAGAATATGTGGGCACTAATGAACACATGGACTTGGTGCTGGGTTGTTTTGGGAGGAACGAGGCTGCTCGGGTATTCCAGAGAGCATCTCTGAGAGCACATCATTAGCTCAGGCTTTCGCTGTACCTCCAGCTCAATTAGGGAAGTTAAAATGTTGTTGTCGGAGTCAATGGCACGAGCTGCAAGTATTCCAGTATCCCAGGGGGTGAGTGGACAGACGTGTGCCTGAACTGTGGGCAATGATAACTGATATGTATCTAAATAGCTGTAGTAAATCAGCAGTCTGCCATGATAGAACTTGTACAAAACCGCAGCGTGACCTTGTTCTTGTCCCAGATGCTGCAGTTCCTACAAATGAGCACAACTGGGCGCTATATGGAAAAAATAAAGTATTACCTTCACTGTTTTAGGTGAGCATGTAGAAAATGGATTTAGGGCCCAGGTGCTCAATACTCAGCCACCCTCCTAAAGAATTTCACATGATGTTTTAATCAAATTTGAGATCTAATATAAAATTGCCGTCCAATTTCTTTCTAGCTTTTGTATTTGACAGAATTTCTGCATGTGAGTAATTTCACCATTTTCCTTGAAAATTAATTCCCCAAAAGGAAAAGACCTTTGCAAGCATACAAAAAAGCAAATTGAATAATAGCTTATAATGAAAGTTTTAAAAGGGGACGGGAGGAAGAGAAAAAGTAGGTTACCAAATTGAAAGTGTTTTGTATAAAAATGGATTTAAAAATAATTAGAGTAGACGAAATCTCTTTAGCATTCTGCCTTTATTAAAGCTTGTAAAGTGATTTGAGATTACTTGGGGGATGGAAAGCTGAAAGTGAAACTTGTCATTGCATAGTGGAATTAAACCCCCTTTTCTTCTTTAAAGCAGAAACCAACATGCAGGGCTGAGGATTTTCCATCTCAGCTGCTTAAACGTCAGGAATTAGTTTTTATCTGAGAAACCTGTTTATCAGAAAAATCCGTAAGTTCAAAGGAAGATAACTGAAGGCAATGGAAGAGTTGAAACGGGCTCACAAATACGTTTCTGTCACGGCATTGTTCTCTGGAAATAAGTAGCACCACTGTTCTTAGCTATGCATAAATAAAAAGTCAGGCGTGCCCTGAAGCAAGCAGCAGAAGATCAGTTTAACACCGTTGTTAACGTGCTGACCGGCAGCCGGAGCACAGACTCCAAATCTGTATCGCAGGTCTGCGCAATTCCAGAGGCCGGATTCCCAGCTGCCCCGTTTTGTGTGACCTTGCTTCTTTAGGGGGGGCTGAAATGGAGACCAAAATTCTGCATTTCCACATTATTTTATTTTATGCTTATAATATTCTTCCCCTATGTACCCCTGTGTTGTCCGTGTCATGTGTGTGTCGTCGTCCCGTCCCATCCCCCCCCCAAAAAAACCCCAACCCCAAACCAACCCAAAGCACCCAAGAGCAGAAGTCAGAAAGCCTTTCTCCATTCTCACCATCAGTTTGCTCTCGAACTATAGTTTCTTGGACATTTTCTTTTCTCCATATTAGTCATAGGCTGCTCGAGGAGATCCTGATGGTGTTCGGTTCCTCCCCTGGAGTGCCCCTGGCAGAAAAGCAGGCTTGGTGAACTCTGATCTTGGTGCTTTCTAAAAGCCGAGAGCAGAGCTCGGAAAATTGTGTGTTTCAGGGAAAAGTAGAATGAGGTATCGGAGGCTGCCGTAAAGAAAAGCACCCAAGAAAACCAGGGGAGTTGGGTGGTGAGGGGCAAAATCAACACTGCAACAGCAAGAAAATGTGAGTGCAGAAACCTGATTAAGACCATGGGTCTGTGCACGGTGATGGTGCTTTGCAGATCGGAAAGAGTAAATAGATCATTGTAACCGTTAGCAAAGGAATGGAAGCCTGCATAGGAAGGAAAAATCCCTGCAATATGGCACTAGAAATATTAGAAACAGAACAACCCCTCTCCCCGTGCCCCGTGTTTAAAAAGGGCGAGTGGAGCAGCTGAAGAGTTTGCCTGCGTGGTATGAAAAGCCGTTCCCCGTCTGTACGGGGTTTAGATGCGACGCCTGCTTGCCTCTCCTTCTCTACGTGATCTCAGTTTTCCCTAAAGGAAAGACATTTTTAGATACTCAATACTGTTGTAATTTAGTGCTGAAACAAGCAGCGTGTGTATAGTGGCAGTTCAGTTATTGAAATTATCAATTCCCCCTCCCCACCCTGAAATAAATATACAGTATAAGAGACGCAAATAGGAAGACGCTCTCTTATGTGTAAGAATGGGAAATTTAAGTTATATTTCTAAAAAAATTATTGAATTCTGTAGCAGTTCCATGCAGGGCTCAGAGTGGATTTCAGGACATGGGAAGTTTATGGATGAGCTTTGCCAAATATTTTTTTTACAATAATGTGGTTTTTCACCCAAGACTAAACTGAACTGTAAGGTTGAGAGTGTTTGGGTTGTCTTTAAGAAATCAGAAGGAAAATTTTTTTTAAAAGATAAGAATATATAAAATGTTAACTTTCATTTTTTCAATTTTTCTTTCAGCTTGCTCAATGCAAGTGATTTACAAAATCAATTTGAATTTTAAAAACATTTTAGTGTTGCCAACTCTATGGCACTGCTCGCCTCTCTTCTATTTTTTTTTTTCCCCCCAGTGGAAAAAATATTTGAAATGCAAAGTTTCAGTTCTCTCTAGTCAAGCATACCGAGGAGGAAATGCACTTTGCTCACAAAGATGGAACCTGTCCAATGTTGCAGCATTGGACAGCGACTCGATGATCTTAAAGGTCTTTTCCAACCAAAGTGATTCTATGATTATTCCTGAAGGAATGCCCGTTGTTTGAGGGAGAGCGAAGGAATTGAACAGGAAAGCTGTGGGGTCTGTGGGGTGCAGGTCGCTGGAACATCCACCAGTTTTCATTAATATTACTGGGTGTCTCGACCGGTTTATACGATGCACCATTTCCTACCTGTGCTGGGATCTGAGGTTCTGAAGTGAAAATGCGGCATGGCCACTTAAATGGCAGTGCTTGTATGTAGGTGGAAGATGGATTGGAAGAAATCGGTATTCACCATTGCAGTGTTAGGTTATAAATGACAGGACTAATTGGAGTCTTAATTACAGTAGTGTAATTCTGGAAAAATAGAATAAGGCATTAAAGTTAGACAAATGTAACAACTATTAAATGAGTGAGATAAGAATCAGGCTATCATTTTGTCTCTATGTACGCACATAATCTGAAGGCTTCTGTAGCTTTAAACCGACAGATCTGGCTATTAGTTTATTCCAGGATTTTTTTTTTTTAAAACAGACTATGCAATGTAAGCTAATAAACTTGAAGTGGTTTTTGCTGGTGAATGAGCAATATTATCTCTCAGCACCCAGGCCCAGAGCAATGGTGATATATTTTCCAGGCAAGCACAGCCATTGTAATTTCATTACGGTTGTAAGTACAGTAATTGTTCGGTGTGCTCTAACTATGTTCCTTTTCCCCTCTGAGCTTGTTCCCACATCACCGAATTAATCCTTGCTTTGACCAAAGTGTAACTCCCGCGGCATGGCTGCGATATTCCTGCCAGCGTTGCTCTAATAGCGCTGGGGCGCTCTGTCATCGGGCTACCGTCATTGGGGTAATCCATAGGGGTCATACATCATTTATGAGCTATTGTTTTGATGATGTATGAAAGCGATGCATCATTACAGGACTACCAGCAGAAATATCCCGGAGGCTGTCATGCTTTGTAAGAGAGGAGGGGGGGAGGGGGAATCTTTATAAATGTGAAAAAGGGATTAGTTATTTATGGGAGTTGAAAAGGAGGGAGGTTAGAAGGGAATTGGAGTGAGGAGAGAGAATATAATATAGGGATGTCTTGATTTCCAGAGATGCCTAAATCAATAGGAGCTGCAGGCGCTTATTAAATCCTAAAATTAGGAAAGGGATTTTCTGTATTTCCAGTTGCATGCTTTAAGCGTAGTGCCCTTTCCCCCCCCCGTTTATAACTGCTGAACGGGTGACTAAGGCGCTGTTTGGGGCCAAGAGGTAGGAACTCGGCGCTGGGCTCTGCCAGCTAACGCCTTTCCCAAGTCAGCTCGTGTGTATGGAACAGCCACTTGATGTTCTCATCTGCCTGTGCTGCTTTGTGCCCACCACTAATGGTGGTGTTAGAATTAGATGGGTAATTATTAAAAAAACAGTATTAATAGAGGGTTCTTTTAGTTAATACTGTATCTTTGTCTACTGGAAGGCTACCAAAAAGAAACTCAAGGCTAAAGCCCTGAAGGAGTTTGACACTTAAATATTTAACATGTTCAGGCATCTGGAGTCACCATCAGGCTCGCTGCGATTAAGGTCCTTATTGAACCCCAGCATCAGCCCCGTAAGTGAAGATGGCTCACGATGATTATTTTAATAACTTGGCACAACAGATGCTTTTTGTCCTACTAATGGAAATACAGGCTGTGCGGAGATGGGCTGCCTCTGGATATCTCAGTGGTTACTCTTTTTTTTCTTTAAAGCAAGCTGTGTGAAGAAACCTTTGATTTCATACAGCTTCTTCCATATTTTTGATTGCTTGTTGCTTTGCAGTGCAGTGCATTGCCTCCCTTAAAAGCCCAAAGCATCCTGGTTCAGGAGGCTTTCCGCGGTCCTCGTGAGCGGTCCTGTCTGTTCACAGATAAGGCAAACTGAGGGATGGAGGAGGTGTAAACATTTGTTTACTGGAGATTATTTGATTACTGGAGATTAATAAGAAGCAAATAGATAAAAATACATTGAACGGACTCTGTCATGGCCCCTGGGCTGCCAGGGATTGCATTTTTAAAATTTAAAATCACAGACTGGGGCCTCATGAGGACCCTCTCGTCATTCTTTTCCTGCTTGCCAAAATTGTACCTCATTTCTCCTCTACTTACTTCTAACAGGCTGCAAAGTCTCTCTCTGCTCTCTTCATTTGGAACTGGGAAGTGAAAAAGCCTTCCAGACTCGGTCTCTCTCCATTTCAGGTGATTACAAAGTCGATTGTCCTCAGATTTCTTTTCAGCCTGCCTCAGAAGTCCTGGGTTCTATTTCCAGCTTTTGATCACTAATTCTTTCTTTGGTAAAAAGCCCGTCTGTGTTGCAGCCCATCTGATTAATGTGGTTTGCAGTAATCAAGAACCATACCTAGGCGATAGGACACAACATCATTATGTGACGGGCAATGCCTTCAGTGCAGGCTGAGACACCTGGGATTGGTTTTTCAAGGAGAAAAGCTGGCCAGAAAAGTGTTTGGAAATTATTAGGGCATCTTGCAATTCCATTTGGGTAGCCCTCTGAGGCTTAATCTTACTTTGCGGTCAAGAAACATCTCTTTATGGTTAAGCAGGCTTTAAGGCTTGGAAGATAGTTTTTATACTTGCTCTGTCTAACTTCAACTGATGTGCTGCTCTTACCTAACTTTGGTTCTGACTGATATGAAAAACGAAAATGAAGAATGAATGTACATTGGAACAAGGTTTCCATAGAGCTCAGCTCTGCTTCAGAATTGGAATAAAAGAGCTGGAGTCTATTGATAACAAGCTGTGAAAAATCCTTTATGAACTGTGAGTATGATGCACCGAAAGGTTTGGACCTGGATGTTGTTTGTTTGGGTAAGGATTTTTTTTTTTTTCAAATTCAATAAGTGGGTAAATTTGGCTTTTTCCTTCAAGTCTTTAATTTTCTCATCATCCCATTGGCATTGGGGGAATTTTGAGTGCAGGGCTGGGTAGGAAAGACTCGTCGGCAAAAAGGAAAAGCATTTCTTTGAGTAACAGGTTGCCAGTGATATGGTTGTGTTTTTCGTTGAGCGGTCCCAACTTTCCTTATCATGCAACGTGAATTAAATAGCGCACCTTGGAGAGGGAGGATAGCGCTTTCAGCTCTTCACCCAGAGCAATTATGCCTGTTATTCCATTGCCACAAACTAAGTGGCTTTTTATTTTAATATCAGGAAACGATACATGTAAGCTGAAGACATCTCCCAGGTTGCACTGAGAGCCACTGCCTGTGCGGGGTACGTGTCCTCCAGCCCTTGTGGAGCGTGGCCCCTGGGGTTGGTTTGCTTCGTGGCATAAGAAATTTCACGCAGGCTTTGTGGTATTTGCATTGTAGCTTATGAATGGGCTCTGCTAATTACTGGGACAAAGATTGTTGTTTAATTCGCTTGTGGAGTGCCTTGCGAGGGCCTTCCTCCTCCCGTTGGAGGTCCAGGGGTCCTGCTGTAATGCAAAAAAAAAAAATTCTTTTTGATTGTTTCCTCTCTGGCCTCAACCTCCTTCATCTGCTTGTTGATGTAATCTCACCTGCTGATTTCCTTTGTATTCCTTGTTTTCTCTTTTCTCTTCAAACAGTATAAACATGAAAGCAATGGAAGCTAATCCTCACCTTGCATGTACACCCTCAAAAAAAAAAAAAAAAATCCCATTTGGAACAAGCAAAGCAGTCCCTTCCTGAATGTTATCTCAGGGCTTCAGTCACTCAGTTTGGCTCCTGTACGTGATGCCAGTTCAGGTTTTGGCAGCTCAGCTAGTATAGATTTCTGCTTACGATGATCCCTGCAAGGAAGCAGTGGCTGGCATATAGGCATGCAGAGCAGAAATAATTTGTCTGGCATCTATCCCTTTCCGATACATTAGGTGAGACCAGCAGTCCTCACGGGTCCTGGAGAATGTTAACACTGGAAGAGGCAGACTTACTAGCAGAAGTGCAAATTTTGGAGATTGTTCAATGATTTGTGGCTTCATTGTCCTGTGGATATGCAATATGAATGTACAAAATAAAACTAAGGTATGTGGAGTTTGATAAAGGTGATGGCTCAGTTCAATCTTAAATTCTGTGAAGGCAGGAACTTCAAGCACCAAGGAGGGAGTGACCAAACAGGAACTCGTTGAATTTACAGTACTTACCATCTCTCTGCATTGCCTACAAAAGAAAATTAAGCCTTTTTTTATTTAAAAAAACCAAAAAAAACAGTGATGAAAGACTTAAGAAATGGCTTTTCATCACAACATTAAACTGAGCTGCAATCAAGTGCCTCTAGCTGGATTCATTCGGAGTAATATTTACTGTTGCTAACCTGGTACAAGAAAATTATAGAATCAAAAAGATCAAATTGTATTGCAAAGTTTGACCAGTAAAGTGTAGTTTGGAATGAGTTTGGAGTCAGAAATTCTGCCTATGCCCATCAGCTCAGCTCGGCTGATGTCAGGACACTTCTAGGTGTTCCTGGAACAGTTATCCCTTTTATACCCCCCGAAGTGATTGATGCTCCAGTGTCCAGTTTGAGCCATTTTTGAGATAAATATGCGAAGTTGCTTGGGATTAGGCAATAAAGCAGTAAACAAACCCCTCACAGGTCCCATTTCAGGCCTGTCTTGAGGTTTTGGTGGAATTGAACTGGTTCGTAGTCTTTGTCCCAGCTCATTACACTGGACTGAGTTGCATTGAGACGCAACAAATATTATATGTTTGGGCTGCAAATACACTTCAGGTTACCAAGCCAAGATTTAGCATTGAAGAGAAAAAGAGGAGAGAGAGTGAAAAAAAGGAATTATTGTTTTCAGCCAAAAGATGTTTAGTACTTTATCGTTTCCAATCTCTTTCTCAGGATCAAAACTTGCTCCCTTGTACTGTGTTTACAGGTGTCTTTAACATCATCTTTTCCCCTTCATTCAATTTATTAGACCTAAAAGAATTGCTAGTTAAAACACACACGTAGGGTATTCTGTGTCTTAATTGAGAGGCTGTGATTCTGAGTAAAGATTTATCTGATAGGAGCATGATTTCCTTTTAAAATACTGAATATTTCCAAAGTAATTTTGTGACAGAGGCTGAGATTGTTTACCTTTGTGTCTGTTCAGCAAACTAGGGTCAAGGTTTTTAAATGCCATGTCATCTTTTTTTCCCTAGTTGGACTAGGAATGGACACAAGGCTAATTAACACTGCGTGAATAGTTTATCCAGAAGAATCGCATCATGGAATGAGACTAAAACCTGGGAGATTTGCTTCTTTTTTTAATATTTTACAGAATGCCATGCTAACTGTTCTGATTTGTTTCTGTTGATTAACATCACAGAGATTCTTTCCCTTAAGAAGTTGGGTTTACATGATATTTAGATATTTAAACTGAGGAGTCTCGTCACGTATTTTTAACCTTTAAAGCTATTTTGTGAGCATTTGTCTTGGCATGCTCCCAATCTGTAGGATTTTTTTCTATAAATCACCTTATGGAACTTTTTGAATGGATGAGACCCAGGCAGGTGTGAATATGCAGTGATCCAGGCCAAGCTGGACTCCAAGCCTGGCTCAGGATGTGCTGAATTTAACAGGATTCACGTGTCAATGGAACCTGTGGGCGCTGAGTTTTCATATGCTTGACTTCTCTCACTTGTTCGTCAAATGGTTAGGTCCAGCGAAGGAAAATAAGCTTCTGGTTCACGGCTATGACCTGTACGTGGTAAATGACTGTGGAAAGGACAGGAGTACCGAGCGTTGCTTCTATTTCATGTGTTAGAGGAGTTGTCTGGTTACAGGCAGATGGCCAACATGGCCAGTTGGTGTTTCTCCTTTTTCCTCTCACTTTCAGCAGAAATTTCATTCTTAGCAAAAACGGAGTCTGTAAGCGTGGCTGTCGCTTAACGTGCACCAATCTGAACTTTTCCGCAACAGCACTTTCTATTCAGGTTTATGGGAAGTGACTTTGAGTTCCTTCTCATGTGTAGAATATGAAATGAAGTCCATAAAGAGACCACGTAACAGTTGGGCCTCCCACATAGCACAGGTCAGAAGATTACAGCTATTAACTTCATACTGCAAGTGTTAATTACCATACACACAATGCGCTTAATTCTCTTTTCGCAGATGTTGTTGTTTAGTGTAATGTGCGAGTTTATTTTCGTCACCTAGAGTGGAGCTATTCTTATCTTGCTCAAATGCTCTTAGGCAAAGACATTGTGGCAAGCCATTGGTTTTAGATAAGCTAATGATAAACCGGCAGATACGTAATGGTGAGAGAAACACCAAAGGTGAAGTAGCGGAGCCATTTACCTTTTTATGAAGGGAACCTATGGCACAGGCACATAGGAGGAAGCAGTCTTCATTCTCTTCCTTTCAGGAAATTCAGATTCTGTCAGAAAACATCTTTCTCCTCTAAGTTTGATCATTTTTTAGTGACACCATTCAAAATCAGAAGCAGTGAGATTTAAGTGAATATCATTACAATTCTGTAAAATTGATGATGGAGCCCACTAAAGTGGGGAGCAGGGTGGTTTGCATCCCAGCAAATGGTCCGGCAGCTCAAGTGTGTTTTATTCTTTGGCAAATGACAGCAGTTTTAATTTTCTGCTACTTTGATATGATTCTGTATTGATGCTTTTTTTTTTTCAAATTTCAGCTTTTTCACACAAAAAGAGCAAGGGTTTTATCTTTCATGGAGAAAACATGGGTGAACACCTCTCGTTTGTAATTAAAAGTGGGAAAAGAGGAATAAATTTCAGGGAGGATGCTGTATGCGTTCTAACAGGAACGAAATATCTAAAGGTTGCAAAAGTTGTTAGAAAGGGGGGAAAAAAAATGGCACTTTCAACACTTAGGCTGATTGTCCCTTTGGCATTTTCTGCCAGACTCAGATGGAAATCAAGTCGATGTAGCAAAGGTTCTGTCAAAGTGCAATGATTGGAACTTTCCCATAGAAATAAAATATTTTTGCGGATTCTATTAAAGGTCCAGGTTAACTCATCTATTAATGCTTGAACTTTTCTGCTTTGCTGTAAATCCCACATATCTAGAAAATGCAAGGGGGGTGTTTTTGGCTTTCTGCACACATTTAATTTCTTCTGGTGGTCCCACGTCATTAAACATATATATCTTCTCATTTCAGCTGGTTTAGCTTGTACCTGAAATGCAGGGTCTCTGTATTCCCAATTCATAAAGCATTTTTCCTAGTAGTCTAAGCAGAAAACCTCAATTGCCACATGCCATGTTAGGAAGAGCAGAGCTGGGGGAAGAAGGTTGAGGAATCTGCACATCCTTGGAGTTGAAGATCTCAATCCACCTCAGAAAACTTCATGGATTTAAGGCAACCATCAGGAACTTGAGAGTAAGACATTCAGTTCTCTGCTCAGCCATGGTACCCAGGGTGACACCAGCAAGGCTTTTACCTCATGAATTTCAATTCCCTCCATAGCAACGTCATCTTTCCTAGCACAGAGTTGGTGTCGGGCTAATTTCATTAATGTCCATGAGATGCTCAGATACTGCTCGTAGTCTAATGAGTACCGAGGCGTAGTAGACCAGTGCAGAAGAAAATGCAGATGGTGGTAGTGAGGAGAGGGGCTCAGCAGTATTCCTGTATTTAATTGTGAAGCAGTTGAATGACATAGGCCAGGTACCGCTAAAAAAATGCTCCCAGAAGAAATGGTACACCACGGTGTCTGCAGGACCAGGTTGCCCTGTTTCTAGTTATTTGGGATGAAGTATAATTGCCTTTTGGGGGTAGGCTTTGGGTTTGCAAGTCAGAAGTGTGTGTCATGGCAAATACTTTTATGCCTCTGATCAATCCTGTTCCCCTCAAGTTAAAGGATTTGGAAGCAAATTGTCCCATGACTTGTAATTAAATTGTACTCTTGAATGTTTTGTCAGGGACTAGGAAGGAAAGCTGTCTCTGAAACATTGTTAATTAAATAGATTTAGATGAAGCGTTAAACACTTCTGGTGTTTCTCGACAATTACTTTTTTTTAAGCAGTGCATTATTTATGTGTTACCTGAAGGTCTTCCATCCAGCATGTTAACCTCGCAGCCTGTCCCAGCGTACGGGCCGTGTGAAAGCTGAGGGATGGGTTCCACTGCCTTTACTAACCCTGGAGCCAGGTCTCCTTAGGCAAATACACCATTATTTTCAGCTGGGTTTTTCACCCCAAAGTTTACACTGAATAATGTTGATGTGCTTGAATATCCCTCTTGCACAAATACTACTAATTTGTTTGGTGTGAGAAGCAGCGTGGCGTAGACCAGGTTGGATGGGGCTCTGAGCAACCTGAACTAGTTAGCGGTGTCCCTGCTCACTGCAGGGGGGTTGGACTAGATGACCTCTAGGGGTCCCTTCCAACCCAAAACATTCTATGATTCTATGTGATACACCCTTTTAAATACTACCCTCTTCCAAAATCCAGAATACCTTGGAGGTACAGTTCTGACTTTGGGGAAAATTGCTCCAAATCTGAATAGGATCATTGCAGTTAACGCACATCATACAAGGTGGTCAGGAACACTAGCACCATGTACGTTATCGGATGGTGCCTCTCTTGAAAGGACCATCCTCGTTTTGAGAAGTCCTGGATGGAAGATGAATAAACTGAATATCCAGTTGTGAGCTGCCTGGTACATGCTGACCCTCATGCAGCCAAGCATGCCTTGGCGCACATTTTCCATGCTGGGTGAAGGATGAGATGTTCAATTAAAGGGACTACAGATGTATAGTACAGAAAGGGGAATATCCTCACTGGTTCCAAGTGATGGATTGAATGCTCAGCTTCAGTTTTTCTTGAATTTTTGATAAGTACCTGGCAGAATGTTGGCTAGGCTGTGCTGAAAAGCAGGGTCTTACTGAATTCCTCTCTCCAACCTCTTATGCTGCTTGTCTGTCAGGTTTTGAAAACTTACCCGTGTTGTTTTGCAGGGAACTTAATGCTTGGTGTAGCTACTTCAGCTAATATTGAGATACCACGCTGTTGTAGTCTGCCACACGCGGTGATCTGCAAATAAGCACATTTAGCAGTTCCCTTCCTCCACCTTGCACCAAGCCTGGTCCAGAAAGAGCAAAACATCCAAAGCAAACAAGCTGTCAGGAGCCTGCTGTTTCTGTGAAAGCTGAACCAACTGTGCAAGGAGCAAACGCAGGAACCAGTCTGGGTGTGCTCTCAGTTGTATCATTCTCTTTGCTCTTACAAGTACCATGAACAGCTTGGCTCATGGTCTAAACCATCCCTCTTTGCATCCCCTTTCACGGCAGTACCTGAGTACTGGATGGGTGGAATGATCTTCCCGTCTCTCCACTGAAGTTCAATCATCCCAAAGTGAGATTGGGCTGTCCGAGAGTCAACAAATGTCTTCTAAGGCATGGAGGGGTTTTGTCATGGGGAAATCTGAGCCAGCTCCTTCAAAATCAGCTAAACCTTCCATTGAACTGCAGCAGGGTATTTGTGAAATGTGAATTTTAATTTCAAGTGAGAAGAGAGTCAAGGGCTTAGGATTCAAATAAAAAAGGCAAACTGTTAGGTAATGATTTCTTCCATTAAGAAAACATTGCTTTAAAAATGGGGGTTCTTTAATGACTGCGTTCAATTGCTTGAGAGAACCTGTGCATAATGAAATCTTTGTAATATACAGTATGAGCGGCTCTGTTATCATACATATTTCCAATTTGTAATTAAGCACCTTTAAAAAAAACCTGCTCACAATTAAAGTGTCAGCGCTTTCTTGAATAGTCTTAATTTCAGTAAGCTTTTGATGCTTTATTCATGGAGAATATTAAAAGGCACGTAGTCATCCCTGAAAATACATGCATGGTATATAAGGCCAGAGTCAAAAGGATAGATGAGGAACAGCAGTCAGAGGTGCCGGTTCTCGTGGAAGGAGAGATTTAACAATTTTCAAGAGTTACTTCAAAAGCAGCAAAACATGTATATGTTAATATAATTTCAGATAATTATCTTCCATTAGCTAATTTGGGGCTCAGTAATTAGATGGCTAAAAACTCCAAAACCCTGCACATATTTTATGTGGGCCAACCTTATTGGCAAATTATTTTTATCTGCCTTTTCTTTGTGCCAAGTCAAGTATTCTCATCTGTCTTGGAGGAACCTGGCTGTCAGATTTGAGTTTTTTTCTAGGTGTGGGGGTTTGGGGGTATTTTTTTTTTGTATTTTTAGTTCACTTTCTACATAAATGTTAAACAGATGCTGATTTGAATGGTAGCCTGGTATATTAATTACTGCACATAATGAATCTCAGAGAATGTAATAAAGGACTAATTGGTGTCAATAAAAGTAACGCTGACAAATGCTGCCTTGTATAATGTAAGCAATGTTAGGTATCGTATAAGCGTGAGGAAAAAAAAAATCCACCTCCCATGGGGAATATTCTGCCATTTGATTTTTTTTTATTTTTTTTTTCCCCCTGTGGAAGAAAGGCTTTAGCTGGATGCTAAATAAATAAGACAGTGAACATATGAAGTACAGGTGTTCATCAGCCTTGTTGGCTGTTTGCATTTGATTTTATTGATTTCTGCCCAGGAGTATTTGCTTTAAGCTCAGGCGAATTTGAGCTGTGCCAGTGTGATATTGAAACTCAAGGTGATGGCTCTTTGGCTGTTGTATTTCTTCCCTGCGGTAAAAGAAATGTATCGTGGGGTGGTGCCGGGTTTGCGTTCCCCAGGCAGGCACAGTGCTCAGGGCATCCCCACGCCCTCCAGAGATCCTGGATGTCTTCAGGATCATGCCAGATGCTGAACCAAAACCCAAGGGTGGTCAGGAGTGCTGTGTGGTCCCGCTCACCCGCCCAGCCCGAGCCTTTCTGCTGACTCCCCTCGGTTTGATTTCCAACTATGTGAAGAGGGATAAACTTGACGGCTGGTGCCACAAAAAGCCAAGAGCTCAGCTCCCGGTGAAGTCACGATGTTCAATGGAAATGGCTCATCAGACAACTGCTGTAATTTCCTATCATCCCTTTCTCTTTCCCCAAAGCTCAGGGCTGCTGTCAAGCACGGGGAAGGCAGAAATAACTTAGAAGGAGGTGCCAAGAATGAGGAAAGGAGGAAAAACATAGCGTTTGAGTTTTTATTCTGCTTTCCTCTTTCCTGCACTCCAAATCCTCATGTGTTGACGTGTTCTATTTTCATTGCTTTGCCAAAAAGTCTTTTCTCCAAATGTACTTATTAGCACCCAGCTGCCTCGGCTTTCTTACACCAGTCTCTTTTGCTCATCAGGCTCTTGTCATGGGATTTGCTAATAGCTTAAGCATGAGTTATCAAGGTCAATGTAAAAATAATGTTGCGCTCCGATGTGGAATTTCTTGTTTTTCCTAGCGGCACTAATAAAGGCTCAGTTACAATAACACTGCCTTATCTGCCTTTTGCTGACATTATGTATTTCACAGTTTAGGGTAATGTTTTTGACATGTTCTTTATTTCCTTTACTTAAGGCTGTCTGGGCAAATTTCTTTCTTGTTCCATTCTCGACAAGTTTCTCTGGATGGTTCGTTAGCCCTGATGCCCATCCCTTCTCTGCTCCTCCATCCTTCAGCGCGTTTCCAGTGCACCCGTCTGTTGGCTTGCATGCCCCTACCCTTAAATAAAACCCCACCGCCTTGATGAGATTCCAAATAAGATTTGCAAAGAAACAGAAGATAGAGACATGCAGGGAAGCTCTGGGTGCGAAGAATGAATTCAGCAAGCTGGGTGGTTTACTCTTTCTTTTTATCCCTCATCCCAATTTAAATGTCAACACTAATTAAATTTTCCCTAAAATCAATCCAAAGCTTTCTCAAAGCTTGGGGTTTTATTTGGTTCATTCATTCTTTTGCCTTTTCTCCATCGTCTTCTCTTTCCCCTCCCCTCTTCCCCCCATCCCATGTGGGGGGGAATTCGGAAGGTCTCAAGCAGACCTGTTTCAGGTTCACTGGTTCCCCTACTGTCCATTAGACAGAAATTCACAGCACTTCTACCCCCCACCCACCCCCGCCACTGACCTGCTCTGTAACCTCCCCTTTACTTATTCTGCTTAATTAGAGCTGTGATGGATTCAGAGCAGAGATGGTCCCACAGGATGTGTGGCTGTACCAGACCAAGGATCCGGAGCGGTGGCTGAAATTTTTATTGCTTTCAGTAATTCATATCCAAGTAGTAATTGGCTGAGGAATGGAGACTGGGAACAGGGTTAAAAAAAAAAAATCATGTGCTTATTTCTTCTTTTTTTTTTGTTCTCTGCTGGAACAGTTTTCCAAGAGAAATATATATTTGTACTTAAATAAGGACCTGTTTGTGTGCATGTAGATTTTTTTAAATTTTCATATTCATACCCTTGCTCAATGATGCAGATAACTAATTTAGCAAAAAGCATAATATCCAGAAATGGTTATTTAGTACCCTTACGTACGTGCAAAATGCTCATTATTTGGGGGTCTAATTTTGTCTGTAGCCTTCAGCTACAGGAGTATTATTAATAAGCTCCGTGTTGTGTATCTGCAGATGTTCCAAGATCTCTTTTCATGGGGAGTTATATGGCATACTAAATTTTCATGCAAGCAGTCTCTCCACCACAGAGGTATAAAATCAGAAAACTTGGATAAATCCACCAAGGCAACGGAAGGAATATGGTTATTTTGGGCAATAACTTTAATGGAATGGGCATATACATAGCAATAAACGTCCCCTCAACTTTACAAAGAGCCTGGCAAGGGTCACAGCACAAGGTGTTTATTACTGTAAGAGTCATTAGTGTTGAAAAGACAGATTTCAAGGCATTTGGATTGTTACTATCAAATGTCATCTTTGATATAAAAATGTTAATTTCACAAGTTTGTCGACTCTTTGTTATAATTTAATTATCAGAATAAGCACTTTTTCATCTAGTGGATGCTGCTCTCAGCAAATTGAAAAGGGAGGCAATTAGCAACCGTGAGTTGCCCAACTATGTGGGACGGTGGCAGCTTCTTGTTGCTTTAGCAGGTACTGGAAGGGATGCTCTTACTTGAGATCAGCCTAAAAACCGACATAGTGCTGGGGTTCTTCCACTTCAGGCTTAACCACTGACTTAGTGACTGGTCCAGCCTTGTAAATGATGGGCAGTGCTGGAAAGTAAGAGGCAAAAATAGATTCAGGTGGGACTTTGACTTTTTTACAAAATCAGTCTGAGAGCATTTTGCAGACTTAGGGCTCAGTTCATCTTTGTTCGTAACTCTGAGCTGGCTGGAGTTAT
Organism: Egretta garzetta; assembly: GCF_000687185.1. Classification (NCBI taxonomy): domain Eukaryota; kingdom Metazoa; phylum Chordata; class Aves; order Pelecaniformes; family Ardeidae; genus Egretta; species Egretta garzetta. The sequence goes on from NW_009259194.1 coordinate 1,488,942, forward strand.
TCCTCACTTTGGCAGAGGTTCTTTTTCTGCCTCCATATAAAACCTGTGGAGGCTCTTGTGTGCATCAAATATTTCAGAAAGCTGCTGTGAAACTTGTTTTGATACATCTTCAGAGCCCGACACTTCATCAAGGCTGCTGATCCATGTTCCTATTAGATCTTTTCAATCTTGGGACTGCTTATCACTCATTTCTTGATTTGTATTTCCCAGGTAGGGAAATAATTATGAGTTTACTTGGAAAGGAAACACGGAACCACTTATAAAATAAATAAGAATTTTTGAACAAAACCACGCAGGTAAGGCTTGTTGAGGATTAGCGATGTAACTGATTTGTAGCCTGAATTCTGTCGCTAACTTTACAGACCCAACCAGTTTACGAACAACGTAATTGACTCCTGGATGCCAATTATACCCTGTACTAGTTAGGTTTTTATACTGCATATACGTTATTTCATCAAACGTGGGGGGTTGAATTCTAAACGCAAAATTCCCGTTTAATTAACTCCAGTAAAAGGCCTCCATTCTCTGAGAGAATAATAAAAAACCCCAAGCAAAAGCCCAAACCTTCAGCATCTACCCACTGTGCGGCAGGAACCCTGTGTCAGGTCGGTCAATTAATCTCTACAGCATTATGTTACCCAATGCCTCAGAACTAAGAAAATAAATAGTGCCTAGCTAATATTAGAGCTGCACTTTTTCTCACTTTCCTCTTTTACTTACTCGCAAGAGCCGTAAGGTGATGTGGGTGCTTGATTTTTACAAGTTCAAAGTCAGATGTGTTTTTTCTTGCTAATAGTCCTAAGATGCAGTGATTTAAACTGGGGAGAGATTTCCGAAGCTTAAGTATTTGTCAGGTATATGAGGAAGAAAAAAAAAATCCTTTATAATTTGTAGTACTCTGACGTACGCAGTAGATTATGCGAACTGAGTGGCTTTATGGAAATGAAGCCAAACAACTGGAAATAAAAGTGTTATGCACAGAAGTGTGTAAGTGGCACATGGCAGGAGCTGCCTGACAAAGTACAATAAATATTTGACATGTCCTGTAAATATGTGACACTCGGTCAAAATCCATTTGAGTCTCAGAGCACCTAGGGCATAATAAAGTTTAATAGCACCAATTCAATTTCACCCATTTGCTTATGATGTTTTATTATTGGGATCTTTCAGCTTTAGATTTCAGAGCTCTATATTCACAATTTAAAGCACGGGGCTTCAAAAACTAGCAAAGGACTGACTCCTTTAGATGCGAAAGATAGATTTAATCTCCCGGTATTTATAATTTTCCATCCTTGCAGCACAGCTACAACTTGTGCCGAAAGCTTTCCAATGTATCAGCATCCCCTGGAATGGAAGGAAAAGCTGTAAACTCTGCAGCCTTGTTTGAGCACGGTGTGAAATACCGAGCAGGGCGTACAACCGAAAGGGAGAGAAACAACACAGAAAGAACCCAGGAAGAAATGAAATAGAGGCAACAAACCCAAAGGGAGGGCCGCGTTGGCTTGTTGCGTTGTAGTAGATGAAAGTTGGGTGAAAGCAGTGATTTGTGCAATCCGAGAGCGGATCGGGGATCAAAGAAAGCAGCAAGAGCTGATTTTGTAGTAACTTGCCTTCAGGAGAAGGTTCCTTAGCCCTCATGGTTCAGGTTGATATGGGTCATCTGGTAGCGCTTTAGAGGAGGGGGGGTGCGGTACCAGCTGTGATTAATCAGCTGCTTCTCTCCTAGAGAAAGCTGAAATCAGCTCACGGAGCAGAGAGATGCTACGGGGAAGCTCTACGGAACAGCGGGGGGAAAGCGCGGTTGAGAAAATAGAAATAAGGAAGCAGGAGCTGCTTTAACTTTTTTGAGCAGAAAGTTGATTGATGTTGAAACAATAAATGCCCCCCTGGAGCCAGGGACTGAAATACAGATATTGATGTGCTGCTCTGTAGATAAAACAGCTGATGAGGGCAAAAGCGGAGGCTGCAGCGGATTCCAGTGCCATGGAAGCGTTGCTCTGCAACGAAATTCTTGTTTATTTTTGGAGGTCCCTCAAACAGTAAGGGAGGTGGTCGAGTCCCCATCCCTGGGGGTATTTAAAAGAAGGGCAGATGAGGTGCTTAGGGCCAGGGTTTAGTGGTGGGATGGCAGGGTTAGGGGAACGGTTGGCCTTGATGTTCTTAAAGGGCTTTTCCGACCTAAACGATTCTATGAAAATACTCCCCGTAAGCCTGTCTGCCATACGCGTGCTAACAGGTTCCACAGAGGAACAAGAGCACTGTATTAAATCTTATGCTGACTCCTTTTGAATTAATTTGGAATGCTGCTTTTCCCATTGCTTTCTTCAGCTAAGTGGTTACTTACACCTCGAGCTGTTGCAAAATGTGACCTGCGCTCCCCATCCCGGGATGTTTATTTTGGGGAGGGGTTGCAGATAATGTGGAGAAGGACAGTTTCAGATGCATGTATGGGTTTTATCCCATTTCAAACATCTAGAGGCCTGTTTCGTCTGAAAATTAGTGTGAAGGCAGGCAGGGATCCCGCATACAGGCTTCACCTGGAAGGATCACAAATCTAACATAGCATTTGTTAGTGGCCTATAGGGAAACTTTGCTTGCTTGCTTTTAGCAGTGCAGTTATTCTCCTCCTCTTCTGGGTCGATTATTCACACAGTAATAATAAAAATTTTCTTTAGATTAGCAGTGAAAATAAGTAGGAGGAAAATCTGATATACGAGCTGGTCACACTGCCAGGGTAGCGCTGAAGCTAGGAGAATATTATAGGGACAGAAGCTGGCTCAATGCTGTTTAATTTGAACTCATAAAAGCTGGTTGGTTATTCTGGGCATGCATGTGTCCCTGCACAATTAGATATATGTTTGCCCTTGTTCTGTTTGTGAAATAGCCAAGTGAGGTTTAAATTCTTTCTGCCACAGCAGTTTATTGCCAACGTAACTAAGCCTGAATTCAAGGAATAGGCTTTAATGAAGTTCATGGACCTGATTATTTTTAGGTGACCATTAAGGGCTTTGTCCCAGCTCAGTTCCCGGTGGCTGGTTGTCCAAGTTAGAAAACCTGCCATTACAATTGGCACTAATTGGGCCCCTTGTCACAGTCATAATGCTGTTTCCAACAATTTGGTGGCCCAGGTGTTTGAGCCCCTCTCTAGGCAAATGCTCATTAGCCTCCGATGGTATTTGCTCTGAGCGTAGGGACTCATTCAGCAGAGAAACTTAGATGAATGGCTACGTAGTGCAGTGGAAAGCAGTAAGAGGTATTTGTGTAATCTCCCTCCTTGGAAAGCTAAATCACAGTATCACTGCCTTTAATGACATTTCTACAAATACTGAGCTTGTGTGTCAACATGAAGGGACGTTTTCTGGGCAATATCTCAGCTGGTTTGCCGCTCTGCGTTACATAGCAGCTGGGAATCTGTATGACCAAGGAAACTGTTGGTTTAATACGATGGTTTCTCTTCCATCATCCATCTCACCCTTTCTCTGAGGCAGGAGAACCGGGGCCTCTCCTCTCGCTGCTCGGCCTTTGGGGCCACAATACATTTCTTAGCAGCAATTGCCATCTTGGCGGAGTCTGGGGGTCCACCTAAGGCTGATCTTCAAGGGCGATCAATCCTGGATGCTACTAGGACGTGTTAGACTAATTAGCTAAAGGAGCGCCTGTGTAGAGGTTTTCTGCCTATACACAAAGCTGAATACCAATTCAAAGCTAGGCTTGTTCTATTTTATGCTATTTTATTATTACCTTTTAAGCAGCTTTTGCAGGCTCCACCGTGCAGAGAAGAAAGCCGATAAAGGTTAAGTTTGGCAATGTGTTTTCAGTGCACGTAGAATTAAGCGCATGCTGCGTCGTGTGGTGAAATCTTGTCCTGATTCAAAGCAGTGGCCTTATAACCATGGACATGGATATGATAGTCCTTAATGCATTTAAGAAAGGTCTGCTCTCTCCTAGTATAAGGACTGTATGGTAAATATTTCCCTCCAAGCTTTAATCTTCTTTCACCTTCTTTCTCAATTTTATAACTTCTGTTAATCCCTTTGGTTCCTGCTTACCTCATTCCGACAGATTTTCCATATGTAAGGAAAAAACCAGTTTTCTACTGCATGTCTTTCACTTGTAAGTCAACGGCAGATTTACTGGTGTTTTCTAGCAGTATGTTACATATACTTTTATTTATATTTGTGATCAAATACTGGCCAGGTACCCAGTAACTGAAAGGATATTTAGGCAAATAAATGTCACCCTTGCCTAGAAAGAGAAATAGTGCTGGAAAGAGATTAGATTTATTCAGATTTGTGGATGATATGTAGGGGATCCTCATGGTTTTTTTTCTTCTATGCAGTCTGTAGACTTAGAATTGACAAAACATATGCAAGATACTCTTTGTAAAACTAATTGGTCCATATATTCTAGGGCTTGGTGATTAACAAGTCATGAATCATGTCACAGGTAGTTTTAAGTTGCATATTAAGTACTTACCAGTCATTTATTTAAAACCAGTGTCGGTAATTTATACATAGGAATGGGTGATGGGCAGGGAAATATCTGCTAATCTATTTCCAAGCGAATGAACAGTTTTGAAAATCCCATCCCCGAAGTGATTTTATCTTTAGAGCCTTTATAATTTTCATTAAGGGAAAAGGCAGAAGTACAGGCAGATCTGCAACCTGTCAGCAGAGCTGAGTTTGGATTTCTGAATGAGATTCCCCAGGGATGGGATGTACGAGAACAAGAAAAGGACACCAGGAGCGGTTCCTCTCCATGCAGACAGTTGACGTGGGAGGGCAGGAACAGTGAAATAATCTGTATGAATTCAGAAGAGAAATGGAGATGAGGCATTAGCTGGAGAAACAAGTGTGGTCAGATTTTTTAATCACTATTTTTTATTTGTTGAGAGAAGAAAATACATCTGTACCGTCGAGGGAGGGAAGCAGGTGTATTGGGTCGAGGGGAGGAGTGGACCAAGGGGTGAGGAGGGAGATGGGGAGGTTGGGTGAAATTAGTGTGGATGTAAAGGAGAAGAGGGGAGGATATTCCCCAGACTATGATGGGGAGGAGGAGAAAAGCTACAGGATGGAAGGAGAGTCCAAGGAAGAAAACAAAACTGAGTCACTGGCAACCAGTTTTCTTCTGGGGGAACAAAACCCCACCATGGAATATTGTGCATAAGAGAGAGGGAGACCAGAACGGGGGAAGGTTTGCAGAGTAACTGATGGTGAGGAGTGACTGCTCTCAGTAACTTCTTGAAAAATTATTTATTATAAGGCCCTACAGGGTAATACGGAGAAGGTTAATTAAGAGCTGAGCTAGACTGTTCAAGGTGGAACTGACTTTAACCAGGCTCAGGTAATACAAGCTGTGCTTTAGAAGAGGTCTCAAACTCCAAGAGCTGGTTTTCTTTTTCCCCGTAGCTCCTTCCTTATTCTGTTTTCCAGTTGCTTGCTTTTCTGACTGCACCTTCTTCCTATCCTACCATTAAGACTGAGCCCAATTAATACTGTGATGTGTTTACAAACACAAAATCTCCTAGCCTGTTTCCCAGTAATCCCACAGGGCATGCGCTTCGTGGTCTGTGTCCATGCTGACACCATGATGTCTTGCTGTGTGGTGCATTGCCATGGAGATGCCGATTGCCATGGCAACTTGCACCTTTTCGAAGGCAGCAGCGAAGGCTGAATAAAAGGAGCTTTGCAGAAGTGAAATAGCAAAATCTCAGGATCCGATATTTAAACATCAAAAAGAAGCCAAAAATTTTCCTGCGCTGGCAGACTTCTCCTTTGCTTTGAGAATAACAGAAGCATTAAATGCTTAAATAAATGGAGTTTTCTTAGTTTAAGTAAATAAAGAATCTTTTGAGCAGGCTTGGCAGTCGTACAGGGCTCAACAAAAAAGGAATATATTTAGGAAGAGCCACTGCAGAATAGCAGTTGCTGTCCATCTTTCTGCTGTCAGTGAATTTAAGGGCAATCAGTTCATAGATATCGCTGCCTCAGTTTCCACAACCACGAAATGGGCATGCGAAGCAGATGAAAGGAAGACGGTGTTGTGCAAGGGGGCTTTAGGCAATGCATTAGGGAAGAAATAGCAGCAGATCATAATTTTAGTCCCTTCTCGTAGGAGGGACCTAAGAAATGCCTGCTGGGCTATGCTCACGTCTGTCCTCTCGTTGATGGGCAGCGGGTAGCGGCTGACGATGAGGAATCCTTAGAGGAGATCGAGTCATGTACACAAGCAACGTAGTAGTGTGTGGCGTTGTAGTTACGTGGTTTTGCCCCCTTGCCTTTGGATGGGAAAATCCCCATCTCCCTGCTAACACGGACAGGTACCACATAGCCCTGCTTCCCAAACTGGAGGATCTCTGGTCTTTGCAAACCGACCACTTGGATATATCAGGGGTTTAATGACTTGCCAAGGAAAGCCAACATTTAAAAAAGCCCACTTACTGTGTGTGCCAGTCAGAGTTTTAAAAAACTGTTATGCATGAGAGAAAACCTGAGATCATCACCAAAATCTTTCCTTTGTTTGATTTAGGTTCACTTTCTCTGGAATAGAAAAGCTGTTTTCACATATTTTCCATACGTGTTTTGCAAGTTCTGAACGACATTTTAAAATATCAATAAGACACAGGCTATAGGCAAAATTACTTTCCAACCACTACTTGGTGTTTGAGGATTTTTTGATGTTAATCTGTGCTTTTATTTTTTAAATAAAAATCCATATGGAGAACACAGCCAATAGTGTTCCAAACCATATGTTCACGAAACGATATGTAGCTTTTTTTCATACCTTTTTAAAAAAGATTTAAAAGTTTTTAAAAAAGATATTCCTATATATATCTGTATGTCTTATATCATTCATATCAATGGTTCCAGCACCAACCTGTCTTCGTGAGAGGTGGACGTGTGCTATGAAGGAAAATTTCTTTTGTGCAATGGTAGATAGAGATTTTTTTTTTTTTTTTTTTTGTCGAAGAGGAGAGAAAAAAGAAAGTGCTTTTATGGCTACCTGTTTTCAGTGAGGAGGGGGTCATCTCTGAAAGCATTTTAACTGACAGGCTAGCAAGCTGAAGCATACCACATATAATTGCAGCCGATCGCAAATATATAATCATCACTACGGTGGATGCAACAATACGTTTAGTGGGGGTGGATGAATCTACCGAGACGTGAAGAATTGAATCTTGAGGGAGATATATAACATTTCAAAGGAAAATAATTTCAGTAATGGAAAAGTCAAGGTGACTTGGCCTGCTGGGGTAAATAGTCACTCTTCACAGAATCACAGAATGGCAGGGGTTGGAGGGGACCTCGGGAGATCACCCAGTCCCACCCCCCTGCTCAAGCAGGCTCACCCAGAGCAAGGGGGCACAGGACATCACCCAGGTGGACTTTGAATATCTCCAGAGGAGACTCCACAGCTCCCCTGGGCAGCCTGGGACAGGGCTCAGGCACCCTCAAAGTCAACAAGTTCTTCCTCATATTCAACTGAAACCTCTTCTGCTTCAATTTGTGCCCATGGCCCCTTGTCCTGGCACTGGGCACCACTGGGAAGAGTCTGGCTCCGTCCTCGTGACCCCCACCCTTGAGATATTTGTAGGTGGTGATGAGATCCCTTCTCAACCTTCTCTTCTCCAGGCTGAACAAGCCCAGCTCCCTCAGCCTTTCCTCCTAGGGGAGATGCTCCAGTCCCCTCATCATCCTTGTTGCCCTCCTCTGCACTCTCTCCAGGAGTTCCTCATCTTTCTTGAACCGGGGAGCCCAGAACTGGACCCAGTGCCCCAGGTGGGGTCTCAGCAGGGCAGAGCAGAGGGGGAGGAGAACCTCCCTCGCCCTGCTGGCCACGCTCCTCTTGATGCACCCCAGGACATCGTTGGCCTTCTTGGCAGCAAGGGCACCCTGCTGCTTTTAACTCTTTAGGCGTCTTTACACTTTGACAGGAGGACACAACTGGGCAGAAGAAGAGGTGCCCTGGCTTTGCATCTCATTGGTAGGGTACCAGGTTGGTTTTTCTGTCTTTGCTGCCCTCACTGTTTTTCTTCCTTTTTTTTCTGTTGTTTTTCTTCCTCTCTTCCTTGCTCATCCTTGGCTCATATGATAAAATAACATATTCCCAGCCCCTTCCATGGCTACTTCTGGTCCTTCACTGGGTTATACAGAGTGATAAAACTCGCTTAAAAGCTTGTTCTTGGGGAGGAGTTCATCCGGGGGTTTAAAGAAGTTTGCTGTATACCAGGGCTTGCTGCGGTCGTTTCAATTCAACGTATTCAGGCTACCAGTGATTGAGAAAAGCATACACGATTTAGAAATCTTTAGCACTTAATTCTTAGGAATTGCAGTTGCTCAGCAAATGTTATGGTGTGTCCTTCATTCAACAATCATGAGACAGCAGTAAATTGCCAGAAATGAGTTCAAATAGAAAAAAAAAAAAAAGAGGCAAAGGAATGAGGAACCCCCCCAGGCTAGAAATTACTATACACAAACCCACATATTTTATTTCACTGTAAAGATGTATTTCAAACCAATTCAGAAAGATTAAAGTTGGCAACTTTGTAATAAGATGATTTTTCCATCTTTTAAGTTAATAGCATGATAGATGTGACTT
>NW_009259194.1:1497554-1516992 GCF_000687185.1 Egretta garzetta
CTTTCCCTTTCAAGTGGTATTTTTTTGAAAGGTACAATCAGTTGCTTTTGTTGCAGGCATCTCAACATGTACTTTCTTGTGTGAGTTAAAATCAATGTCTGATATAATCTCTGTTGGAAGTCAGAAATGGAGCTGCTGGTTGCAGCTACTAAGCGAAATTTTGTGAAGATTCACCCTGGCAGCATTCCTTTCCAGATGTCTGGACGTCTGAAGTTTTATCCCTAAAATGACCATGGAAAAGAAGTTTTAAGGCTCTCGAGTTGCTACTGGAAAGTTTGCACTTCAGTGCCTTATTTTGATGTCATCTCTGGCTTCCATATTTGTGTTCTAAAAATACGAGTGATGAGTACCGAGGCTTCGGCAGCCCAGAGGTTGAGGGCTTTCCGCACGGGAAGCTGCTTGGTCGTGCTTATTTGTATTGGCAGGAGAAAATGCGCCGATTTGGAAAGCCAGAACTCAGGAGATGATTGTGTTCACTTAAAAATAAATAAGTAAATAAAAATCTGGAGAGAAGATTCTTTCAGGTAGCATTGATAGAGTATATGAATGATTTCAGATGCTTCCCAGGACGTCTTCCAAGCTGCTTATTTAAGAAGAAGAAATAATTCTGTGCCATCCGCTCATGGGATGTCCACAGATAGATCATGATTTTAATGGTTAGGTCCTTCGGCTACTCTTCTGCTAGACACTATTCAACATGTAAAGTTGCATCTCTCTTGGATGGTAAAAGGGATTTGGATTAAGCCCATGAGGAGCACCTGGCAGACTTTGGGCTATTCATACTATGAGGTGTCTAACCAAGAGCAAAATATCACATCTAATGGTCCACAACCTGTTCTGCAGTGGAATTAATGGATGGGCAGAGGGTCATCGTGGTTGCCTTGGAGAAAATGGAGTTTGCTTTCTTAAAGGCAGTGTGGGACCCTGTGGGAAGGGCCGTCTTCTAAGCATTGCTGCTCGAATCTTTGCTGGGCCTACTTTGAACGTAGTTCAATTTTATTAGCTGCCTTTAAAAACCAAAAATTTCTTTAAAAAAAAAAAAATCAAACCACCTGTCAGGGTATTTTAAGGACACTTGTGAGAGAAAAATTGCAGCTGGTTAGATCTTTAATTTTTGCCTACAGCCTGGCCATATAAACTGCCGTGATAAAATCAGCTGGACCACAAAGAGCAAACAAAAGAAATGGATATTTTACTATATGTAAACAATTACAAGGTGACGTTTGGCTTTGGGTTAATTTCTCTGCCTACTCTGGAAAATTGCCATCTGTAAGCAAACATATTGACTAAATTATTTTCAATGATATAGAAAAAAGGGCTAAAGTACCAGCATTTCAGATAATGACATCAGCATTATTATGGAGTTATGTTAACTTAAATGGCAGGTGGAGAAGTCAAATTAATCTCCTATGCTAAGCTGTACTGCATAAATAAAGAATTCATTTTTTTGATATATTGATTCTCTGCGGATTGCTTGCCAAGATGATGCTCACATCAGCTTATCTGAATTAATACGTGGTATTAGAGGAGGAAACCAACATCAATATTCCAGCACTTTGCAGACCACAGCCTGCATTAAGTCATGACTCAGATTCATTGTTATCTACTTTCCATTCAGGAAAGCCCTTTCACCCCTTAGGCAATGGATATTAAACCTGGAATATTGAAATAGAAGCCCATAGGATGTTTAAAGCCAATCTGTTTCTGTTGGTCCTAGGGTCTGGTTTGTGCAAAGTGGAAGGAGCTCTGCTGTCTGGCTCTTGGTGCCACGTTCAGTGGATCACGTTTGGCCGTGGCTCTCGTTTTAGGGCTGTAGAAGCAAAAGGGACTGTATTCGGAATCATGGAATCATAGAATCCTAGGTTGGAAGGGACCTCAAGGGTCATCTAGTCCAACCTCAGTCCCCTGAAATCACATCATCCTCTCCTTGCTGTATGAACCGAAGCAACTACAATGTTGTTACCGTTAATGGCATGTAGGAAGGATGCTTTTAGGGCTGAGATGTAGAAGCAGGGCTTGAAATACTTAATGATATCAGTTTCTAACTGCATGACTCTTAAAAAAAAAAAAAAATCAGAAACACTTTGCTTACTCATTTGTCTCTCTGATTTTTTTGTATTTGTACAGCTCCTGGCACAAAGCAGGCACAAACTGGAAAGGCGCATATGTTCAAGTACCAATCCAGAATGTCAATAGTGTAAAAAAAATGACGTAACTCAAATATTCCAATCATACCAAATCCTTAAAGAGGGTGAATAGTCCCATTTTACTAGAGGAAGACTACTTCAAAGCCTAAGGTTACAAACAGAAATTCTTTTTTTGGAAAGTCTAGACAGTAATAGAATTAACTCATAAAGATAAAGATCTAAAGATAAAGATAAATGTTTTATTATATTTCAGCCCAGCGCTGATCAGGATGGTTGAGTATTAACCACGATAAGCAGGGCTTTGTATTTAAGCAAAAACCCATCAGGACGAATAGACTTAAAGGACATCTCCTTAGTTATACTGTAACAGTCCTTCAGATATTGTCTTTGACTTCTTGCCCCATTTCATTTTCAGTATGTAATTTTTAAAGAAAAGCAAAGCAAATTGCCGTCTTTGGATCATCAGCAAGGAAGCACTGAATTTTTTAACATAAGAAAAAAATAAGCTGCTGGAGCGCAGTACTGAGTTGTAGGCTGCTCACTGATGCTTGGTAAATTGTATAATGGTTTTCAGCTTCCCTTCATTGCTACAACTGTTGGCTTCAATCTGGTTTTGTGATTTGATTAAAATAACATTTTTTTTTTTTTTAACTTGTCAATTGCCCGGTGTTAGATAACATAAATGGGCTCATCCTTTTTTTCTAAGCCAAGTCAAGGTATCTACTTAAGAACAAATTGCCAAAATAGCTGGATAACTGATACAGGAGGAAAGCAAAATAAAATCTAGAGCTTGAAAAATTTTGCATAGAAAATCAGTGGAGAAGAAAACCTGTGGAGGGTTTTGTACGGTGTTTGATCCATTTAGCTGACCTCACCTCTTTTGCATGTTTAAGTCTCGTCCCACTGAAGGGGAGGGCAATTTGCCCCAATGCTATCTTTACTACACACCAGTTTCGAAATGCCGTGTCCTTTTGTCTGGTGGAATTATTGGAGAATTTTTTAAAAAGCTCTGAAGAGAGACTGAGAGTAAACTGAGGTAAACAGTCACATGTTCATTGCTGGAAGAAACTAATCAGCATATCATGGGAAATGCAAATAAAGGATGCAAAATTCTTCTCGGAAGGCTGGGTTGTCGTCATTTTGTCTTTGAGGAAAGCAGCAGTCATTTTTTTGTGCAGGGTGTCAGATTTAAATAGGCCAGAGAAATGAAAGTTGGGCAAAGAAAGAAATATTGTTCCCATTTTACGGCTGGGGAGTTTTAGCACAGGCAGTTGAAAGAACTTATACAGTCTCATACAGGAGCAGTCAGAATCTGAATTCAGATTTAGTTCCAATAAGCAGCTTTTATCACAAAATTGTTTTTCTTCCTTTTATAACTTGTCGTTATAGCGTGTGCATAAATAACCAATAGGCCTTTAAAAATGGAATCCCTCTACTTCTCCTTTTCCATTTCTAATTCTAATCCTAGTTACATTGGCCAGTTTATTATCGCAAATATTTACTTTCCACTATAAATGGAAATCACTTCTTTCCTTTCTTCATGTTTCATGGTCATAATATCCTCTAGTATTCTATTATCTCTTGGTACCTATGATAGATCAAAATCTTATGACGTTGCTCTTTTTGTAATAAATTAAATTGCCTATAATAGGAAACTTAAGTATCTGTAATGGTTTTTCATAAGTAATGGGTAAACTGGACTTTCTGCAGCTGAAATTGATTTCAAAGCCATTTATCATGGTATGCAGATGAGTGCAAGAATGCACAGCGCAGGAGTAGGACAACCACCACCCAGTATCGTTCCGAGCAGGTTGCATATTTACAGGGACGTTGTCCATTAAGTTTTGAGAACAGAGTCTGAACTACTCTTTTAGACACATTCTTGGTTTGATGTGAGCTATACTGCAGTCACTTCGGTCCTCTAAAACCTTGCTGGAAAAGGGGAAAATGTCAGGGCAACTTGGATCAAATGATGCTTTAAGCACTGACGGAGATAAAAAGCTCTTTAAAATTTATGCCAATTGGCACAGAGAGGGTAGGTTTACCAACAGTATGAATTTGAGGACCGTTCTAAAATATTACAAGTAAGTGGAAAGCTTCTGTTGGAGTTCTGGTGCTTCAGTTACGGTTTCAACATCGGTCTCTGTTGCTCTCATATTTCACCAAAGCAGAAGTATTGATCAAAACACAGAAAGTCTTGGTGATTCATCCCAAGTCGCAGTTTCATACATCTGTTCTGTGTTTAACTTTTATAACGAACGTTTTGACATGGAGCTGTTGAGTTGACTGAGGGTGGAAAGCATTTTTTGGTGAGCGACAGAAGGTGCTTGCTGCTTTGCAGGCAGGGTGATTTATATGCACCGATCACTGCGAATTCTGGTTCAGGCTCGGAATTAAGGTGAAATACTGCTGCGGAAGTTTACATCGTTAACCGTGGATCTATGCGCTATCGCTTTCAACCTCGGTTCTCAATTGCCTCTATCAATACACTTTACTCTGCCCCATTTTGTGGCTTGAATGGGGCATGTCGGGGGAGAACAGGAGTTCTGGGTGGGTGGTGAAGTGCTAAACTGAGCAATCCTGCGGTCACTCCGGCTTGTGCTGGTGGCTGGCGGAGGACAGCGGTGTTGCAAAGGCAGTCTTGAAGCCTTTCATTCCTTTGGTAAGCCTGGATTAGGAGAAGCATCTAGCTTTGCAATTTGAATTTATGATTTTTACTGGGTTTTTTCCCATTCTGATTTTCCTTTTCTTTCTCCCATACTGATTTTCCTCGTCTTTTCCTCTCACAAGTAGTGCGTTGGCAGGATTTTCTATAAACGTACACATTGCTATGTGCTGGTACATCAGAAGATGCTTGACTTGGTGTGGTGAGGCTCGGGCCAGTTTGCCTGACAGCTCCTTGTCCATTCTGAGCCTCTGACCCATTCCCCGGGTGCCCTGACTTCAGGAGAGATGAACTTTATCTGTACACCAGAAAGTCCCCTTGTGCCTGAGGAGTGGACCTGTCAAACACAGTCCTGGCGCTAGAGCTTCAGATGATCTTTTAGGTATTCAGATGGTCAATGCTGCCCACGGCAAGTGACAGCCTTAATATCCGTAAGAGGAACAGCCTCAGATCCATCACTCAACACGGATCATCTTTCACACAGCGTAACGGCGCCTTGCTGCTGTAGGAAATCCTTAAATCCGTTGCATTATCATGGATGGGTTTATGTTTATCCTACGTGGATAGGGGTTTTTACTACAGGTGCAGAAAATTTGGGGAGCATAGGAAAAAAAAAACCAAAGGAGGAACACCAGAAGCACTTGGCAAGCCAAGGAACCCATGCTTTTTATTTACAAGTCTTGGAATGAAGATCTTTTGGTGGTTTAAAATAGACACCTTTCAATAACAAACCTAAGTAGTACCAATAAGAGGAGTAATTAGTTCACTGAAAGCAATCAATATCTAAAACTTTAATGTGTGCAAAAAGTAACACAGAATACGTAGGATATGGAATGAGCAGTAAGTTTAAATGCGACTTTTTTAAAAGCATTTCATTAACTTAATGTTATAGCGTTGTTTTATGCTGGGTTCATTAAGTTACATACAAATTAGCTTTTTGCTTCATGCAGACTGTGTGCTTAATGAATATTCTAAAATGGTGTTTTATTAATGTGCCACCTTAATTAGTGGATAAAAAAGGCTCCAAACACCTTTAAATTGTGTTATTTCCAAGGCAGTGCGAGAGAAGCAGAAAGTAACAGTGAATTTCTAATTCCCTTCAGAAAATAAAAATCCAAAGTAATGGCTGCAGCTATTTGTGTCAGACATAAAAATTGATATAACATGTGGTAAACCTCCTATTGGGTATTATTACAAATGATTGATTTCTCTCTCCCCCTACAGTTTAGATGGCGCAGTGCTTACTGTACAAACAACTCATGAAAAGTCAACATGTTTTACAAGTAAATAATTTACAGCCACTCTGCGGAATACAGAATCATATTTTACTTTAAGTGACATTAATTAGGGTAGAAATATTCAAATGGTGAAGAACTGGGAGATGACTGTTGCAAAGAAAATTTTTTTACTTGCAGTCTAAATGCAAATCAGAAGCTCAGAGAGTCACGAACACATTGCTCTTGTGGGAGAAATAATTCCCATTAAGTACCCAGCTCTAAAATTATTGCAAGATACTGGGAATGTGAGCCAAATTCAAGTCAGTGACAGCCTCAACCATCGCGGTCATTGAAGGTTTTAGACGCATATCGGATCGGTTTTAATTAGAGGTGAGATATATCTCATAGTCTTGGGTCTTAATCCCATAAACATTAAAGCACGTGGTTATCCTCGCCCACAGCAGCAAACCAAGTGACTTAGCAGGATGGCTTTCATAGACCTGGATTTTTAAGGTCAGTACAGACTACTGTACTTTAATCTTGCACATAAAACGTGTGCTAGAGTCACACTCGGTAATTCCTGAATTGATCCTGATGATAACTTCTGACTGGAGTTAAGCGTGGTTTTTCAGATAGACTTAGTGATAGGCTCCCTACCACTTCCCATCATTGAAAAGCTGGGGTGTTAGAGTGTTAGCAAAGGCATCTCTGTGCCCATTATGGGCTTGTCTAAGTTCACCGATCCTCTTTGTGCCACTGTGCAATTCAAAACAGCGTTTTGATAGTCAAAATCTTGCCTGCAAATAGATCATAGAATCATGGAATCATTTAGGTTGGAAAAGACCTTTAAGATCCCCAAGCCCAACCGTTCCCCTAACCCTGCCATCCCACCCTAAACCCAGTCCCTAAGCACCTCATCTACCCTTCTTTTAAATCCCCCCAGGGGTGGGGACTTGACCACCTCCCTGGGCAGCCCCTTCCAGTGCTTGACAGCCCTTTCGGGGAAGAAATTTTTCCTAATGTCCAACCTAAATCTGTCCTGGCGCAACTTCAGACCATTTTCCCTCATCCTATCACCCGATATGTGATAGATGTACATTGCTAATATTTTGTAAATTTGCAGAGGTTTGGGGTTTTTTCAGTTTAAGCCTTGCTCCAGAAAGAAGAGTTTCTTCTGCTAAGCAATGTTCATGCACATGCAGTAAACCCAAAGCCCAAACGTGTGGGTCAAGTCCTTTGTGTACTTAAGTCAGTGCAACTCTGTTGACTACGGAGGGCTATGTAGGCTTGTGTAGAAGAGGTTTTAACCCTGTGTATCACCTCTGTTCTGACCTACATAGAGCACAAAATGAGGACGTTGGTCTGCTAGACCGTGTTAAAAATCAGATATTTAATATATGTTTTTTTCTTTTGATTTGAAATCAGCTCGATAACAATCGTTCTGTTTTGCCAATAGCCAAGAGCTATTTACTGCAATTGGCTATGTGCAAGGAAGTCTGAGAAACAAAAATCTGTAATAAAAGAAGGTGAGGAAGGGAAACAAAACCTGTTACCAGAACTTCTTGCACCAAACATTGCTGCACCTCCATAAAAAAATTCAACCGATATCCTAAGGAGAGCGGGTAGCTGGGCCGTGGTGTCTCAGCGTTTCTGCTCTAGAAACCCTCATCGGTTTAAGCCACCTCCTGCAGTCTTAGCTGGATGAAAGGCAGTGGGAGACAGCATTATATCTTCTGAGGTATAATATAACCCCGTGTAAAAGAAAAGCCTATGTGTATGTATGCAAAGGTTAAAAGAATAAATGGCAGCGATCGTAAAAAGTAATCAGAAACTTAAAGGGAAAAATTAATGGGGCGGGGAGGGGGGAGATCTGGACACTGGTTTGGGGAGGGGAGAAACAAGCCATTTGGGATAAGAAGCCTTATTTAGCTCTTCAGCTCCCCAGCACATACCATAAAAACCACCCACCTGGTGGCTGAGTTGACGATAGGAAGGCCTGGACACAAGTTTCCTGTGCTAAGTGATTTTGTTTGGTTGCACCCCGATAAATGTTTTCTAAGAGGTTAATAGCTTGTGTACGTAAGATGCACTCAAAAATTTGCTGGATTTAATTTTTACAAACTTCAAATTTCAATGTTCAGAGTAGAAAGAAAGAGAATATGTACTTTCCCTTTCTTTTCATGTGGAGATTTGTTTTATTTTGGAGTTAACTGTAAATCTAATCAAACGGTATTATACTCTAAATCATCGCTTACAAAAAATTGGGAAATAAGAGCTTTTTCAAGATTTTTTTTTTCCATCCCCACTTCCGCCAACTTGTTAGTAGTTCGAACAAATAAACACAATTACCTCTAATAAAACTAATGTGCCATTGATGCGGAACAGAAGATGTCTTTCTCTCAGAATTGGGTGGCATATTGATGACATATAATTTTCTTACAATCATTGTGACTAATCTGGATGATTTACTTTGGGATTTCCTAGCTCTAAACTTCACTCAAAAGCAGATTTCACGTATTAGACATAAATTAAGCTCTAATATCTTAAAAATAAACACAAACTAAGAGAAAACCTAATATGGCTGCTGCTAATTGCAGTTAAGTAGCCTCCTACATTCGCACTTAATGATTGGGAACTGCTATGTTTGTACATTGTGATATTTTAAATGGAATGTTCATGCTCCCTGTAGAAGTAATTTACATTATGAATGATTGTATCAAATATCTGATAGAACTGGCAGGATAATTAGGTAACTGTTCTGTTGCTTGACGTGCTACAGAAGCCTCTCTGCATTGGGCTGACAGAGCAGCAAGATGCCCTAACAGGGTGCGTACGGCTTAGTCAACTGGAGAAAGGGTCTCCATGGTGGGGAGGGAAAGCGTTTGGGATGATGGAAATGGTGGAAAGTTGACTGAGGCCCCTTTGTGCCAGTTCTCCAGCTTCTTCTGTGATGCCTGATTTATTAAGGTCAGCGGCGAGGTGTTGAATAAAACACAAAGATTTAAATCTAAACCTTTAACTTGGAAGTTTTAGACGTGTCTTTTGAAAATAGCATTTTTATATTCTGAAAATGTGCTATGTATAAGGCAATTAGACCTAAGTGCTTTAAAGTTTGCAGACAGTGCATGGCCTTTAATGAGCTGGTCCATCATTACATTCATAAAAATATTTATGCTATATAGAGAGTGTTTGTTACCTAATATAGCTACTTCTCTTTCTGCAGTGCTGGCATAAACTTAAACCATACTTACTGATGCAATTTCAGCCCTGCTAAGAACTTGCTAGCTGCCTTTCTGCCTAAGAAAACTGTATAAAAGCAGTAAGTGAATGTTAATCAGTGGTCAATGGAAAAAGAATGGAAATCACTGTTTAAATAATTGATGGAAAAAAAAGTTGAGGGGTCCTAAGCTTTGTACAGTTACGCAGATTAGTGAAAAGCCATTGCAGTATAATATCAGATCAGAATAAAAATGATGTATACCCTTTTCGTGGTTATAAATAATTTCACAAGGTTTAAGGCGGTGAAGAATGTTAGGAAAAAAACCTTCTGTAATTTCCTGAAGTGTCAAAATTAATCACTCATATGCATTTGACAAGCATGGGCTCCATACTTATAGCTAGAAACTTTATCTAGCAGTGGGACTTTTATTAATTTTCGATTTACAATTTATATTTTGCTGATGCTCATTCATATTTGTAGTGAGTTTATTTGAAACTTTCATTGACAAAATCAGAATCAGGCTGATTGTGTCGAATCTTTTAGAGGCAGTTGAGAGCCCCTTATGCGCCTCTGGTTTTGGTCCAGCCTAAATCCATTTGTGGTTTTATTCCTTCCTATGTCTACACATCCTTTGCTGTTGAGCAGGCTGTGGATCATCTGCTCATCTCTGCAGAGCCTCTGATTGAAGTGCCGTAGAAGATGAGCACTTCAGACAGCACCTGGCATTGTGCAGAGCAAAATAAGTTCTTGCCAATTAACTGTAAAAGCGCTCTCGCTAATTATCTTCTAACTATCCATTCCAGTTTATTATCCACTATAACAAAAAAAAAGATGAACTGTACAGAATCTTGTTTATAAAACAGTACCATTTAACAGGAAATTAAACTACATGGTTCTCGGTTTGCCTGTACATCCTAGGGCTCTTTATCTGCGTTGTTTAAACATTTCTGTGCAGTCCTGCGCTCCAGTTCTGTGCTTTCCCTCCCAGCACCTTCAATACACTTGGCCTTCCAGAAACCGGTGTAATTTTACCCTTTCTGATCTCGAGCGCTCTTTGTTTCCCTTACCCTGCCAGCCTTCTGGGGCAGCCCATTATTTTTTTTTTTTTTTTTTTTAGACATCACCTTGAATTCTCATCCGCATTTGCCAGCTGCGGAGGAGGGGTGCTGGCATTTACAGTATGGACCTCGGAGAGCCCAGCGCTCCGTTCTCAGGGAGACGTGCGAGCCGTTTGCCGCTTCCAGACACACTGCACGGTACTTCTGCCGCGTGCATAGATGGCAATCGCTGCAGTCTACGTACCTTAGTAACATCAATAACTGTACTGCAGCCTCTTTTTATAACCATCCATTCTTTCGGGGCAAAAATTACCCTTAAATTATCGCTGATTTTTTTTTTGCATAGGCTGGATCAGTTCCTTTTTTGATGCCTCCTTTTTGATAGTTTTTAGCTGCAGCCATTCATGTTATTTTGTCTGCTTGCTCACTTTTTATCCTCAGGTTTCATGAACTGCGTGAACTCCAGAGGACCATTGTGCGTTTTCCATCCTCTGGAGCTTGCATGGAATAGAGATGAAAACACTGGAAGTCTGATTATGCACAGTGCTAAAAGAAGGCTTGGTTTTATGATTTAGGCACTAAATTGGCATTTGATTTCTGAGAGGAAAGCCAGAGCTCTCCTACAGGGTTTCTGTGTGATATCAACAAGCCAACTAGACTGAGGTTTTAAAATAATTTAGAAGCTTCAGCTGTGAAAATTGGGAAGAAGCCAACCACTAAGCAGTGTCGATCTAAATATAGCCTTATTCCAAACATTAAACCTCACATGAGAATCTTTTCAGTATTCTCAATTTTTTACATACATTGCATTTCCTCCCCCTCCATCTTTGGAGAGGGGAAAGAGATGGATGCATTTCTATAAAGCGTTGTTGCAGAACAGAAGTTTGGTCCCTATCATACGATGCTGCGGTCTGTACTTTTTAATTGGTGCCCCATAAAAGCAGATGGTGCAGAAGTAGTGAGATTTGGTTTTGAAATTTCATTTTTTCAAATCCATGTGCTTCATCTGTGGTCTCGTGGGTTTTTTCCCAGAGCTCTGAAAGGAAAGGTAAACAAAACAATCCATTGAGACTTGTGTCCATAGAAAACAAGCAATGAAAAAGTAACATGTAGAAATGCAAAAAAATCCCCTTACTCTCCTTTACATTCAGTGTAGGTGGGAGAAAGTGTGTTCTCATACCTATATTATTAGCAGAATCTGGGAAATGACAGCAATTACAAATGGGAATGTGCCCAACGGTTTGCCTAGGTCTGATTTGCAAGAACGTAAGCCTAGAATAACCTAAGATTTTTAATACTGTAATTAAGTTCAGAAATTGGGCCTGGGATTCTCGTGTGTCCAGGTTTCAAATACAAGTCTTCCTCAGCTACTCAGTTTCCTTACTGGAAAATTAAGAAAAAACTGCCCAAGTGTTAGTCAGAAAGATGCTCAGCCTTGTCTATCTAAAACATAATGGGTTTGACATACTGAGTGTTATTTTTTAACTAGCACTGTGGTTCTTGTTCTGGAAGGTAATAAGTAGACATGCTTCAGGGCATGATGGATCTCTGTATGCAGGATCTAGCTCTTCCCAGAATAGATAGAAATAGGTTTGACATCAGTGAGAATTAGGCAATTAGCAAATCAATGAGACAGGGGTATTTAGGCGTACTCCAAAGTCACAGTCAGACCCAGTTTAGGGCAGAAAGGGTATATCTATCTAGGTCACTGGTTTTTGCAGAGTTAGGACCTGATCTAAGCTTTAATATTTTAACGATCCCCAAATTTTAAGGTCGGCTGGTTGGAGGTCTGAATTTCATAGCCATGCCAAGCTAAAACCCAGAGTCCAAGGCACCTCCGTTTCACAGGTGTTGGATTTGCATCTGAGGTGAGGAGTTCATGCCTGTGAAATTCCAGTCCCAGAGACACAACAGGGCTTTTGCTATTAATGTGGGTGTGAGGATTATCCTATAATCACCCATGGATGCAGTCTAACCAGAGGTCTTCAGCCCATGGGACGGATTGCAATGATATGTTTTGTTGTCTTATTTTCTGTCTTTGTCCCTTACCCAAGGTTGTCATCTTCTCTTTAGGTCCTGCCTCTGCTATAAAAAGGACCTTCTGTGTTACTGTTCCTCTTCAACCCCTACTTCATACAGGTTATACATAGACTCTCTTCCTACTCATTCTTTTTAAGTCGAAGGTCCCCTGGGAATACAGTTTCTTGCTGAGATATGCCGCATAATATATTAGTCAACAAGTGTGCGTGAAGCTCACACGGTGGTTTAGCCTTTATGGTACCCAAGGGAGCAGCCTTGCCACACAGCCGCTCTACAATTGATGCGTTGGAGCTATACATATTATAATAAACAGATTATTCCTGCTAAATTAGCTTGAACATCTCTGGGAAAATTCATAATGCTCCAACATTCAGCCTGTCTTTGAAAGTGTAAGAGGAATGGGGAATGTCAAAGGCAATTTATTTACCTGTAATATGTTTCCGAAGGTTGTGTCTTGGGTTCTTTATATCCACAGTGTTTGGCTGCACAAAGTAATATAACGATGCAGTTGCTGCACGCTGTCAGGGAGAAAATCTTTCGTTCAAGTACACCATGGAGAACACAAGGGAGCAGATGTTGTCTTTGCTCTTTATAGAGCTGTCCGGGAGGCTCTGCCTAGCGTAAGGTGAAACGTTCCATTCAACATTCAATGTCAGAGTTTGTGACAGCAGAAACTTCTGATCTGTTCCAAAAGGATAAAGATACAATAACTCAGTCTGTGGGCAGCCTGCTTTCTGCACAGGAAGAGTAAGATATGTATCAGTTTGGGGGTCTTTAATAAGGTTTCAGATCTCCGTGCTATTGCTGTCCCTGCTACCTTGGTAAAACTATTTAGGCTTGGCTTACATGACAAAGTCTTCGCCTGAACATTTGGTAAAGTCTTAGTAAAATGTGGAACACATCTGAGTGCTTCTGTCTCCTTCCAGTGTCCTTTTCACTTTGGTTATATAGCATCTCCCACCCAGGAGTCTTCATTTTCTACTTGTGAATACAGAGATGGTATTTTATTATCGTAAAATATTAAGTTTTTGGCTAAAAGCAGGTGCCCCTCATACCTTTATATCTTTCCCTTTACGTCATGTCAAAGCCTTAGTATTTGACAACGCCTTCTGGAAGGAATCAAAGCATCGTTTTTATGGCATGGAGAAAAACAGAAGAGGTAATGTCTGATTTTTCTCCCCTTCCCGCCAGCATGAAAATCTGTTCCTCAGCTTTTTATTTCCTTGCCCTCACCGATGACCTTTCTTTCACTGCCGGTTTCAAAATCTTGACAGCTTGTTAGAATCAGGAGAGACTTTGCCTGATCAGAGTGGTAATTTTCAGATCACTTTGTGGCTGAACGTAAGTTTAGGAGCGTTATTTATTCAAATTACAAGCATGAAGGACCACGTGGGAAATATGGAGGAGTGCCTTCTGTAAATGACAGCTTAGGGAGAATTTTCAATTACATGAGACAGCTGTATCCCAAAACTTAATCTAATTACTATAGTGTAGTGAAAAATGTCACCCTGAATAAAATCGATACCATATATGTTCATGGTAAATTTTGACTTACATATGGCTGTGTTCGGGGTAACCTTTAAATTCTAAATCCAACTTGGAGCTGATGTAAATGCTTTTGTAATTAGAGGAATCTGTGGAATTTCTTTCTTGTTCCGAGCAGATCAGCCCTGCTCGCAGCTGTACAAAGTTCAGAATAGCCCTCTCCTGGAGCATACGCTTCCTTCTTAGCACACGTAAGCACACGGACGGCACAGAAACCTTTGCTTTGCTTCCTTTTTCAAACCCCGTATTTCGAAATGTGTTCCAGTTGCGTTTCAGAAATGTAAAAAGAGAGGGGAATTGCAGAGCGCTGGTGTGCCGCCCCCATATGCTTTTTCTGTTTTGTTGCACATGAACAATTGTATCATGACTTGAAAAGTTGAGCTTCTGGAAGGCCTTCATTTTCAGCTGCTGGGGTATGCCAGCGGATCTGAATATTAAATCAGATGGAAACCAGCAGCTTGAAAACATGCAATCTGCTCTGTGCTGAAATGCACATCTGTCTGCTGTGTACTGCAGATCTTTGGCTCCCACTAAAGTTGTTTGAGATAACAAAAGAGTGTGTTTTGAAAGCTCTGAAGGTTTTTGTTTTGGCATTTTCTTTTTTTCATGTGTAAAATGCTGAATTGACTGTACCGGAGCCAACAGCTTCTTGATTTTTCACATAAACCAAATTTAACAGAATACAGCAATGCTGGCTTTCCTTAGCCTGTTGAACGAACGTGCTCCCAACCTCTTGGTACTGACAGCGCCTTTCCCCCTGGAACGTTGTCTCAGCTCAAGACGGTGGGGAGAAATACAATATCATTGACTTTCTGGATCTGCTTCTTTCCCAGTGAATTCAGGGGAGTCAAGGACATGCTCAGCACCTCAAGGACTGATCTGGAAGAGAGCAATCAAGGAGGCATTGTGTGCATCGCTTAGCGAAGAACTTGGGAACTGATTTCTGCCAACAACAGGTAAAAGCTGCCAGGGTCTGTTGCTTGCCTGGGAGAATCCACATCCAGCTGTTTGGTGATAAACAGTTTGAGACTAACATTTGCATGCAACAAGAAGGGAGCAGACCTGCATTTCAAACAGCTGAGGAAGCCTGTAGGCCAGCCTGGTATTTTTAATCAAAGCATCCTTGAAAAATGGAAGTGGTACAGATGTGTGTGTGCTCAGCATCACCCAGTGCTGCTGATTTTCTGGGGCTAGCTGCTGCACAGCACAAGCTCAAAGAGCTGTGGGATGTGGCTTTTGCATAACTAAAGTTTCCACATGGAAGTGTACTAGGAAAAAGAACCTCTGTAGAAATAGCTTGTATTTTGATTTTTAAACAATAATATCTGGATTTCTACAAAGTTCTTAACAGCTAGTCCAAGGACCCCTCCTAAGTGGACAGCTCTGTATCACGTAGGGAGGTTAGATGACATTGCTGAGTCGCGGCTTCCTGTGTTTATAATTTCTGCTACATAACAGCATATTTATGCATATTGCAAATCGCTAGCAAGTGGGGATGTGCTGTTGTTGACATGACTCAATACCAGTGGCTGAGGGCTCAAGCAAAGCTGAGTCCTAGGAAGTGGCAGTCTAGAGACCTGGATCTGTTTTCCTTTTACCTCTGTGGAATAACTATTAGAGACAGACGCTGCAAGTGTAGACCCAAGAGGGAACATGGAAGCTGTCCAATCATTTTTGACCCAACCCATAAAAAACAAGGGGGTATGCCCAGCAAAGTGTTTTGCTGTTGGACTTGATCTTCCTAGGTATTGAGCAAAGCAGAGAAGGAATTGAAGGAGCTCAAAGTTTCAAAAAATAAGACCCTTAAGACTTGCTTCTGCTCCCGCTCCCGCTGGTCGCAGAACTTGCCCTGGTTTGGAGGCCAGCTGAAGCTGGGCGCACATCTGTGGCAGCGTCACGCTCTGCAGATTGCATTAACATCCAGAGCTCTGCCGCAAAAGATCGCTGCTGGGGGAAGGAAGGAGATGAGAATGGAGCTGCTGGCTCCAAGACCTGAGCTAAAAATGCCTTTGGCTGTGGACAGTTTATCTGCTAAAATGCCACGCAGCCCTGGTGCCAGCGGGTGGTATTTCAGTACCCCGGGCCAGGCGCCGAGGGACAGCACTGCTCCCAGTACCAGGGCTGGCTTCCAAAGCCTGTTGCCATTCTTGCCTTCAAGTTATGGTTTCAATTTCA
This sequence comes from Egretta garzetta, assembly GCF_000687185.1. Classification (NCBI taxonomy): domain Eukaryota; kingdom Metazoa; phylum Chordata; class Aves; order Pelecaniformes; family Ardeidae; genus Egretta; species Egretta garzetta. The sequence goes on from NW_009259194.1 coordinate 1,513,622, forward strand.
TTTGTGGCTAGCAAATCAAGATTTTATCTGTGCTATAGGCTGTCCAAAGCTTGAAAGTGGGTTTTTTGTTGTTGTTTTTTGTTTCGGGGTTTTTTTTGTTGTTTTTTTTTTTTTGGTTCCCTTTTGTTTTTGTAAATGAAGATTTATTGCCTACCTATTATAATAGGTCAGTTCTTAAATAACTGTCACCAAGGACTGAAACCTTCACACAACTTTCTGCGTGTAAGAGACCCTACACAAATAGTACAAAATGTTGCTTTTTTTGGTGCAGAAGAGCTGTCACATGCCATGTAGATGATGCATCGTGTGCTTCCTATACAGTCAACTATCACCTTCTCAGGGTTAAATCCTGTCTCCATTCTGGTTTCCATGTATCACCTCTCCAAGCTTAGAATTTCTGACCGAAAGCAGTATGATGATGTCTGTGTAGAGCAGTATATGGAATAGATATCAACCCATGCGTTTTAAAATACATGTATGTGGAGGTGTGTACAAAGGCAAAATTTATGTATGTATGTGTGTGCACACACACGCTTCCTCTAGTTTTAAGTCATGCTTCTGGTAAGAAATGCAACGTATGATATTGGTGATTCACTGGGTAATGTTGTTCCCCTCCTGTTGTTACAGATACATACGTATTCTTTATGAATGGATATATGGAAAATAGAGTATGTTTCTTATCTGCAAAAGCCCAAAGGCTCAGCCGTAACTTCTCTTGTTCCAGCAAACCAAAAATACTCTATTACACACACACAGCTGTAACTGCTCTCCAGTGTGGTTATGCCTCTGCTCCACAGTGACTATTTTGGACCAGTAGCTTTATTTGCCATTGCTAATGGCCAGCATGGATATTTACCAGATACAGACATTTTAATTTCTGCTCTATTACTCGCAGCTTCCCTGCATGTTAAAAATTCCTGTATTTATGTTACAGAAAATGTGTTTGAGGACTTTTCCCATGGCTCTTCTGTAGACGTCAAGACTCAGACTACACCAGCGCTGTACCAGAGGTATGTGTTAAGCACTACTTCATGACGGGGCTGTGAGCAACCTGGGTTCAAGGTGTCCCTGCTCCCTGCAGGGGGGTTGGGCTGGGTGACCTCTAGGGGTCCCTTCCAACCCAAAACATTTTCTGATTCTATGTTTCCAAAGCCTGCATGCGTATATTCTGATGATGAAGTTAAGACATACTAACTGCTAAGTTTGCTTGAGGGAAGTGCTGCTGTTTGGCTATGGCCACTGCACGTGGCTCCTGTGCAAGACTGGGCAACGGTCTCAGGCTGTCCCGTTTCTGATAATATATGTACAGCAGAAGGTAGTTGATCTGAAGTGGTCTGTAGGTTGGATGACAGTGCTCCGTAACAGACCGGTTCCTAACACCAGTGAAACCAGTGACAGCCTTTCTGTTGTCTCTGGAAAGCTTTGGAGCATGTCTACAGGAGAAGAAATGCAGAAAACACTACTGGCGCTTCGATAGATAATGTGACTTTGATGTTGCAGAACTGCCACAGCCATTTCAATGGCTGCATAATTAGATGTCCCCAGACACGGTCATAAACCATTATGTAGGCTTTGATAATGGAAAATCTCAGATGTAACCATGTGGAGCTGGGACTAAGACTCAGATTTAGAGATGTGTACATGTCTAAGCATTCAGGTGCGTTAGAGGGATTTTTGGGAGCTCTTGATTGGGTTAATGCCTAACCTCATAGAAATCAGTCCTGAATTAAACATGGTCTATGAACATCAAAGACATTTAGGTTCCTAATTCCTACTGGGCATAAAAAGTATCTTACTAGTTAGGAATCCATGGGGAGCTACACATGTGTTCTTTGGGAATCTAGGTCTGTTCCTGTATTTTTTCAAGAAGTCTGCAATGTGCCCTGCTGCATCTTTCAGAGTTTAAATTATTTTTGAAACCTAAGAATGTCCAGTAAAACCTACCTCTAAGAACAACACCTTGTATGGCATTTATTCTCCCATTTATAAAAACTTTGCGATAAAATGTACTTAATGCATGTAGTAGTTGTTGGGTTCTTGTGTGTGTGTGTGATTTTTTTTTTTTTTTAAACTGATTGCTACCATTACGATCTATAGCTATATCTGTAGATAACTTTCCCTAGACTTCCCAGGACATAGCTAACAGTAATGATTTGTTTTGTAAAGGTCCCTGAATATGGTTTGGGAAGTTAATTCCTTCATTTAAAGATGAGCAACACCGTGGACTGTTGCTGTTTAAAGTGTCCGATATGCAAAAGATCAGACCTTAATTATTAGTCTCTAAGCACCACTGACTTATGAGTTATCTGCTCCAGGCATCATTTGTTTGGTACATCTCTGACCTTCATTCATTTGACTGATAACAAACTTGGGAAATAGGAGGGGGAAAAAAAAAACCCGCAGTGAATATAATTAACATCTGCTTATTAACAAAATTTTATGAGAGCTGACTTGAGTTCAGTTAATGGCTGGAATAATTTTTGCAAGAGAGAAAACCTTGCCTAATTGTTGAGGTGCAGCTATGCCAACCTGCTTCCAGAGCTCGCCGCCTGCCACGGTTTTGGGGCTTAGATGCTTCGATGATGCTGGTGGGCTCCAGCCACAGAGCTGTGCTGATCTACATCAACCGTCCCGTCAACTCTGAGTCTGGATTTATACCTGCAGGGCAGGTTCATCGATAGTGTTAGTCGGAGCAGCTCCCCTTGCCGTGTTAATTATGCAGTTCTCCCAGAGCATGCATCTGTGTTGACTTTGAAGATAAATTAGTTACCCTTCCACTTGCCATCGGCCTTCCTCTGTCGGTTAAGGATTATCTTGTCCCTCCTTTTCTCTTGGTGGATCAGAAAGTCAATTAACCGGTTCCCCCTCAGACTTTAAATCTATTGGAAGAAAATTGAACTTTTCTAAAGCTTGGACTGGTGTTTAACCAAGTTCCTTTCTCACAACTTTGCAGCTCAAGGCAGGTTTTTATTTTCCCTGTAACATTGAGAATCCTTTGCTCGGTCCAGCTTACCAGCTGAGGCTGACTTATTTCCCCTGTTCTTGCTTATTTTTGTGGTTTTAGGTTGAAAGAAAGTTTTTATTGTTTCTTTGTTTTTGTTTTGTCTTGCATAGATACATTTACATGAGGGAAAATACTAACATGACAAACTAAGCCAACCTACACATATTTCCATACAAGAACAGATAAACCAGTAGGAATCATAGAATCGTCTAGGTTGGAAAAGCCCTTTAAGATCATCAAGGCCAACCGTTCCCCTAACCCTGCCATCCCACCACTAAACCCTGGCCCTAAGCACCTCATCTACGCTTCTTTTAAATACCTCCAGGGATGGGGACTCGACCCCTTCCCTGGGCAGCCCATTCCAGAG
>NW_009259194.1:1517272-1528327 GCF_000687185.1 Egretta garzetta
TCCCTGGGCAGCCCATTCCAGAGCCTGACAGCCCTTTCGGGGAAGAATTTTTTCCTAATGTCCAACCTAAACCTGCCCTGGCACAACTTCAGACCATTCCCCCTCATCCCATCGTCTGTTACCAGGGAGAAGAGGCCGACCCCCACCTCACTACAGCCTCCTTTAATTACCTTTTTACCAAAAATATTGAAACTTTATTAATGCAGTGTCATTAACAAAGCGCAACCTTTGTGCACAGGCAGCTCCTAAATGGCTAGAGACAGCATACGCGGTAGGATGAAAGTATCTGAGAGGTGGTTGGTAGGAGAAAAGATCTGGTTGTATTGGTACTTCAGGCTCATTTCTAGAGAGCTGGGTTGTAGATCCTTAAACGGGAAAACTTTTGCAAGATTTGGTCTAATTCTCTGAAATGTTCACCTTTCCCAGATCCTTGCAGTTGCCTTTTGGGGTAGGGAGCACAGAAAACCCCATGCTGTGGTAACAGCGGGATTGAAATTATTGATTAAATTCCACCGAGCAGGGTTAGCACAGCTTCCCAACGCAGTGAGCCCCTGCCTTGCGAATTCCTTGCCTAGTGACTGTCTCCCCCAGCAGCTGGTGGAATGGCGTGATACAAGCAGTGGCTGATTTGAGTTGCAAAGGTGTAAATTTTCTTGGGTTTGAGGAACCGGTTCCGTTCACGGCCGTGTTGCTGTGCACAATCGCTGCGCCTGCTGCGGCACAAGTCGCTGAAGTCTGTGAATCACCGAAAATAGCCCAAGCCCTTGGGTTCTTCCATCCAGAATGAGTGGGAATATTTTTTGCAGAACACAGGAGTCGTGCATCCTTGTAAGCAGGTCATATTTCTAAAGGGATTACAAAGGATTAGCATGAGTTACTAAGATCTGTGCATCTTTACCGGGCCTCTTGCTGGTGTAGGATTTATTGGTTTAGGAAAGTCGTCTTGAAAACAGCAGATTTTCCCAGAAACAGCAGGGAAATTAGTATTCCTTTTGCGAACATCAGCCTAGCCTACTTTGTTACAATTTCATTGTAAAAAGTCTGCTTATGGCTCTCTAATGAACACTGGTTCCATTCCCACAAAGTGACACTTGCTGAATAATGCAATGCAGCTCTCGGTGACTCCTTCCCGGAGACTTAGCGTGAAATCTGCGGAGATAATTACCGCAGTAGGAAATGAATACAAACAATTGCTGTTTCCCCCTTGTTTTAGCAACTTTCTGAGATTGCACTCGCTTCCCTCTCTGTTGCCAAGTATGTTTTTCCTGGTTTTTTAGTGTCATTAAAACCATTAGGTTTTGATTCATAAGATCTATCCATCTATGATTGCAACAGTCCCACTGAGTTAAACTGGAGCTGCGGCTTCATCCCGAAAACGATTGCTGTACGGGCTGAATTATAACCAATTTCTCAAATAAATGACATCGGTTGTCCCGGACAAGCACGAAGATTAAATCCATCTCATCTGATATTAGGCATTAATGTAGTCAGCCTTGCTTAATACATTCCTGCGTCAGACCTGATTCGCCCCGGAATTGCCCCTCTCATCATCTGCTGTTGGCTGGATTTATCACCTGCAGCTTCCTAATGTGGATGAGTCCAGGACTAAGTGTGAATGTAACGTGGAAAAGTTACCTGCTGCGCTCCATTCGGTTCCTCAAAACCCAGGGATACATCAGATGGTGCTATCACGGCTGGTGTGTTTCTAAAGCTGCAAAGATTTCTATTCTCTAAGAGAATGAGTGGGTCCATCTTCTCGCCATGCTTTGGTCTTTTAGTTATGGTTATTTTCAGGTTTCTGTGGCTTGGAGCGATTATTTATCTCCTTCCCTTGCAAAAAAATAAAAATCAAGTCCTCACTGAATTGTGTTCTGTTTTTTATTACTTCCTCAAACAGAAGAATTTGTTTAAAAAGAACAAAAAAAAAACCAACCCAACAAGGTTTAAAATCTTTAGATTCAGTTTTCTATTCCTAAAATTATCCATATATTAGGATACTGGAAAAAAAAAAAAGCTGCCAAGTAGGACATTACAGGAGATTATAGTCTCAATGTAAATAACATTGGTTTATATTTCTTCTCCCTCTTATATCCCATGTGATTTAAACAAATATTGCAATTATTTCCCACTACATGTTTTTTTCTTTGCAATCCACTAAATATAATGCATAGCAGTGTAAGGCGAAAAAACCACACACAAAAAAACCCTAGAAAAGGAAATCTCCAAATTTGATTCTGATATAAATAACACCATAAAGATGGTGCAAAACCAAATGTTACTATTGCATTCAATCGCATGGTATTAAACATGTCCTCTTTACTGCAGTACGTAAGTCTTTTGTATATTCTTTATTTAGTGAACTCTTCCACCACCTTTTTATTTGTTTTGGATTATGTTTTCCAGGTGCTAGTTGTTTACGATCGCCCCATAATTAGAAATTTAAACTTCTCCGCAGTTGCTGTTATGGGATCGGGCAGGTTCTTTGTTGCCGTAAATCGTCACGGTTGCATTTAAGTCCAATGTTTGGTCTGTGGTTGTGGGGGCTTTGTAAAGGTCTGGCAGGTCTGTATGAAATTAGAAGAGTGCAATTTTTATTTATCTACTTTCATAGGCAGGTCAGTTGGAATATGAGGAAGAACTTGTTGACTTTGAGGGTCCCCGAGCCCTGGCCCAGGCTGCCCAGGGGGGCTGTGGAGTCTCCTTCTCTGGAGATCTTCAACCCCCGCCTGGACGCTGTCCTGTGCCCCCTGCTCTGGGTGAGCCTGCTTGGGCAGGGGGGTGGCACTGGGTGAGCTCCCGAGGTCCCTGCCAACCCTTGCCCGTCTGGGATTCTGGGATTAGTAATACTGTACAGATATCAGTGGAAGTTCTTCAGGAACATATTGATAAGAAAATATTGAGCAATAGCTTTGTGATGAATACTGAGTTGTTTTGCGGCAGTGGGGTCACGGAGCAGAGTTTAAGTCGTTTCTCTGCACGGTCTGTAACGCAACCAAGAACCCAAATCCCATCTTTTGAACCCCATTCCAGTGTTTTAGCCCGCAGGATAGTACTGATGCCTACATCTGATGGGCCTCTGTCTTTTCAGTGGATTGAACCAAATTCTGGATCCATACTTTCTGCTCTAAACTTCGATCGTCACCTGGGCTTTGTGGGCCAGCTGCATCTCTGCTTCAGCTAAGCTGCGGATAAGCTGCTTAGCCTTTCGCAATAATTGAATCAAAGCCAAATTCCCAGGCCCAGAAGGTTCATCCCTGTTTAAACAAAGAGAGACAGCAATGTGTGTATATCTGCTACCGAGGAGGAGGAAATTGCTCCTTTGAAATTGAATCCAATGGGGAGGTTGCATGTCTACCATTTGTGAATTTTCCAGTAAATGTGTTTTCCTCATGTTAGTTAGCTCGTAAAAGGACTTTACGCCAGTCAGTCTGAAAGACTTGAGGAGAATAAGTCCCTTGTCATCAACTCAGCAGGGCAAGTTTTTGCCTTCAGTGGCCACTTCTAGTCATCCTAATTTTCCAGCAGATTTTAATTTATCTATTAAGAAGATAACAATCTGGATTCAGCCCAGCAGCTGTCCCTACAGAAAATTTTGACCTCAATGCCTTACTGTAGAGGTGAAAGCTTTGCACAGAGCACAAGCAAGGAAACAGGAATAACTAAAGTATTTTGTCCAACTTGGACCATCTAGTCCCTGCTTGCTTTATGCATCCATGTGGGGTGGGTAAGGCAGATAAATCTGAAGACATTCTAGGAGAGTTGTAAACAGCTAAAATAGCAAGGCTTCACAATTTTTTATTGATTTTACTGCAACTTCCTTTAAAAAAAAAAACAAACCCAAGATTTTCCATCCCTGGGAACATTCCAGGCCAGGTTGGACGGGGCTGTGAGCAACCTGGTCCGGTTAAAGGTGTCCCTGCTCCTGCAGGGGGGTTGGGCTGGGTGACCTCTGGGGGTCCCTTCCAACCCAAAACATTCTGTGATTCTGTGATTTCCAAATACTGAAATACCTTATTTGAAAGTTGAATCTATGAAATACTGTTTCTATTTATTTATTTGCCATCACTGCTTGCTTCAAAGCCTTTTTTTTCTAAACCGTTAATGAGAAATTAAGCTTGTTTTCCTGGATTCCAGCAGTGAACGAATTCAGTTTGCAGTGTCTGGAGCGGAGCTGACACCCGTCTGATCAGGGAAGCGTGCAGCCGGGGTACGCTCACGTGCGCCTGCACCTGAAGGCGCAAACATGGGCCGGACGGTCCAGGAGATGCGATGGGTTATGCTTGGTTATATTCGCCATCCTCTAATCTGGTCGCTGCAAGATCCACTGGACTGGATGACCTCTCAAATCACTTTCTCATTGCTTTTTGGAATTTATTTTTCAGTTCTAGATTGAATTTTATAGCGCTGGATAAAGATGGAGCACTTTTCCATTGCTCGGGTGCAGCAAATACCCAGCAGTTAGTTTTACCTAGCTGTTTCTCCAAACTATCTGTTTTTAATCATCTGTAATTATTAAAATGTTACGCTTTTTGATTGTATATCTGTTCAGGAAAGCTGAGATGAAAGTCAAATATGGTAACATTTTTCTTTCAGTTTATTCATAAGGCCTCAGGAAACTAATGAGATTTATTCTGTGAATTAGTTTATAATTGTGCTTTAACTGCACTGTGACATTTAATAATGTCAGAAGGATTTTGCTTTAGGCAGAGTGATTTCAGCCTCTGTAGAAAATTAATTACCACTTTCTGAATAAACTACTACTTTTTTTTTTGTGAGCTAAGCGGTATTTTCAAGGTTAAGCTGCTTTCTGATATTTTGAGGAGGAAAAAAAATGCATTGAAGATGTAGATCTGGGTTCCTGGTTCACCTGGAAGCTGACTGCCTCAAGTAATCAGAACCTGTTGTTGTTAGGAGATTTTTCAAATCCAGCCTTTTGGTGTTCTCCAGCCCAGACCTCACGTGCCTGGTTTGGGGAGCTGCGGAGAAACCTGCAGGGCTGTGCAGAGCTGGGGAGGGAGCTCCCCCCATCCGCAGCCCCCCAGCAGCGGGACCTGCTCGTAAAACCCTGCGCGTTCATATATCCCACTGCTGTGCTTGCACAGCCACAGCCTTGATGAGACCCCAGGTCTCTGTCCTGCACAAGTATCACCTTATACTAATCATAGAATCATAGGACCGCTTTGGTTGGAAAAGACCTTTGAGATCATCAAGTCCAACCGTGCCATCCCACCACTAAACCCTGGCCCTAAGCACCTCATCTCTCCTTCTTTTAAATACCTCCAGGGATGGGGACTCGACCACCTCCCTGGGCAGCCCCTTCCAGAGCCTGACAACCCTTGTGGGGAAGAAGCTTTTCCCAGTGTCCAACCTAACCCTGCCCTGGCACAACTTGAGGCCGGTGCCCCTCGTCCCATCGCCCCTTCCCTGGGAGCAGAGCCCGACCCCCCCGGGCTCTCCCCTCCTCTCAGGCAGTTGTAGGGAGCGATGAGGGCTCCCCTCAGCCTCCTCTGCTCCAGGCTGAACCCCCCCAGCTCCCCTAGCCGCTCCCCAGCAGCCTGGGGCTCCAGACCCCTCCCCAGCTTTGTGGCTCTCCTCTGGACATGCTCCAGCAACGCAACGTCTTTCTTGGAGTGAGGGGCACCGAAGAAGAGGGCAGTAGCTCATTCCCTTTCTTTTCGTTGCAACTACAAACCTTTCCAGTAGCAAACCAAGTCTGAATTCTATTTTTATAGGGGACCTAGAGGAAGAAAGAGCTGCTGAATGCAAACATTTTATTTCACAGGATCAGAGTTCAATCAAATATTACATTGTTTGGAAAGCGTGAATCAAGCTAAATATTGATAAGGCTTTCTTAAACGTGATTACGTGAAGAAAAATAGAAAAAAATTCTGAAGAAAAACCTAAAGCTTGATATACAGGATGACTTCAAGTGTGCTTACATGCATTCATTAGATTATGAAGTTTAATAGATGGAGTTGTTTTGAAAAAAAAAGTTAGTTTTGAGGTTCACACGCTCCTATAAGCTTTAAAGTTTGTTTATATATGCATCTTTTAATAACAAGAACTGGTAAAATTGATGTAATAGTTGCTTTGCTAGGATGTCAGGAATAAGTTCTTAGGTGTGGGGGCTTTGCAAGGCTATAGCAGCAAGGCAAATTAATTCAAGCTGCCCAAATGGCAAATCAGATGGATTAATGATTTTCAAAATGACAGCTGCATGTACATGCCTTTTAGCCTGAGCACTTTAGATCAGACCCAGTGCTTATTGAAGTCAATGGGAAAAGTGGCCTTTTCTTTTAAGGGAGGGGAAATAACATTTATGGACAGATGTTTGTCTACAGCTCTATGTACTCCAGGCCTTGAAATGACTGCAAAGTTTCAGAAACTTTCAGTATTCATAGTGTGCCTGCTCACTTGTCCCACGATTGGTAATTCCACTGACAGCTTCCAAAATCCTTTCCCTGTCTCCGATGTAGTGAATAACTCCTTGATGAGCCTCAGCCAGGCCGGTATCAATTTAAAACTTATTCTAGATACTTGGCATGCTAATTACCATAGAATCATAGAATGTTTTGGGATGGAAGGGACCCCTAGAGGTCATCTAGTCCGACCCCCCTGCAGTGAGCAGGGACACCTTTAACCAGATCAGGTTGTTCCCACGTTCTGGAACAGATCCATTTAAACTAAAGCTCAGTAGGAAATGTTTATTGTCTAAAAATAAATGACTGAGTAAGGTGGTGATGCGCAGAGAGATCTCATCAGTGCATTTTTCAGGAGGATTTTCCATCATTTGCAAGTCAGCAGGGCCCTAGCTCTAATCTATTGGCATTGCACGATGGGCACCAGTGCATTGCACTGTTGGAGATGTTGGCTTTGTGCGTTCGCTGTCCCCCAGAGCTTTGGGGAAAAGCCACAAGAGATACTCTAAATTGATTTGCCTCTCAAAGAGGTGGTATTGAAGAAAAATTATAGTGGAATGCCCCTGGCTAGAGGTTCATTGATGCTTTGGGAACCAAAGGTGAACAAAGCCAAGATGAAGCAAGCCAAGCCTGCATGTCAAAGGGTGAGTTTCTCTCATTTACCCTGTTTTTAAGTTTCATTGCTCTCCATTCAGCTGGTTTGCAGAGTGTATTGCTGTCCTGGAGGTGGGATTCTTAATTATTCATTGTCCTTGCTGCCTTATGGAAGGAGGTTCAAAGGATTCTTCCCCAAAACCCTTGCACAAAAAAAAAATTGGGCCACAGCCCATCATTCTGCTTATTATGGCCAGACCAAAATAATCTGCTCATCTGCACAGCCTTACTTTAGCTCTGGCTTGCAGAGCTGGCTGGCTGCCTGAGGCAATGGGGAGATGCACTCCCCAGGGTGATGGATTTAGGCTCTGGTTCATAGGAACGCCAAGGCAGACTGTTAAAGTTAAGGCAGAATGTTAAAGTTTCAGCAGACCTCTGTTATTGCGGTATAAATTTGTCTCCTCGCATCTACCTGTGCTAGGGATCCTCACGCCATGGGCTGTCATTGAGAAAGCTTCCATCCTGCCAATAAAATACAAGTTAGCCCCTGAAATCCATGCCGCAATCAATAGGAATTTTTTTTCATTGACTTTTATTGAGCCAAATTTCAATCCATTTTTGCCTTTGGAGGCTCACAGATCGATTTGCTATTGGTATCTCTGTTTTGATACAGCTCAGTAGTTGCTGCGGCTTCTCCTGTGCTCGGTGCATTGCTGGCCATGGCTGTAAGCTCTCCCAGCTAGAGCTCGCACCGCAGCTACAGGCAGTTTTGCACCAATTTCCATGAAAGGGAAGGAGCTCGCTGGTCTTCAATGGCTTCCCACTTGGCTCTGACTTGGGACTACTGGGAGTTGCGTTCTTTCCATTACGAAAACCCTGTCTGTGCAAGCTGTCACAGTGCCACTGCAAGTTAGGGGATTGTGTTGGCTTGATCAAATTGTGCATTGAAATGGAGTGGCTTTAGCAAGGGACAAGAACGGATCAGTCCACTGTGCTCTGAGCTGCAGGTGCTCACAAGAAGTGATCTCCAAATATCTTACAGTCTTGGTGGCGTTCAAGGTAGGAAGAAAGAATGGTGGTTGACTAATGAGTGTGTACAGCAACTCGGCAAAAAAACTGGGAGCTGTTCCATGTCAAATATGTGCGTTACTGGTCTTGGAACAAGTCAGACACAACCACTTTGCTTTGGTGCCAGAACTCATCAAAACCAGCAGTGTTGCCCAAACTCTTCAGTTTCTCATTAAAAACCCCCACACTCTAAACCAGATGATTTCTCCCAAATATTTAATCATTAGAAGTTTCATTATAATAACTTCAGGGAGCTTCCAATTAGTTTAACAATAACTGTATCTTGGGCTAATAAATGTTCAGCTGCGGGCCTTGAATTTATTAGCCCAGGAAAATGGTTATTGCCTCATAAACAGGAAGCACCTTCAGGTGATTTAATGACTCATGTTTCTCTCACCCTTCTTAAATTTAATCTAATAAACAGTTGAGATGAGAAAGATATTAAAAGTAAAAGAGCCAACAAGAACAACAAGCTTTCCACTGGCAATTACTTAATGACAAAATTGTGTTCGTACGTATTTGAAAAGTCAGTCCACAACATTGCAGAACAATCCGAAGTTGTCACTCAAGTAATTCACACGATGTTAGATGACTTCTATTTTATTTTAATATGTGAAGAGTTGAATAAATAATTGTGATGGTAATACACTGCCTTTGCCCTTAACATGATGTCCTACGTCCGTGTTCAAGGACTGTACCTGAAGACATGCAAAGGAATTGTGTGTTCTTAATGAGGATAACAACCTGCTCATTGCATCAGGCAAAATTTCATGTCAAGGTTATGGGCTGCTGATTTTCAGTTTAATTTTTAAAATGCTGGGTGGTATGTTACCAAAAGAAAAAAAAAAAAAGAAGAAAAACGAAGAAGCCTTACTGTGGTTTTTCATACGTATCCTAGCAAACTTCTTCCTCTCCGGTAATGCCCAAGCAGCAGCATTTGGGGGGCAGGGGCAGTGAGAGCGGCAGCAAAGGCGGGCTGGTTAGGGTATTTTGTTAGCACATTACGCATCTTAATTTTATGATTATTCCAGCTTGGTCCTGTTCTGGCATAGCTGCAGCCTCTTCTCACCTTCATGCAGTTCTCCTTGGTGTGCGTTGCTTTCTTGTTGCAAAATAGGATTCTGTAGTTTTCTAAAACTCTGAGCCAAGGACATCTAGCACCATATTATTAAAATCAAAGCATGGCTCACTTTTTACATGGTTCAACCTCTCTCTGTAAGAAAGTTTAGGGCTGGGAATCCAATAGATAGCTCTATGAGTAGTTCTACATGGGGTTTTGAGATGTTTTAACATGTTCTTACTTCAGCATGGTCATTTTTTTTCACAGTCTAGATTGGGAGTCTGACTTTCTCTTCTCTGTTTTTCTGGACTTTAGAATCATAGACTAGAATCATAGAATCGTTTAGGTTGGAAAAGCCCCTTAAGATCATCAAGTCCAACCCTTACCCGAACCCTGCCATCCCACCACTAAATCCTGTCCCTAAGAAAATTTCACATTTTATGTCTTGTTGCAAACGAGTAGGATGCTCAGTACTGAAGGCCACTTTTGTAAGGTTGTTCAGGCATTCGCAGTGTGGACAGGTGACTGGGATTTTCAGAAAATTCATCGTTTTTAGATGGAATTCAGGCTTCTAAATCTCTTGGATGCCACTGTGAATTTTTCCCTAATTGCTGCTGTGCCTCGGAAAATCCTCACTTACATGACTTATTTCCATCTATTCTGCCCATGAAGAATAAATGATACATTTCAGAAAGTTTCATTAATATTGATGAGCTTTACATATGGCTAGTTAGTATTCAAAGTATTTCAATTTGTTAAACAGAAAGAGTTTCAACCATTAATTATGTTCTGGTCATTCAATTTTCATCAAATTGAATAAAGTAATGTATTGGAACAGAAAGATGTGTTTGGACCAAAAATATCTTCACTATTTCTACCTAGAAGCAGAACAAAAATGTCTTGCTCAGCTTTTTTTTTTTCCTTTTTTTACATTTACATGGCCTATATTTCATGTATTTATTTTGTTTTGCTAAGGTTATATACAAATATATGCCCAAAGGGAATATGTGTGGTTCTTTGTGTTGGAAAAATTCCTGCTTGCTTACAGATGCAGAACTGAGGCAGGCAGGGGCTTGGGTTTACATAAATATTTAAAGTTACCTGAGATAAGAGACAAGTATAATTTCATGGAGGGAAGGGTCATATAGACCTCTTACATTAGGGTAAAATTTGAATTTGAGATAATCTAATTCTCTTTGGATTAGGACTGCTACAAGTTTTTCCACTTTCCCTTAAAATGCTACAGGACAGTCCCAGTAAGGGGTAAGGAATTGAAGAAGGCAAACTTCCATTTTTCATGGCTGCCTGGAGAATATAAAGTTTTGGGTTTTATATAGGGAAATATTTTTTATGTACAATGGAAAGGATTGGTTTGACATGCATTTGTGCGTGCCCACACATGTATTTCCCAAGGAAGCTTTGCCTTTATTATCCCAGATGACAGAAATGAACTGAAACTGTATTTTCTGGTTTTGAAAAACAAAATTATTTGAATTTTTTTTTAATTCCGTGTTGTTGTGGCAGAGTAAGTACGCTTGCTACTTCAGCAGGCGAGAAGACATGGAAGTGCTTTAACACTGAATTACACAGAACAGCTAACGGGTACAAAAGAAAGCAAAGACACAGAGGGGATCTTCTGCAGCATTGCAGCCAATTTGGAAGCATCTTATCTGTGCTTATTTGAATGTTTCAATTACACACTTGAAAAAATACCCCAGTGTTGCTTGTTGCTTGTTTTTTCAATTGTTAATGAACTATTGGTTGAAGATCAACTTCCGCTTACTATGGGCCAAAGGAATGGGTATTTAGGATACTGGAAAGACAGCGGTGTTCAGACGTACGGATCATTTAAGCACTTCTAGGAAGGTTACCCTAAATTAGTGTTTTATGCCTACTGCAGCTATGCAGAAAATG
>NW_009259194.1:1528338-1570564 GCF_000687185.1 Egretta garzetta
TTTCCCTAAGAAGATGTCACTTCAGAGACTCAGTAAATTCCTAAAATAAGTCTTCTGTAGTTACTGTAAAAGTACTTCTAAAGTGTCAGTAACACTCCGTCATTAGCCTGGAGTAAAAATTTAGATCCTTTCCATAGTGCAGCTGAAAGTATGCCTTGTGGGCCCCAAGAATTGCTTTTTGAATGATTTTTCCTGGGGGAGGGGGGAGAAATGGAGGATGAATCTTAGATTTTTAGAAAGATTTTTCTCCTTCCGATGTTTCCCTGCACAGCTGAAATGCTGGCGTTCACCATAAGAATCATGAGCGCTGTTAACTCAAAGTCACCCTGACATTAAAAAAGCAGTGTAGAATTGACTGCTGATTGCTGAAGAGCTCTACCAGTGCACAAATGGCAGAATATAATGGGTTCTCCCTGTTAAATTGTCTCAATACACTTGTGTTACCAGTTACTGAGTCTCTGTGCATGAGTCTTTAGACTGACAGCGCAGTTGACTGCAGCTCAATATAAGAAAAGGGGCCAGAAAAAGGCCTTTATTACTATTTGGAAAGCAAAGAACTGGAGATGACTGGTTATTCTTGCTTTGAACAGGGGGTTGGGTCGGATGACTGTGTGAAGTCCTTGCCAGCCTTAGGTATTCTGTGATTCTATGAAATGGAAAAGGATGCAATGTTAGATGCTCCCAAAATTGCTTGAAATGGAAACTTATTTTTTTATTTGTTTATGGTTGGTAAATTGTAGCTCTGCTGAACAAGAAGAACTGAAAAGGTTTGTTGTTGATATTAGTAAAGCCATTTTTTTCACATTTTATGTAGGTTGCTTTTATCAGAACAACGTTAATACGATTAGCAGTAGCCAGTTCCCTGCACCCTATCTCAGCAAGTGATTTGGATTTTGTTTCAGAAGTGGTGTCAGCAGACTTCAGTGGGTTTTATGCTTTTATGTTTTTGCTGGTTTCATGAATGGCTTGGAATGAATCAAGTCTCAGGCTTTGAGGTGTCCTCTTTCATTTGTTCTTGCTTCCTGCAGCCAAGTACCTACGAAATGCTACTATAATCAAGTAGCCAGGTATGATTACTACTTCAGAGGAATAGATTATGAATTTGAAGTGTATGGATCAGAGAGAGTTGTCTGCCCATGTTGCTATTTTGGAGGCAAGAAAGAAGAATTAAATTCTATGGAAAGGCGCTTGGGTTCCTTAAACCTTAGGGGGTAAGGCTGTGTCAGCGGGTGGCTGGCAGCAAGATGTGCCAGGTTGGAAAGCTTCTCTACAAGATGCCATTTTCAGTCCCAACTCCTTTCCATGTGAGGTTTAGGTTTGGGGACTAAACTTACTATCCCTTGGGATGGGCTAAAACTTGTTTTTTGTGGTAGGAAGGAGATGCCTGCAGCTAGCAGGAACAGGTGAATATTGCTGAGCTGCAATGGTCCAGGGTTCAATCCAGTGTTTAGGAGGTCATTGGGAAGCTTCTCATTGGCATTAAATAGCACCGGATCTGGCCCGTGTTAGGATTCTCTGAAAACCTAAGATTATCTTTGCATTTCCATATTGATTGCGCTTCCAATTGCAGTGTTTTGTCCCAAACCAGAGGCTTACCCCATAGCTGAGGGAACTCAGGAGACTGCTTTGTTCTACCAGTGCTTCAAGTACCCAAGCTTGCCTCACCATGCAGCTGCAGTTCAGGCAAGTATCTCTCGACAACCAATGCGTTATTGCAACAGATGCCATGATATGAGTAATATTTTAGTAGCTTGGATCTAGCTGATGTGACGTTCCGCAGTGAGGGAAGGCAACTGTTAAAAACCACGCACCTCTTGGGCATGCACGTACAGAAACCACTTATCTGCTTTAAGGTGTCTAATGAACTAATCGAAGATGTGAAGGACTGCATTTTGTTACTATTAAAATTAAGTGCTATTGTGACAGTTTGGGCTAAATCCGGGTCTTCAGACAAAGTAGGCAGCCTGTCACAAACCATTTGGGAATGTATAGGGAATGTTTTTTAAACAGGAGAAAAGGCTGTAGAATCACTTGCATTCATAAGACAGGATAATCCCTTGGCTTTGTTACCAAGTAACTTTGATGTAGCATTAAAACAAATTTGCATTTTAATACCTAATTCTCTGTATTTCCTCTTTGGGGTAATCCTCTATTTTGGAGAACTTTTTTGAAGCATACTTTGGTTGCTTGTGATAGTGCTCCTCTAATGAGAGATAGGATCAATATGTTACAGAAAAGTTCGTGCACCAGAGAGATCTTGCAGAGAGGTGGCGTTTGACTATCTGCAGCCTGTCTCTAAGTATTCTCCTTGATCCAGACACTCCCAAAGAGAAGATTTTCCTGCAGGATGCTAAAGAGTTGTTGTGTGATCAAAAAGGAAGTCCCTTAGCATCTCTGCGTCCTCTCTTTTTTCTGTTAATAATGCGATTTTTTCCCTAATAATTTCAAACTTCCCTTCCACCAGAATATATTTCCAATGCTTCCCATATATCTAAAGCTAACAGCAACTTTAAGTTGACCACATTTGTCAAATGATGTAATTTTTGGTTAATATATAAAGTGTCCTAGAAGCCACACTGAAATGTAAGATGTAATCCTAAAAGTTCTTATGTTTCCTCCATACAAATCCACTCTTGTGTCAACTGAGAACACTTCAAGCCTTGTAGGTGACATTCAGTACCATGGAAACGATACATTTTTATTCTTTAGGGTCCAGTCTTCCTGAAGAATTTGGAATTTGGACCAACAAATTTGTCACTCCATTAATGGATCATAAAATAAACTTCAGTGACTCAGTTCTGCCAAATCTCCACTAAGCATCGTGCAGGAATCAATACCTTGTTTTTTATATTATAGAAAGCTCTTTAAATCTTAAAGCACATGAAGAACAAGAGAGCAAAGGAAGCATTGGAAAATGACACGTACAATGAGAAAATTGAGAGCAAAAAATAGTGCCAGTGATTAGGTGTTCTGAAATATTGAAGGTCTGGGTGTCATTCCTCCGGAGTGCTCAGCGCTCCGGTGCTTTCCCCTGGAGCAGCTGCTACAGCTGGGCTGTGTCTGACCGCAGGGTGGGCAGGAGGGAGCAAGAACCCAACCTGGATGGGCAATTCCCAATTGATTAGAATCTTCCCTAAAGCTGATGTTAGACTTTTAAATATCTTTCCATTTCTGTTATCAGGGAGCCTAAGACAAGGAATATTCAAGGGCATAAGAGAAAATATGTGATTTTATTTCTTTTTATCATGCATATTGAAAAGTGGGGTTTTTCTTTTTCCTTTTTTTCTTCCTGTGGAGCCAAGTAGTTAACACCACCTTCTGAAGAGAATTAAAATGGGAAATATCTCTGAGCAGGAATTACAGAGGTATGTAGTAATTGCCTGGCATTTCCATACACTCTAAAAGCAGTCTGAAGCTTTACGGCAAGCATATTGTCCAATTCATCATCTTCCATGCAGCATTTTTACTTTTAGCAAGGGACATACATCATAAGGATCAGCAAGTTTTAGAAATGGATTCTCAACGTGGACAGATGGTGTTTAAGATGCCTGATGAGAGGGCTGACTTTCTCAGAGTGTGACAATGTCAGAAGAGAAGACAGCTTCTTGGGTTGTTGTCTCATTTTCCACGAGTGACCAGTGTTTCAAGTACCGCACATTCGGCTGCTGCAGCACTGAGCCCAGCAAAAATTCTTCAACAGACCTGAGGCACTGTTGATGTGAAGCAAACAACTGCCATCCACTGATGTGCCAGCGTCCTGGAAAGAGCGGCAGAATTTCTTTCTCCCTACTGCAATTGGGAAAAATATCCTCAAGGGCTCCAGTGCATGTTCCAAACCAGAGATGAATTGATAGCGTGATTCGCACCATGAGCAGTCTCAAATAACTTGCAAGATTTTTGCGCTTTGAAACTGGCCACATACTTGCAAAGGTCCTCCTGATCTCCACTTCCATTTTCTTTAATAAAAGCAGAACATAATTTTTAACCAGCTTGCGTATACGTTGAGCATGCCAAATTTATGCAGATGCAGTAGCTTCCCAAGCAGCAATCCGCACCAGACAGCTGTTAGATGTGCCGTACACAAAATAAGACCACCCACATCCTAGCACTTTTATTTTAACGTAGGAACTAGAGCTGGGAGAAACTAAGCTTTTATTCTGCTGCAATAGCAAGGAGAAAGGGAAATTACTTAACCTCTCCATTTCATACCGGAGAAGCCGGCAGTATATTGGGGAACATCCACAACTCGTAAGCATTGATTAGGATCCTTCTATACCACGTATTAAGCAGGCAGGGAACAGAAAGACCATAAGAAATCTTTCGGTAGAATTTTAATATCTGTCTATGTGCCGCTTCGATATCTCAATATCATTTTGTCCAAGAGCAGTGTGAATATTGTATGCGCTTGAATACTGAATAGGCTTCAATGATGAGGAAGCTGAAAGCAAAAGTTATGCCTTTCGCTCTTTATATTCCATGGAAATTTTATGTTTAATATCTTGGCTGAGAAAATCTCTAATAGTTGAAGGTCTTTCTTTTACCTGTTTTGCAAGAGCTTTCTACAAGTTAAATTTTAATTAACTTTTTTTTCTAATAGCCTGTAAATGAGTAGCATATATGTAGCTGACAGCTTTCTACTAAAGAAGCCGTATAAATTGTTCTTTAATTGGCCTGCCAGTTTCCTTTTCCTTTAACTGAAGTTGCTTCTTTTGCAAGCCTTGTTAAATATCTTTATTTTAGTGCGTTAAAAATATTCAGAAAGAGATGAAGTAATTTCTGGGTACGTCTGTCTGTGTTGCCATCATTATCAAGTACTTTTTTTCTTTCCCCCTTCTTCATGGATACGGTTAATTGGCTCTCACATGGTTAACTAAGCCAGGGTTATCATCAGCGGATGTCCCTAAAGCCTAGGGAGAGCTACTCATTTTCTGTCCCTGAAAGGAAGATGGACCGTTACTGTAAATTTGTCAAGGTCTTTCATACAAGCATAAGCAATTAACATTAATTGTTCGAGATCATTCTTGTTCAAGATCACTCTGGTATTATTTTTCACTAATGAAAGAAGAGTTAATTAGTTCTTTCTTACAAAACATTTTAGCCAAACATCCTTCCTCTCAAATGTGAGTGGGCATTTGGGCTACAGGACGTGCCACCGAACCTTCAAAAAACATTTTGGCGAGACGTTGTAAATTTTGCCCCATGGTGGTAACATGTACTAGCACTTTTTTTTTGGTTTAGGAAGCCTTTATTTTAAATTTCTGTAAAATTTTCTTTCACCTTAGCTTATCTTGTGTTAATGATAATTTCAGGATAATTGGCTGGCACTGGTGCATTGCATTTCATTAAGATGGAAAACTCTGTGCTGGAATACTTTCCAATTAACCAGCAGACTACCAGAAAGTTGTTATTGATGACAACCGAAGGACAGCAGGGCTGTGCTTCTGCTCTGCCTTAGATTTGATGTTAGCATACCATGAC
Source organism: Egretta garzetta (assembly GCF_000687185.1). Lineage (NCBI taxonomy): Eukaryota > Metazoa > Chordata > Aves > Pelecaniformes > Ardeidae > Egretta > Egretta garzetta. The sequence continues at coordinate 1,533,817 of NW_009259194.1, forward strand.
TGCGAATACACGTAACCCGTGCTGTGGGTCGTGACTTTTGGTAGTGGCCCACAGTTTGTTTCCATCCTGCCTGAAAATGAAACTTCTTTTTTTTTTTTTATGAAACAAAAGTGATATTTTGAAAATCAGAAAGGTGCAAGCACGTTCTTGTGTGAGTCTCTCTGATAGAATCATAGAATGGTTTGGGTTGGAAGGGACCCCTAGAGGTCACCCAGCCCAACCCCCCTGCAGGAGCAGGGACACCTTGAACCACATCAGGTTGCTCACAGCCTCGTCCAACCTGGCCTGGAATGTTCCCAGGGATGGGGCCTCCACCCCCTCTCTGGGCAACCCCTGCCAGGCTTTCACCACCCTCACTCTAAAGAATTTCTTCCTTAGATCCAGTCTAAACCTGCCCTGGTTTAGTTTAAAACCATCCCCCCTTGTCCTGTCCCAGCTGGCCCTACCAAAAAGATTGTCCCCATCTCTCCTATGGGCCCCCTTTAAGTACTGAAAGGCTGCAATCAGCTCTGCCCGCAGCCTTGTTGTGATAACATCTATAGTTTTTACATGCTCCCTTGTTCCTTATGTGTGTGCTGACATGGAATTAGATATTCATCACCAGTAAATAAAACTAAGTGGAATTGAATGGGGTTTCCAAGGAGCTGCCTCTTCAAGGTGTTGAGTCTTCAGGCTGAGGTACAAAGAGCAGCTTTTTTATAATGCAGATCACAACATAGCTCTCAATTTTCCATCTGAGATGCTTAGCTGCTTCCTGCTGTCTTAGTCATTAATAAAATAAATTAACTTCAACTATAAAGAAATGTAAAAGTTTAAATCTTAATGAGATCATAGAGATGGAAACAAAGGCTCTATATGTGTCAGTGAAACTGGAGGACATTGTGCAGTCACAGCAACGCAAATACTAAGAAATATCTTTTTCCTCTTACAGTTAAAGTACAGGACTAGAACTGTGTACTCACATCTACTAACAGCGGTGCAGCTCAGTTGTCTAGCTGATGTTGAAATTTCAGAGATTGTCAAAAAAGGGAGAGAAAAAAAGCCCCAGGTGTGAGTGTGCAGCGTCACTGTGCTTGAGAGATGACTGTAGAAGAGTGATTTTTTGGAAGCTATCATCTTGCTTTAGAAATGAGCCTGTCGACTCAAAGTAGATGTCCCTTCTAAAAATAACAGCTCTAGAGTATCTTTGAACGCACCTTCCTCCAGAAAGACAAAGCAGCCCATGGAAAACAAAGTTTCTGTAGAGTTACTTCTCTCTTTGTCCATCTGCCCCCAGCTGCAGGAGACTCACGCTATTACTCACTTTATTACAGATGTTCCTAAGGCTAGGAAGGTTTCATTTTTAAAGACAACTCCTGCCCCAGCCCTCCTCCCCCAAGTAAAACAAACCCTCTTTTCATTAAATCGCAGCATCGGCCAGTAACAGCAGAGGCTAGCAAAGCCTTGTCTCTTCTCTTCCTCTGCAAACTTGTAAAAGGTTAAACATCTGCATGTCCTCGATGTAAGTAGGACGTGATGGGATGGTGTCTTCTTCCCACCAGCTGCCTGAGAGCCTGCCTGCATGGCTCAGGCAGTCCTGAAACACTGAGAAGGGTCAAAAATTGTATGAATCCTATTAAAAACCATATGTAGAAATGAAAGCTTTCTGCTCTGCGCTCAGTCCCAAGGACATATTGCAAATCTCAGCTGGTCAGAATTGGACACGGTTCATCTGTTTTGTGTGGTTAGTGCCAGGGATTAAAGAATGTGAGCTGAGCTGGGGCGGCCGAATGCCCGTGTGAAGTGCAGAGTGAAGAGCTGGGTAGATTAAGGGCAATTGGATCAGCGTGACCAGGCCACCGAGATGGCGCAGCAGTCCAGATGGCAAGGTCTTAGAGAGAAAAGAAGCAATGAAATTATTTCCAGCAATGTCAGCTGGGGGTTTTGTCTTAGACGAGAGTCTCAGAGCAGCTGAAAATGGAGATCTCAGACTGAACCCCTTGTGTTGAGGACATGAGGGTTTGGTGCAGTTTTATCAGCCAAGCAGTTACTTTTATTAGAATTTGGTTTAAGAAAAATTCAGGAAGCAGGAGAAGCCACTTGATACATGAGTAGAAATAACAGTGGCCTGCATTTTTCATTGTGCTGGAGGCTACCACAAATCTCATGCCATAGGAGGGGACCAGGGAGAACGATGATGCTGCAAAGTGAACAAACCAAAGCCTCCGTCACCACTGAGACGATGGCTGCGTCTCAATCCCATTTTGTCTCTGTAATGTGTTTATGATCCAGCTTTGCTCAGTGAAACACAGGGATCAATTCCCCTTTCTCTTTGTATTCCATTATTCTTTCTGATTTTCCTGCATCAGCACGGGAATGTTATTCTTTGGCTTTGTAAAACAGAAATTACTTTCTTCCTCACGGAGAGCTGTTAAACCCAGAGATGGGAATTATGCAGTATAGGATCTGTCCCTTTTTTAGCAAATGTAATTTAAAAATATAATCAACTGTTGACCTAGTTTGTTCACATTAAGTTTTACGAAAACATTTCATAGGCTAAATACATCGCTGTTTAGAGATCACGTACATGCTAGAGGTTGTGGAACTGATGTTTGGATTTCTGATATAACTGTTGTACTAAAACTAATGTTTGGCTGAGATTCAGTCTCAGATAGGGTTTCTGAGGCTGTATTTTGTGGCACTCAGGTTTTGAGAAATGTGAAATAGGGTTTTTGTTATGTTTCTCCAGTCAGTCCCCTGGGTGAGTTGTTTTGATGAAACTTGGCAGATATATAAAACTTGCAGAGATCCCATCCTTGATTTTTTTTATCATCGGGCCTTGTCATACTGTCAGAGAAGAGCAGAACTAGCAGAGGCAACAAATATGAAAAAGGGATTTTTTTTTTTTTTTTAAATATAAAGCTGCAAACAGTAAATAGAGTTGTAGAGGTTGGCAGAAAAATATGCACAAGGCTACAAGTTTTGCTTTTCTTTATTTTGACCTGTACTTAAAAATGCCCTGCTCCTTCATATGAGTACTTTTGTCTTGACAAGAAATTGAGAAACATCACATTTCCCATGACCCTGGTAACCTTGGCACAGCTAATTTTTGAGAACTTTGTTTTCTAAAATAGAGTTGCTTGTTGCTGTGTGGCTTTAATGTACAGAGATGCTAATCTGTTTGTAATTCTGTTTGCCTTTGGGGATGTAAGAGTCTGAGGATGCCGGACAGTGTACGCAGCCCCCCATCACCAACCTGGTAGCACAGGTGAGGCTGATAGAAGTTGCAAGGCCAAAGACCCCCAAAACGTCGCCGTTGTGCGGCGACTGTCAAACTCAGGCTTCAAATCCATCCCTGCTGTCTTTCTGGAGGAATCCAAGCTTCTCATTTCATCTCCTCATTGACCAGGACCGAGTGAAATCGTGTTGGAGAGTGAATACAACACAAGCAAAGCCCTGCGGCCTTTCAGCTGCAAAGTACTGTGGTGGGTATGCATGGATCTAGATGCCAAATTAATTATCTGAAGTTTAATTAGCTGTAATTGAAGTGACCTATAATTTCCTATTACTTGACTGGAGCATACCAACAGATGCCCTTTGCCTGTCCACTTCTGACTTCGTGTCCCTTAAAAAAAGGTGCTGTTGCTAATAAGAGATCTGTGGAAATGGCAGAAAATTAGCAGTCATTTCTGCACCTATTTCAATTTTTGAAGAACGTGAGACCCTTTTGACTTAGAGGACATCAAAGCAGACCAGGTTCTGGTCCTCTCCTGCTCAGAGATGCGCCTAATTAATGCTAACGAATGGTGTGACCTGTGGTGAATTGTTATAGAAAAATAGCCTTCAGCTCTGTCCCATGGCCCATATGAGTTCTCCACCCGTTCCCTCCTCCTCATGACGAAATAGTTCATTTATTCTCTATACAGAATAACAACCTTTCCTAGTAGGAATATTATTTCCTTATTCTCAATCATAAAATCCTCACAAGGCTGCTGTAAATATACAGCTGTGGTAATAGCACACCTATACAGCGTGTGCGTGTGGACTCTTCTTTTAAATAGTCTATCTGACCAAGGCGAAATAACTTCTTGCTGCCCAGATTTAGGAAGTGTTCAAACACGGTTAAGGCACTGATTTTCTTCATTGCTTCATCCCATCATTCTTCCTGCCTTCTGGTGATAAATTATGCAGTAGCCACTCACAGCATCTGAGACTCTCTTCTATTTAATTTGCTGTGAGGATATCGTCATGGCAGTCACACCAAGAGCCTCTTCGGGGAGCTGGGCTGCGAGTTGATATATTTGTTAATAGAGCCACACTGACAATATCTTCTATGATATAATTGATTGGAAAAGTAGCAATGTTCCCAGTGTGGCCTAGCAGGTAAACATGCAATAAACTAAAAAATAAAATGGGGGAAATAGTTGCCCAAAGGATAATAAACTCAGGTGATGTAGCAAGCACTAAACCCCGAGGGCTTCTGCAGCTGTAACCATTCAAAAGGCACTTACCAAATCGCAGAAACTAAACAGGATTTGGCTGAATTAGCAGTGAGGTAGGAGACCTCTCGGGAAACCCCAGATGCTTTGTTTCAGCAGGTGCTGCTCGTTCTCTAAATAGGTATTTAATCAGTGCCCCAGGAGGAGCTGGAATGGAAGCAGAGCTGGGGGTTGTTTGTGCCTTGTGACTTTATGAGTGTAGCTGCAGTGCTCTTGCCACCCATCACTTTGAAGGTAATGTACGTTCAGATTTCTTAAATGTACTAATGCTTCAGTTAGAGAAAAAGTTCTTTCTGCTGTGCCCTTGGAGATGGTGGTGTCTGAAGGTCTTTGGTAAAGTAACCGCTCCTTCTTCTTGGGAGCAGCCTGGCAAGTTCTGTTGGGGTCTTGAAAAGTGAGTTTGGGATGAAAGGAGATCCTTGATGTTTGTGCTAGAAAAGCCTGTGCTATGTTAGAAAATGAGCATGTTGACAGTCTTGTCTGGTGTGTACATGATGGGTCCCTGTTGCTTATTTGGGAACTGCTATAATAAAAGTGACTGGCAGCGGTGACAGACAATGTGAGGCTTCCCCTTGATTTTTGGTGGTGTTTACCATCTTACGAGCCTTTTTTTCTTCCCTTGCTATACATAAAGTCTATAGGAAATGTCTCTTAAAATAGTAGGAGTGTTCTGGGACTGCTCCTAATTTATCCCAAGTCTGCTTTATGCCACTTTTTACTGCACTAAAAGGACTAGAGGACCTTTTACGTGTCTATAATTGTGTTAGAATACATGAGAATAAAATCAAGTTCTTCAAACAAGAAGGTTCATACCCTGATCTAATCCAAACCTGATAATCCTCTAGCTGCTAGGCCGGTGGAGAGGATTGCTTCCTATGCTCTTAGGTACGTTTTAGGATCACAGCTAATGTCCTGCTAACCAGGAGCTCAGTTTTCAGTGGCATCTGCCATCCTGCTTTTCTGTTGGTATCTCTTTTTAAGCTCTTGGGAAACATGGAGCCTCCCAGAGTGTGTTTTTACCAATCAGGGGATAAGGCAAGTAATCATTCCCCGAACCCTCATAGCATTTAGGAGCTTCTCTGGGTATGTTTTATAATATTTTGCCATGCAGAAGTGCTATTGTTTTTCTATTTCTGAGCGTAACTCAACCCTTCTCAACTTCCATCCAGCAAAACCCTGTCGCTTTGTAAAAATCTGCTTATGACAAATGATACTAATAATTTTTTTTGCCACCCGGACTGATTTGTGATTGTGCTGGCCTTGGAGATCAGACAGGGTCAACACCTCTATTTCAAGAACCCATGTGATGCTGAGGTTGAGTTAAAGCATCCAATTCCTTTCCTCCATGAGAGGGAAACTGTTGTTTGCTACCAACAGTTCTAACAGTCCCAGAGAGGCTTTGTGCCCTGGTTGGTGTGGGGTTTTTTTGGTTTTTTGTTTTTTTTTTATATCAAGTGCTGAGGAGAACACTAGAGCTCTCAAATGTATATGATTATAGAAGTCCTCTTCTTTCACCTCATGCACTTTAAGTAAGCTTCATCTTGTGTAATATTCGGTCCTTTTTCAAATGCATTAATTCGTATTGAGATCAATAGTTGCAGAGTAGACTAAAATCCACATCTGAAATCCCCCTCCACTGTGAAGGGGTTTGCAGAGGAGAACAGCAGCCGTGGTATCTCATCTGGATTGACTGCAGTAGACAGCAGGAACACAAGGGTTGCGGAAAGGGGGGAGCCCTACAGCACGCTGGCAGCTCAGTACAGAGGGAACACGAGCTACTAGATGTCTGTTTGTGAGGCAGGAGGTTTTGTGCAGTCATGGGGAAGGAGTTGCCTCTTTAAAATTAATCCTCTTTTTTTTTTTTTTCTGTACTCCTATTTTTTTTCTTGTGTTACGAACCTTTCCTATGCACTACAGTAACATTGCGTGGCCAAGTTTAAAAGACTGTTTCAGAGGTCCCCTTTGGGCTATCCAGTTTTATGTGGACAGGACACTGAGGAGCGCTGAACAGCTTATTACGTTGGAGCAGAAACGGTGCTGCGGTGAGATTGATAGCAGCCACGTGCTTCCATATACAGTGCTAGCTGCATAAATTACAGCCTCTTAAGGATAAGGCACAGCTAAACTTCAACTAAAACATAGTCACGCCTCTGTTGTTTTGGTTCTCTCTACTACGTTGAGTGTGTAAATATATATGCCAGAAAATGAAACCTGTATCTGAGATTGGGGGTGAGAGTGGGGAGGGAGCGTAGCTGGAATATAAACAAATGAAAAATTCAATCAAATCTATAGAATTCACTGTATTTGAACCACACTGCATTGCAAACAGCTTGGCATTTGTAACATGGCAGGATGTTTTATTACGGTGCATTCCCACAAGGTGAATTAAAATAAGGATTAAAAAGCCCCTATAAATCAGATTTTATAGCTGCCTAAACCACCTGCAAACTGTTGGTACTTGTTTTCAAAATCCACCATCATTCTGCTGTCAAATTGATTTCGGTTTCATTAGCAGAGCTGGCATTGCCTGTGCTGGCATAATCTACTGGCTGCATAAATTACTAGGAGTGTAATTGTAAGCAATGTCTTAATTTTGTCAACAGCATTCCAGAGTGCCAACGAAACCCTTTATGCACTATTTTTAATTGTCTCGGCTGGATGTTTTTTCAGCAAATTTTACCTCCGTGGGAAATAACAGAAAGAATTACATGAGCCTGTAGTAGTTAGTACAGACAGGAAGATGCTGTACATGAAACCCAAGAAGAACATTTACCAAGGGACTCTCCGGTATTTGTAAGCAGTTTCTAATTCAAAAGGTAACTTCTCAAGTACTGAGGACAAGTGAAGGAGCATGTTTGGGTGGTCCTGTGTAGTATGGAGGCACCAGAAAGTATTGCAAATGAAAGCTGATAGCGCGAGCTTCACTCCAGGTGGGAGGAGTTAAGCTTTGGTTCCTAGTCAAAATTGTGCAAGTGCTACAGGTGATGGGAACTCTCTGAATTGTGGGGGCAGAGCTTGGTTCCCCATGGTTGTACAGCCGTTGCACCATCAGGAGGTTGTTTGCTTGATCAGGATTTTGCAACCTGGGACAAAGTCTATAAAATCTGTATGAGCCTACAGCACGTTACATGTGACCCAAACAAACATCCAGGGGTGCTATGCTTCGCCTCTCCTTAAGATTTCACCAATGTGAGCCGCATTGAGCGTGCAGAAGATGATGATGGGCTGCGTGGTCTGTGTCTTCAGTTTGTGGAATTGTCTCAAAATTGTTCAGTATGAATGAGGTGTCTATAAATACGTAATTAATGAACGCAAGAGAAGCTAACAGCCAGCAATCCAGTCTATGTACAGTAAATCCTGGGCACTGCATGCTCAGTAAGTTACTCTGTACCACAATTGATTTTTATGGTTGAAGACTTGAAGTAGAAGAGATCTTTTTCTATTTGGTTGTGAGTAAATGCAGACAGTGCAGTAAGATTCATGTTATGATGGGAGGGAATGCATTTGCCCTGTAAATGTGGAGAGTTAATGTGGTGGTGTATCGCTGCATGAAATAAGTCGTAGTGAGGTAGCTGATGGGTTTGTTCCCTTCCTCATTCAAAGGCATTCATTATTAGCAATACTCTGTATATTAGATGGAATAGTAATGGATTTGTTAAATGTGAAAGTAAGAGTCCTTCTGTTTCAATTTAAAACCCGTAGCAGATTTTGCTAATGCATGTTTTACAAGTAACCATTTATTTCTCTGAAAAACCAAAGGTAGAGCCAGGGAATTCTTAAAAGCTCTCCAAGGCTGGCTGCTCTGCGGTGCTCCAGCCTCTCTCCCTCCTCTCTTCCTTTAAAACTCTGGACCGAGATGACGATTGCAGGAAGAGCTTTTCACATCAATCAGGACTGGATTCTAGTTGCCAATACGCAGAGAGCCAATTTAGCTGTCTACTCGAGTATGTGATCTAAGTCACACTGAGGTTAAAGCCTTATCTAAATCCTATTAGAGCCAATGCTAAGACCCCATAAACTTAATTGGGTTTAGTGTAGATCTACTTTACGGATTTCTTCTCGTATCTTGGCACATTTGTATTTTTTGATCAGTGAATACCTTTTGATAAGCTGTAGTTAAACTTGTCTGGGACAGTACCATGTACCCTTACCTTCCTTCTTTTAAAATAGAGAGGCAGGTAATGTGTAATTTGGGAAGACAACTAATATGTCTATATTCAAGAAAAAATATCCACTACAAGTGAACCTGACCTTTTTTTGGCATTAAAAGCTATCTCTGCCAATTTTGGTAACCTGGTAGTTGTGGTTTAGGTCAGGTACTTTGGGTAGGGTTCAGTCTGCTCCTATTTACAGATTTTTGGAATTTACTTGAATGTATGAAAGGCTAAACTGATGAAAATGAACACATTTTTATATTTGTTATATGAGCTGCCTTAGATAACGCACTACAGAAATTCAACAAAAGTAAAGCTGAAATACTGTGTATGCAGAGCATGGCATTAACCTCCTTCATGGGGCTGAAATTCTCTGTCATCCAGCATCATAAAGTCAAACAAGTTCTTTTCCATGACGTTCCTGTATTTCCACTGACTTTAGTAAACTTAGGCCCTCATAAAAAAAGTGGCTGTGATAAAAGTTTTATTTGCATCTTTACTCGTTTAAGTAGGTTTATTGAGATAAAGGTAGAAACAGCATTTGTACCTTGAGTAGGTACTATCATCTGCACTCCGAACGATGCCTTACATTAAATACTCAGTCTTGACAGGGGGCCAAGCTGTAGACACCCTCTTGCTGGCAATTACTTGATTGAATGAGTAATCTTACCAAGTTTGATACAAGTAAGTGCTCACCAATGTGACAGGAGTTTTGGCACTTTCCGTGCTTTTCAGTCCTGAAAATTGATCTGTAGACCAGCGAAGAAATGAACTGCAATGTTATTAGCATCCTTGATAAGTTAGCAGCAGCGCTCTTGAATATATGACTCGTTGTTGTTACCTGTGACTTAGGATTGGGGTCCTGTTCAGTGCGATTTTCTGGTGTGTTAACCTGGTAAGATGACTACTACATGGGAAGCAAGTATTGGTGACGCACCTCTTGCACAAGGTGTTGAACTCGGTGGGACATTTTACGTTGACTTCCCAGAGACCAGCCTTCTATGAACATGTTTTATTCATTAGCCTAAAACTCGTGAAGAAAAAAGTGACAGCAATTATTAAACATTTGCTGCATTTAATTTATTCCTCTTAAATTCTTCTGTGGCTTAATAGCTAAGGAAAAAGTTTGCAAGGTGATAGTGCAAGACTCCATCTGTTCAGGCAGATTAAAGGAACCAGAGGACAACTTTTAAAGGATGAATACTAAAGGTATAGTTATTGCTCTTGCTGAGTTTAATTACAGAGAATAGGGACCGATAAATATGTCTACAGGACATATTGATTGCTCTGTGAATGTACACATCCATTTAAAGGCAAAGTCAAAGATGTTTCAACTGGATATGACCTACCAAGACAAGCATAAAGCTGAAAGGCAAATACTTGGTGAAGTGAGCGGCTAGTTTTGTTTTACATACTGCTCGACGGTACTTTAAAAGGTCACTCAGTGCATCAGGTGAGTGAGTGCGTATGTTCTTCACCACAGAAAGGCTGGGGTTGGAAGGGGCCTCTGGGGATAGTCTAACCCACCTCCCCCTGCTCAAAGCAAAGTCAACTCGAACAGATTGCTTGGGACTACATCCATTTGGGTTTTCAAGATCTCCATTGATGGAGACCCTGCAACCTCTGAGGGCAACCTATTCCTGTGTTTGAGCTTCCTCACAGTAAGGAAGCTTTTTCATACGTTTAAATGGAATTTCCTGTATTTCAGCTCATGCCTGTTGTTCCTTGTCCTGTCTCTGGGCAGCAGATAGGAATCTGGCTCTGTCTTCTTTACTCCCCCCATCAGGTACTCGGACACATTGATGAGATCCCCCTGAGCCTTCTCTTCTCAAGGCTTAGGTGGTCCTGGCACCCTCACCCTCTCCTCATCTGACAGATGCTCCAGTCCCGTAATCATCTTTGTGGTCTTCCTTTGCTCTTTCTTAGCATCTAATGAATGAAAGTTTGGACTTGGAATATTTTAGGTTGCATTCAGGCAAGTAATTTCATTTCCCAGCTTATGATTTTCTTGTGTGTTTAAAGAAAAAATTCCAAACAAGTTTGCACGTACTTAAAAAAGAAAAAAGGAAGCTTTGGCTAAGAAGTATTGATAGAAATCAGAAATTACCTTCTTTACACCACCGGAAGACGGTGTAAACGATTTGTCTTCTTGCAGTGCTGTGTAATGTGCCCTTGGGCTAATTTGGATTTCTAAATCCCGTGACAGGCCTGAGCAGCGTTCATGTGGGAAAGTGAGATCTGAACTGATCAGAGGAGGCGTTTGAAACTCTGGTCCTGCGGACCAGCTGCCAATCTTTACCACAGATCAGTTACTCTGTTAAATCACCATCAACTCATAGTCCCACAAAACTTTGCCTTTGAGGGCACCAGTAAATTCTTATTCAGGACAACTGACGCTTAGTGATTTAAAAAAATAAAGTCAGTAAACTTCTGAACAAAACTGGCTTTAGTCACTTTGGTGCTTTCAAAATTTCTGCCAAACTTGCAATAAACCCTCAATTAACCTATTGTTATAAAGAATTAATTTAGCAAAAATAACAGATTTCCCCAGCGAGGCCAATAATTAGAGCTGGTGAAGTGGTTTATAATCACTTTGAATAGGGCAATAAGTGTGTATATTTTGGTAACAGTCATTTCATCCTTTTCACTAAAAAAAATTAAAGGTTGCAAATGTGTTTATTATTTTCCTCAAAGGTTATCTGGGTTTTTTCCCCTGTAGGAACCAAGTGCCCTAAAGACGCACTGGATTGCTTATCCAATTATGGCTGCTTCCCTAACTTATAGTTTTTAGATATTCATTTTTAATGATTTTTTTTTTTAATGCCTCTTGAAAATGCCAGCAATATTGCTCATAAATCATTGTCCTTTCCTTTAGCTCTCCTGGATTAATATAAATTCACTTTAATTACAATTCTAGTTGGAGCAACTGCATTTAATCCTACCTGGTTTGCAAGGTAGGTGTTTAGTTCAGTGCAGCTCATTAAATAGCAGGGGCATAGGTTAATGTCATGATTAGATATAGAATGAGATTCTGGGGGAAGGGGAATTTATATGCTGCTAGAGAGATTGCAGCTTGCTCTAAGGAGCGTTATTCTTTAGTTATGCGTGGTTATGCTGTATGTTTTTCTTTTGATATTTTCTGCTTAGTACCGTGTCATTGCGTGCCAGCTTTGTACACAACGCTGATGTATCTTTGCAATAACCGTGTGCATATTAATGGTGATAGCGACAGACATAGGCACCGCTCCTCTCCGCGTCCATAAACTGAGGTATAACGGAGGATGCCTTACAGTTTAAATGCGTTATTTTCATTTGGAGGTCAGCGGCTGTTGGTGGAAAGAACCAAGATTCATGATGGTTTGCAGATGTAAGGTTGAGTCAGCAATGTTTGGTGTTACTGATGGCGTGTCTTTTTGGCCAGCTGTGATGTATGGAGGTACGCTGAACCCCGTCCCTTGCGTGAAGGGAGCTCCTCTGCCACCTTGGGCAGCCACTGGATCTGGAGTATAAACGCTATCATTTCGTATCCATGCTGCACTAGAACAAGCGCAGGGAAGAAATCATCTGCAACAAAGCTTTATTGAATATGATAAAACTGTTTTTGATTTATATCCGCAGGGAGTGGAAGCCAAATTGAGCCCAAAGGTGAAAACAGAGGTGTAAAACCCTATGTAGCCCACTGCCTCTTTAAGAAAACATCTATTTCTTTTGCTAAATATCAATCCAGGGAAAAAGACCTGTGTGTGTTTCATTTTTCTTTGCTGACGTTTTGATGTGATTAAATTCATGGTGCTGCGAAGAAATATTGCCGAGCCAACCTCAGAGCCGAAGAAATAGTGCGGTGTTCTTCCAAAGCCAGCAAATGCTCAGCGGCGTTCTCTTTAGCGTAATTAGTAAAAGCGTGGTTGCACTCTAACCTGTAAATCACTTTTTCTCTGCATGGGGCACTTCTGTTAAATGCTGACTGTCGTCTTTCTATCAACTGGCACAGCTAAACAGGCAAAAAATATTAACACCTTCACACTCGGCGAGACATCCGGGGAGTCCGACGCAGATGTGTAATCAACGGAGAAAGTCTGCTCATTGAATAATATCATTTCTCTAGCCATTCATTTCAGGGCTACTGATGAGCTCAGAATTTAGGAGGCTGATATTTATAGTGATTGTTGTGGGGGTTTTTTAAAGAAAAAAAATGTTGTGACTTACATTTCTTTGCATGTCTCGGTTCCCCAAGGAAGTGGTGCTTCTGGCATTTGATTAGGCACTAAAATACTTTCTTCTCAAAGCTTTCGCAGTGGAAAAACATTTCTGTGAAAGATCAGTCCTACTGGTTTGAGAGGACGGGTAGTGTTATGGCTAAAGCACTGTCTAAGCCTCTGGCTTCATTTTTTTTTAACTCCTTTTAAATTTCTCTGACACTCTGAATCACCAGAGAGAATTTTTGATCTGAAGGGAAAATAACTGACTCGCAGTGATTTTGTACTTGAACCAATTTCAAGAAGAAATCCACCTTCCAACCAGCCTTGCCAATTTTCTTTAACTGCTCAATGGTCTGGCCCCACTCTGTTATTCTCCTTTTTTTTTTTTTCTTTCTTTAAAGGTGATACAGATGCTTCCCTCTTGGTCCTGTGTTGGCTGCTTGGTTTGTTGGCTGTGCGCAGGAGTGACGGTCCCAGAGCACAACCGGGTATGGCTCCTAGCACATCCCAACCCTAACAGGGATGCGAGGTTTTCTTTTCTAAGCATTCATTGGCTTTCCATAAACAATTAAAGTACCAAGGTGATCGATTGCATATGTAATCACCGCCTCTTCTTCTGTAAAGCAAGGTAGCCATTCGACCGTGGCAGCATTTGGTTTTTTAGAAGAAACGCAGAGCTCTTGTGAAATAGGCAGCAGCCACCCTTGACCATGCTTGCGTGTAGTGGATCAGATTGGTTATGCCCAGGTTTGTACTGAAAGGCCGAGGAGTTATTTTCTGGGTCACAAAGTGAGAAAATGAATGAGCTGGAAATAGGAACAGAGAGCCCTGGTTCCCCATCTCGTGCTTATAAACACCCTGCCTTCCATTGCCACCTTTACAGGCGTCCTCAGCAAAGGTATTTGGTTGAAGAGGGTGCGAAGGCACAGGAAGATTAAGCAAGACTCTCAATTTCTGCAAGTCATGAACAAAACATGGGTTTCTTGGAGATGAGCCTGTCACTCTTCCACCAAACCCCTCAATCCTTTTACCCAGTACTGGGCAGACATCTCCTCATCCCTGTGTCTTTGCTCCTGGAAAGGTGGAGTTTGGGGAAAATGCGTGGGTTAGTAGATGTGGAAGGGCCTGTGTTTTGAGCCCTCTCCTTTTCTGACATTGGAAGAAGTCCCTAAGCCACTTACTTTTTCAGTACATCACATAAAATGCAAAGTGTATTTGATGAGGAGCCACTTACACAGTTCTTTACAACATGTAGACAGAGTTATGAGGTTGGGCAGCAGCTTTGTTGATGAAAGAATAAAAAGTAGATTTTTTTTTTCTTTGCTTCCACCCTTTGAAATGGGCAGAATAAAAACTTTAATTACTTGTTTGTCTATAAATAATTCAGAGAACCTATAGGTTGTGCTTATACACATGTGCACACAAGCGAGATACATATCTAGCGCTAGAAAATTGCTTGAGCCTCTCGGAGGTAGTAAATTCTTTGCGTATTTATGGCCAATAATAGATGTGCCCACGCAGGCTGTATGTCAAGGTGATCAGCAAAGGGCGGCAGCAAAGAGACATCTCTTCTGTAAAGGCAGCCAGGTGTCAGGCTTTCTCCAGGTAGTTTTTTCTACAAAGAGGTTGACTTTTTTTGTACGGACGGAAAAAATGTCTCACCTTGACAGGGTAAAGAGCTGATCGTGTGTCAGGTTCCTCTATTATCCACAGTCTTGCAGCCATTCCTTATCATCACGTGTGCCTTAATCCCTTAGCCCACAGTTCATTCTTTCCTGATGGTTTATTAGATTTTTTCAGCATGTCCTGCACTCTGCATTTTTGTTTTTATACCCGTCAACGCTGCCTGTCTCTGGCATCCAATATGACAGCAAAGTCTTGATACGTGCATGTTTGGTGTTCAGGTGATGCTGGGCTTTGCCCGAAGTACCTGTGTATGGCCGTTGCCTTATGCGTGCGCATTTCTGCCCAGTCTTCCCCCTCTCCCCAAGTATTCTTGAATAATTATTTGCAAGATGAAGTGTGAAGGAATTTGTAGGCGAAATCAGGTGATTCTTGAATATGGGAAGATTGATAATAGAACATTTGAGGGAGGAGGAGCTGTGAATGAGGACAGGTAATTGTCTATAGAAACTGTGAATAGGAGCTACCTATCAATACAGAATGTGTGTTGCTTTATTTCTTCAGAAAGAAATGAGATTGAGTCATATGTCAATTAACCTTAAGCCAGATAAGTGGCTGAGGATTAATTTGCTAGATAATACTGGAATCTGGGAGGATGTGGAGGATTTGTTGGAAACTATTTAAAGTATAATTAATGTTCCTTTTAAATATACAGAGAGATAACAGAATTAGTTGAAAAATCTTTTTGTTAGAAAATGGAACATTTTCAAAGGAAAATAAATGTTTAAGCATCAGTTCCCAGCTGCTGGGAGGTGATGTGGTTTCATGCGAGCTTTCCAGAGTTACGTGGCAGAAGATCATGTCCTGGTATTTAAAGGAGAGAATTTAAATGCTGAGTGTTTTTGCAGGCTGCCCATTAGGATGCTGATAACGTTAATTGGGGTTCTTTTGCCAGGCATGGGGCCTCCACGCTTGCATTTGGAACAGGATTTGCTTTGTGCCTATTGCTGTGATGCACCGAATAGATTTTACTGGGGTCTTGAGCTGCTTGAGTTTCTGCTGGCTTTTCTTCCTCCAGGGGTTGAGGTAGTGGGAGAAATTGCCCACAGTTCTCTCCCTGTTTACCCTGTGGGGCAAAGTGCATCTTCCAAAAACGTAAATATTTCGATTGCTAATTTATACCCTTGGCACTCAAGGGTGACTTTTTTCAAGTGACTGATGGGCTGCCTGATTAGTTGCTCGTAGCCTCGTAATTAACTGAAATGTCGTTTACGTTGCATTGCCTCGTTGTGTTTTGCTCTGTGTGCAATCCCTGGGAAGGAAAGCGCTCGCGCAGGTGCCGCTGCAGCGTAGCTGTTTGGCTGGGGGACAGAGTTCCTCTGTTAGACTAGCAACCCACTAAAGAACAGAAAATAATAATAGCAATTATGCGCCACCTTTACTTCAGTTATAACACCATAAAAATGGAATCTGTGTCTAATTTCTGTGCCCTTTGAGAGTCTGAGAGGACCTGACCTAGAAGAATTAGCCCCCACGGCGAGCCTTTGCTGTGTGCGTACGCGGGTTGGTTTGAGTTTTTCTTCCTTTGATGCATTTTTCATTTGAAGATCTCAAAACCCTTCCACACTTTCTGCCAAGTTGTTCACCTGCAACTCCAAAGAGTTTAGAGGTGTGGGGGGGTTTTTTTTGTTGCTGCTATAGTTAATATGCTCCAGAAAGCCAATGCTTTATGCTGCAGATCTCAAAGAGTGTTAATATGTACCTCTCCACTGAGTTTTTGATGTTGTGTCGTATTGTCTGGCATGTTTAGCGCCCAGATTCCGCAGCGTCCCGCTGACGTATTTCAAGTGTTTTGTTGAAGAGAGACTATGTTTCCAGGTAAGGGTCAGATTTTCAAACGGAATAAAGCACCTGAGCTCCTTTCAAACGTAGCCTGCGTGTTACGGGAGGCAACGTGTCGGGATCTATCGTCCACTCCGTTGTGGCTGGGGCACTTTTACTTGATCGGGGGTGTTACGCCTCTGCTTCTGTTGTATCGGTACCGGGTTTAATGTGTTCCTGGGCGCAAGGTGCTGGTAGAAAAATAAAGCTAGAGCCAGCTGCTGTGAAGAGGTCTGTAGGAGAATCCTTCAAAACTCTTTGCCATCCATTTAGCAGCAGGGTAAGTGGTTCTGTTTAGCTGGAGAAGCCCAATTGAGAGATGTTCTTTTATCATCGCTTTTATATCAGAAAGAAGGCGATAGTATTTTTATCCATCCATATTTTTACCCATCAGTAGGATGCAAAAGTGCCTCTTCCTTCTGATTCCTCTGTAAACGTATTTTGCGTTACTCAATACAATGCACTTCAGTGATTGGAAATGTCAAAGTGATTAGGGAAAGCTGGCATTTTGAGAGTGCTGGAGTGCGTCTGTGGCTACACAGTCTGGCAAGAAGTTTCAAATTATCTTAAGCTGCTAAAACACAGACTTTTTAACCCACAAATATGACATTAATTTCTCTTGTGGTGCAGATTAGGGAGGAAAATGACCCTGCTCGGCTTTCTCTGGTTATGTTATGTATTCACAGCAGTTTGAGGGAACCGAGTCTGCGTGATTTATTTTGGGTAAGAAAAAAATCTGTCTTACAATAGCTGTAGTTCAGTGTTGGCTTGCATTTAGCCAATATATTGAGATCATAATATTGATGATAATTTCACTTTACCACGAAAGGTGATGTTTTCTGACACAGTCTGCAGCTCTCGCAGTCCAAACAACTGTTACTCAGAGCTTTGCAGGATTTTTTTTCTGTTAGGAACAGGTTGAGCATAGCCTAGCTTATTTAGAAAGCGTATGCTCAGGCCAAATTCAGAGTGACTCGAGGCCAAGTTAAATACCCGAGCACCTGAATGCAATGTGCCTGGCCCTTTCGGGTGCTTTAGAAAGTGTGGGTTAGACATCAGGTTCCTTTTACAAAAAGAAGTGTGACCCCGGAACCAACAAGAGATGATTCCTGCTTCTTGCACAAATGCTTTTAAAACAAAAGAAAACAAAAGCTTTATTGAACCTCGGGTGAGTATAAAGCAAGCCAAGGAGCTTTACAGAAAATTAAGATATTAGAAGTGTTTCTTGCACCCAGATGGTAGTTTTATGATGAAGTCTCTTGGCATGCATCTGCACCAGTTAAAAATAATTCTGAAAGAGCAAGGTTCTTGGCCCTGCTGATGCTTTTGGTTTTTTCCTTTTCAAATAAGGTTTTACTAAGAAGGTTTTATCTTATTATGATTTATGATGACTTGCCCTTTATCAGAGTTCTTGTTTCGGGTTGAAATCTTTGTAATAGCACAGCTGATGGAGGAGTTTGGGCATGAAGAAGTTATCAATATTAAAAATATTCTTTCATGACAGCAGTGCCTTTGTTAAAGAAAATCCTTCATTCTTTGCCAAAAATGGTCAGACCCTATACTCCTCTCTGTGTCTGTTCTGTTGCCAGGCTGCCTTTATCGAGGGTGTTTTTTTCCCCTTTCTTGCACATTAGCTTCTCTGATGAAGAAAATGCAAATGGGTAAGTCTTAATGAAAAATAGATACCTGAAGATGGGTCCAGAAAGGTAAATGGGGTGTGGGGCGTGGAAGACATAGTTCACGTTCAATTAAAGTCACTTACTGCTGTAAAATATCTCCCCTTCAACTCTAGCCTTTTGAGTTATCTTGCCCCAGCGATGACTGAAGCCTGCCTGAGGGGCAGAGCCGGGGCAGTAAGAGATCTCGGAATGGATCGTTACCGCTTAAGTAAGCATAAAACATCCATGTGTTTTCCCACAGTTCTACTATGGGAAAATAAAAACTGTCTGTCTCTCCCTGTTTACAGTAGTGGGTTAGTGGTAATCACCATTTAGGAAGTCACTCATAAGAAAGTAATAGCCTGAGTAGCGCTTTGGGATTAAAGCACATCTTTAAATGATACTATAAGGAATCATTTATGTAATGCAACACTGATCTGTAGCCCTGAGATGGGTTTACGTCCCATGATTGACCAAACATTGCTGGGTTTATTGCCCATGATATGTAGTGTTCTCGTATTTTTCTTTCTGTGTAAAAGTAGCTTTTGTGGCTGGTGATATTTAGCATTAGTGAAATGCCCAGGGCAGGCTGTGACCGGAGCTCTCTGGTGGCCTTACCCGGGTGATGGAAAGGGATGTTCGCAACTGTTCCAGATCAATAGTGGGTTTCGTTCGTGCCAAGGGACTGCATTTGCCAAAGGGGGAAGGGAGCTGTGAAGTGACGAAGGTTAAGAGCTGGGTAGGAGAGTAAGTGGAAAATAGCCAACTGCCATTTTTCTTTTTAATGAACACCCAGGACCAAATTCAGTGGCAGTATTACACCAAGTACTTGCATTAGAAATCACGGTGACAGTTTATTTGCATCCTGGGAATGCAGGGAACCAAGTCATATAGCCTAGGGCCCTCTTGAATAAATGCAGCACAAGATGAATTAAGGAATAATAAAATCATTCCTTAGCCAGTTTATATGATGGTAATTGTGGAAAAAGTCAGCATACGGGATCGATTTTCTAGAAGAACCTTCTTAAAACACATACATGGAGTCAGAGTGTTCTGTATTGGATCTCATTGTGGTGAGGTTGGATGTGTTGAAACTTTTCATAGAATCATAGACTGGTTTGGTTTGGAAGGGACCCCTAGAGGTCCCCCAGCCCAACCCCCCTGCAGGAGCAGGGACACCTTGAACCACATCAGGTTGCTCACAGCCTCGTCCAACCTGGCCTGGAATGTTCCCAGGGATGGGGCCTCCACCCCCTCTCTGGGCAACCCCTGCCAGGCTTTCACCACCCTCACTGTAAAGAATTTCTTCCTTGGATCCAGTCTAAACCTCCCCTGCTTCAGTTTAAAACCATCCCCCCTTGTCCTGTCCCAGCTGGCCCTGCTAAAAAGCTTGTCCCCCCCCTTTCCTCTGGGCCCCCTTTGTAGAAGGAAGGCTGGGACCAGATTTTGGAATATTTCACAAACATGTCTTAGTGTTAACATCAACAGGTAGACACAAACACTTCTCCTTTCCCCTTAAACACTCTTCTATGCCATTTTGTCAATTGTGTTTCATTTTTGCCCATGAAGCGACATCTTAGAAATTTAGCAGTCGAGACTGGAGAGCTGTGAGCCTTGCGCTGCCAAGCAGTGCCCTGAACACTTGACATCCTTCCCAGGGTCTCATTATGAAAACCACAGCCCCTAGGAGCATGCAAGTAAGTGCCCCTCGTTCCTAACTCATGGCTTCCAGGCAGGTTATACTTACGTTTGACCCAGGGGGTTGTGTTTTGGTTGTGGGGTTTTTTTTTTTTCTTAAAAATCTTACTCACCCTTGCAGATCTGAAACAGCTTCCCCGATGGCCTTCTGAATACTTGGTGAAAGTCGTTAATTTGGAGCAAGGATGGCAATTATGTTCATAGGAGAGCTAAAGAGTGTTTTGCTGCTTTGGTTTACTGGATGACTGAGCTAATTCATTATTTGTATAGGAATCTTATTTTTTACTGCTGGATGGTCATCCATTCAGGACTGTAAATCTAATTAATTTGAATACATGAGATTTGCAGGAGGGTGTTTCTGGTTTGGTTTAAATATCAGAAATAATAATTAGCTAGCAAAAACTTTACTGCTTTGCAACTAACTTTCTGGCAGTTCTGCAGTTAAAGCTATAGGCAGCTTATTAAGTCCAAGAGGAGAATATGGTGATTAAAAATGAATTCCTTACTACTTGGATGGTATCAACAGCTTAGCTTGTATTTGTTAGGAGAGGGCATCTGTCTCCCTGCCTTATTAGATGAGAAGAAGGCAAATATAAACACAAGGAAGAGCCAATCTAGCCCCCTACATTGCTTCCACTTTGCCAAAAGCCACTGTACTGACTGTTCGAGTGGGCTGCTGCAGCTGCGAACACATCTGCTGCCACCGTGCCTCTCGCCACGGGGGTTGTCCCTGGGGGTTCTCCCCAAAATGGCTATCTGTCAATACAAACATTGACGAGTGCCACCTCACCGCTGTGGATTTTAACCAAATTAGGTTCCCCAAAAGGAAGGGCAGATGCAGAGGTGCTGAACAGTAGCTGTACGCTTTGTTTGTACGGATAATAACTGGCAGAGACAGGTCTAATCCAGGGGAAAAGGGAATGGCCTGTCAGCCTTATATTTATCCACAGATAAATGGATGTGATCAATTCTTGTTATGTAGTTAGCTCCAGATTTACACTGTCTGAAAAAAATAAAGAATTCCTGGCCTTTCTATTATTTTATAGAGGATCCTCATTCTGAAATATGCTGGAAGTCGTAACGTGTTGCCAAAGGGCTCACGCGTAGAGGAATGTCCACAATGCCAGGATTCAGATGATGTTGCCAAGACGCAGTGGTAGGATGGAGGGAGAAGTCGATTTTGCAGCGCGGTTCCAAGAGAAGCCAATAAACATATGGAAAGGGCACACCTTACAAAGGGTACTTCTGAGACTGAAGACCTGGATGGAGCTGAGAAAATCTGTGTTTGTTCCTTATGTTGGCCTGAGCTGCCTGCAAATTTTTTCTTTGAATGGATTCCTGTATTCTTGGTACCTGGTGTCAGAGTGGCTGCGTCCTAGGGCGATGAAAATAGACATTAATGAGTAAAGCGGGCACCACAAATGCTTCTCTGCTATAGGCATCCCAATCCAGGCTGATAGCAGCCAAGGAAGCCAATACTTGGTGTGCTAAAACAGCTTCTCTCCAGTAGAGATTGATTACTGGGGAGAAGGGGGCATGGACGGTGGCGAGGCTGCGGCTGCTCCGAGGGCGCGCACGGCTCTGTCCTGCGCTCGTGGAGAGCCCAGGCCGATGCCAGTGGAAGCAGGCAGTGTCTGAATCGCCTTGAGTAAAAGCTTCATTCCTATAATACATTTCAATGAATGTAACAGCCCTGTTGGGGCCTGTTTCACCTTGGTGAGATCGGAATAACTGCTTTAAAAGGAATAATCCGTGTGTTTTGGATAAGGCTGCTCAAGAGTATTTTGATTTTTTTTTTTTTTTTTATGGAGATGTGGCAAGATGGGACTGGGCAAAGCCTGTAGTTTGGTTTCTGGCTCAATTTTTGATGGAAGTGTCATTCCTTTGCTGCAAGTGTCTGGATGTTTTGATGAGATTCTAGTGATGTTGACTGGGAAAAGGAGGTGGGAGAGGAACAGGGAGGGTCCGCGGGGCTGAAATGCGTTCAGATGAGCTATCGGTTCCCGTGTCTAGTGCTGTTGGTGCCTGGCAGCTTGGAAGTGGATGCTGGGGCTTTTTACAATCCTGATTAACAGAGCTGGCATTCTCAGCGTGTCGGAGCTTAATGCTGTTTGCTGAGGTCCCATCTCTGCTGCAGCAAACCATCAAGAACAGCAGTTCAGCTTTTTTCAGCATTTTGGTGCTAAAAATCTCTGATAGGGACTTTTTTTGGGGTCCCTGTTGCTTGAAAATTAAAGTTAAGAGAGTTTTCAAAGAGAACAACTGTAGGACAGTTATAGTTTCTTCTGCTCAGCTTTGATTAAAGCCTCTTCATATTTATTTTTAAGAGAATCACAAGGCATTTGCTTGTCGCTAAATATAAGCAGGATGACTCAAAGAGAATGCTGAGGTCCAGATTTTGAGAAATGAATCAGTGAGATGCTTTAAGAACTATTAAATCCCACTTCATATTTTCGAAGTTGCCAACAAATATAAACAACAAAAATTAAGATAACACGTTGTTTTGGTCTGTATTTTTAGGATGACATATGCTGCTGAGTCTTGGAGGCACCTCGCAGGCGTGTGAGTGCTTTAATACTGCGCTCCATAACGATTCGTATAGACGGGGCATTTTTTTTTTTCCCTAACTTGGACTTCTGCTATGCTTCGAAAGGAGACGGACTGGCCTTGTCCCCTTGTTAAATTGAACACTGCGCCTTGCTTGACCATCCCCGCACGGTTTTGAATCTTTGTAAGGTATTTAGGCATCTAAAGAAGCATATCGGCATAGTTTGTTTTTCGTGGGTTTTTTTGTGCTTAAGGTATTTGCTCTCATTTTTACATGCTAAAGTATTTTAAAAATCCTGAAGAACATTTGTTTACACATTTGATCAGGTAGGCATCTTCAGAAAGCTTGTCCACAGAGAACCTGCTACTTATTACAGCAGTAAGAAAGATTTTAAAAACCCAAAAACCAAAACCACGTCAGCCTTGTTTCTAGGGTAAATGAGTGTGATAGTGTCTCAGAGATGGGTTCTAAGAGTGTTTGTCCTAAATCTGAATTTTAAGCCATGTTTCTTCCAAGGACTTTGTTCTTTTTGCTAGGGCTAGGATCTTGTAGCTTTTGGTCCCTCTTCAGTTGTGTTTCAAAAGGTCCCTTCCTGTGCCGTAAAATATTTTAAGTCCAGATTAAATGAGGGAGAGTCAGTGCAAGCACCCAGCTTCACGCACAAACCTCTTTTGCCTTTTGGAACTGACAAAGAGCTGGGTGACGGTGCCTGAAATGCAGCTGCTTAAGCTTTAAAATGTTATCATTTCTGTGGTCACAAAAACACTGATGCAGTTGAGCACAAGTGCTAAACTGTGAGAAAATCAGCCTGAGGATCCAGCTGAGTGTGTTAATTCACAAGGGGTGTATGTCGGGTGTAACATTTTAAAAATGAACAAATTTGTAAATGTTGATGCATACGTAACTTAAAAAAGAAATGACATGTCGACATTGTTGTTAGATGTCTTTCTATTCACAGTGCTACTTAATTAAGGGGCAATTTTTTTCCATATCGTTCCATTACAAGGAAAAAATCCCTTTATGAAGAGGCTGTAGAATATTAGCATGAAGCTTATCCTATGCAGAGGGAAGGATTCGAGGTATCATTGAAGCAACAAGAGCTGTCATTCTATAGGCCTGAATTTCCCATTTATTGCCTGTTTACAGAGTCTGATCCTTACTTGTGCTAAGATATTTTCCTATATCCCTGACAGGCACGAGGTGCCCTTCTGATAAAAGAATTGATTTCTTGGATTCTTGATACATTGGGTTCCTGCTTTTCCAATATTGGGAATAAGACAATTCATACCAAATTTCAAATGGGTGGGAACGGTGGAAATCCAACCACTTTATATCGCGTATGAAAACTTGTATCGACTCTGGATTTGAAGTTGGAAATCCTAATCAGCTAGAGTGCATTCTAGAGTCTGATAAATCTTAACAGACCTTTTAATCAATATAGCTTAGGGTGTCTGCCAGAACGTGTAGCCAGCTGCAATATATACGACTTTCGGTAAAGTTACAGAATTCCTGCACATGTTTATTTAGGATAAGTAGCTCTCAAAGATGTTGTATTCTTGCTTTATGGAAGGGATTTAAGCTGACTCTGAGCTTAAATAACTAGGCTTTTTCTTCCCAGTTTAGAGCTTTTTCAGGCGTCACAGTCTAGGGCTACTATTATAAATGAGACGCAGGCCTCTTGAATGGTGGTGCTAATTTTACAGTTGCATGTGTAGGTATACTTGTGCTCCATTATGCACCATTTCTTGCTTTCCAAGTGCCCCTTTTAGTCAAGTGTGTGACCTTCCCAAGTGCTGGACTGACCATCACTGGCTGTCGCTAAAGGTCAGCAACGTCACTTTGTAGCTCGGTTCAGTAAGCTTTGGGCTGAGCTTACCAGAGTTTTTCTGTATTTGCAGCCCTGATGTTTTTGGCAATCTGCTTGTTCCCGCTGCTGCTTACATGTAAGAACAGATTTACCACCTCCGGGCACCTTGGAACCCACTCCGGCGTAGCTGGCCGAGTTGGTCTGTATTTGCAGGGGTTTGTGCTGTAGATGAGAGCGCAAACTGGCACCCACTGCCTGTGCCCGTGACAACAGCCTTGCCGTGGAAGATGTGGAGCAGGAGCAGGCTAACTCGGGCTGCTTGCCATCTCCCTCTGTGCGTACACAGCCCCTGTTCCCGTAGGTCGCGTGCGGCATTTGGCTTTCTTGCTAGCTCCACGTGGGTATGATTCTTGTGGAAGCAAAGGTTAGTCTGGCTAAAGTGGTTTCTGCCGTAGAGAGATGCTGTGTTGCCCGTGTTGTATGTCTCGACGTGCTGGGGCGGTGACTGGCGTAGCTCTTGCTCAACGTCTTTGTCTTGGGCAGCTGCAAGAAGAGTCGTACCCTGCACTTGAAAGCGGGATGGAGTGGGGGGAAAAAAACTATTTTCACTTCTCTCAACTGTATGTTTATGAAATTTTAAACTTGAAAAGGTCTCCCCTTGCCAGGATTCCTCTAAAGAAGAAGAGATAACCTTGGCATGCTGCTGTAATTGTCACTCGCTGTTTCCCTTGGCGCTGTTAGGACAAGTGTTGCTTGTACCCTGAAGGCAGACAGCAGCGCTAAATTCTATCCAACTGTGACTGTTGCTTTATTACCGCGAGGACGCAGGACTGAGCAGACACTGCAGAAGAAGATATTTCAAACTCCTCTTATACCTTCAGTTTGGGAAATTACATTTTGCCATGTAGTTTTTAATCTGTCGGTATAGACCATACAAAATGACAAGTGAGCATGATTTAATTTTATGATAGCACTGCATTAGATGACCACTTTATGTTGCTGTAGAAGAGGGATTTGAAGTGGTGGCGTGCTTTGCTCTTCCTTCCGCATTTGAGATTCTTGTTTCTCGAAGTCTGACAATAAAATCCTAAGAACGTTCGGAACAGCTTTATTGTTGCCTCCTGGGGCCTGATTACCCATGTGGAGTCATATTTGGCAAAATAAGTATCACGTAGGCACGGAGTGTTTTGCATCATTTTATCAAGACTTGTCAAAACATTTCATAATGGAGATCAAACCCAATCACTTATTTCACAGATGGGAAAAACCAGGTCCAGGGAGCGTAAGCAATAAGCAGATGGCCAGAATGCAAATCCCAGTTTGGTTACCTGTCCGTGCTTGCGTGTACGAGCTTGCATTGCATAGTGGAGCGTGACAAAGCACGTCCACGTGCCGTAGCCACGTACTGCCCCCCCAGCACTGGCCAGGCCCCCAGGAGCGGTGGCTGAGTCCCGGCCCCAGATGAACACAGGGTGCGTGGCTCCTGGTCCTGGGCTAACGGCGTTAGTGTGGGCACCTCTGCTCGGATCACACTTGAGCGGAATAGATGCAGTCTAGCTCCAGAGAGCAGAAATAACGGCGGCTAGCTGCTGCATCAGGCCGATGGCCCTCCTTGCTGGGCTAGCAGTAACTTTGCACAAGGGAACGGGGTGAAGTGGGTGGCCGGTCTTGGTTGGTACTCGTAAGGTTGCACATCTTGCACTTCCCGTGAGCGGCTGGGTGCCGACTGTCTGTCAGTCTGCTATTTTTTTTATTTATACCACTGCCTACTTGTGCTGAATTTGTAGCAGTCGTTTCTTACATCAGCATTGCAGCTGTGCAAGAGGTAACAGAATTGAAATTGTATTGGGCACGTACATATGAAAAAAAGCCCCCAAAACCTAGGTTTTGTTTATAACCCTGAAGTAGAAAGGAGAAGAATATATATTCTTGTAGAAATCAATTGCAATTGGTGTCACTGAATCTTTATCTTGATAAAATTGAGATAGGGAAGAACTAGTACTGCTGTATATGATTCTGGTAAAACCTTGTCCAGAAAATTGTTTACAATTCCAGGCACTTGTATTCAAAGAAGATAAACTGAAACAGATGCAGAGCAGAGGTTTTAGGGTGATTGAGGAAATGATTAACGAGAGGAGATTAGAATACTCATGCTTCATTAGCTTATCAGAGAAAACTGTGGTAATGCATCTTGTGGGTATACACCAGGGAAGAGGAGGAATATGCAAAAATTAGGGCTGAAGTTGAGATGAGCCTAAGTGGCCAAACCTGGACGTGAGAAGAAGTTTCCTTCTCATTGGAACAAGCTTGGTGTTCATTTCAAACAGCTTCCTAACAGGAATTGTGCAGGTAAAAATGCACTTGTTTCAGGATGGTGGTCTATGAAACTTCATTAAAGAAATCTCCAATGCCCAAACAACAAAAGCAATAACATCAGGAGTCTAATCTTATCATGATCGTCTCTATTTTAATTAATGAGTGAATTGCTGTAGTCTTTTCCAGGTGTCTGACACTAGAACAGTTTATACCATCTGAGAATCTGATCCTGAGTTTTCAGAGGTAAATCAATCTGTTTTATCTGCTGCATCATCATGGGGAGAGATCCATGTTCATGTGCAAGGGAGAAAGAGGAGGGAAGTAGAGTTCAAATAAGGACTATTCCCATGTCCCAGCTGATGACAAACCTTGCAGTTGCAGAAGGACGCACAAATGCTGGGCTTCTGGTTTGGGCACTCAGCGAGGGACTTTAAAGCAATGATAAATACGTAGCAGTTCTGTGTAATCATCGTGCTATCTATTCTATTGAACCATGGAAATGAAATGAAATCCAAGGTGAGCATCCACTTAAGAGTTCCTAAAGGGTTTCTTGAGACCGTGCCAGATTCAATACATCTTCAGGTGCCTTAAAGTTCATGCAGAGAAAACACACTCTGCTGCCAAAATTTATTAGAATGGGCTATTATTGGAGCTCTGAGGACAATTGCTTAGAAGGCACTTGTTTCATCATTCTGTATCTTAATTATTGAAGTGATGGAAGTCAACAAGGCTAATCTGATTTGTGAGAGTAATTGAGGTCATTGTGTGGGGAAGAGGGAGAGAAAGGGAAGGAGGGTTGCCATTTAGTACAAATGAAATGATAACTTTCACTTCGATAAGCAGAGAGCAATCTAGAAAGGAGTAAATTTGCCTCTAAAAATTTATAGGGCTTTGAAGATTTAAAAAAAGAAAGGGGGGGGTGGCGGCAAAACCCACAGATTTTATAATACTCTGTAGCATTTCATAGGAGGCTGGGCAGAGAGGAGAGAATCACTGCTGCACAAAACAATCTGTTCCACTTTAATTATTTCACGTGTGCCATAATTAAAGGAATCTTAATAAATTAATGCTAACTATTATAGGGAGCGCAGAAGGAAAAAAAAATCTCAAACCTACTAGGAGTTGCAGGGATGGGAGTCCCGGTGTGAGATTTAGCTGCGGGCTGGTTTACTTCCCCTCTAATCTCAGTACCCTACTTCATCCGCGCTGTGGATATCGCCACATTGTTTGCTGATTTTTAACTGAACTATAAAATAGGCACAGCTAAAACATCTGAATTTCTGATTCTGTTAGGTTTCCCTTTTTTTTAAGATATATGATGGTCTTAAGTCGGCACGCACTTCGTGGTGAATGCTAAATGCTTCCCCTCTCTTTACTTTATTTTTCTTCCCAGGATAAAGTGATGGGCTTTCCAGCACAGATGTGGACTATTTTAAGATTAGTCTATTCCTGCCCACTCCACCCCAATCACATAAACCACATTTAATTATTTTGTAACTTTGCATCTTAACTATTGAATCCGTTTCTTTTTAGATAGCACGGTGTTCTCATTTACCAGCAGAAGCAGCTGATGACTTGAAAAAATGGGAAGCAAGAGGGCACAATTATTCCTAAGGATTTTCTTATTCCTTGGCACTGCAAATCAGGGATTAGACATCTCCAGCCCAGCTGATGTTTTCATCACTTTTCAAAATCAGAATGATTTGGGATTATTTAATTGTGAATTGAGAGCTACTTCCAGTTTAATGGTAGTAGCTCTAATACAAAGAAATTAAGGGAATGGATGGGAAAAGAATAAATAAATGTAATAAATGACAGCTTGGGACCCCCAAATATGGCATTCCCCTTAAAAAAAATAGCTGTTTTCCGGTGCATGCCAGATCCATGTACCTAGTCAGCATGTGGGATGGGCAAAACACCTCTCCCAAACAGTTCATATTTACTTGTGCAGAAAGAAAAAAATCATCCTAGAGGCTTATTAGTATGTGTTCACATTGTAAGTAGTGCTGGTAGGGTGCTAATTGGGCTAATACCTCAACATCTAAGTGCAGTTACAGCTTTCAAAATTGCCTCTGACAGGGCAATTAAAATTTTCTATTCTCTTGATATAGGGAAGACAATCTGCACCATGTTGAGTCCTAGCAGTGTTTGAAGCAGGGTTGGTGTTTTTTTTTTTTCCCCAGGTAGGCAGGACTTGCGGGTTAAATTGCCCTGAGGTTTTTCACTTTGATGGATATGTTTCTACAAGATATTTCCACTGCTGAGCGTGAAGGGGAAACATCAATTTTTCCTTTTTCTAACTTTTTTTAATCCACGAGACATGCTTTAATAGCCTCTTATTTGAAAAGGAAAAGGGCTTTCCTTTAAAACAAAGCAAATTAAAAACTGCTTTTAATGATGGTTCACTTTAATCCATAGCCTGGGAATAGCAGCCTCTGAATACTTTCTTCCTTGTTCATGGCTCCTTGTGTTGTAACCCAAAGCTTTGTGTAGTTCTGCAGGATCAGGTCCACAGAAAGTACATTTATTCTTTTTTTTTTTCTTTTTTGGTTTGTTGCTCCCTCTTCATGGATCCAATGATGTGATTGAAGTGTCTGTCAGCAGCATTGGTCAGCTGAAAGATAACGCTTGATGCTATGTAGTTGAGTCTGTGCATAACACTGCTGAAGTCATGTTTTTCAGCAGTCATTACCAGAGCTCAAAGCCAAGCTTTAAATATCCACAGACACCAGGGAGATTTTGGATTCTGCATAGTTTTTGGATGGGAAGTTGTGTTCTTTTTGGAGTGAGTTGATCTAAATAGCTACGTATCTAAGAAGGAATTAAATTGGCTAGCCAAACCTTGTAGCTAAGCCTTCCCAGATGACAGAGGGCTTCAGCATTAAAGAAGTCCTGTTACAGACTGGACCATTATGGTGGGAGAACAAGTATTAGGCTTGCAGGACGTTCAGTATCTGCATGAGCAACTACAAGTTAAGGAGGGCAGGACGATGAAAACATCTCGGCTATTCTGCCTCTCCTACCAGTTGTATGAGTGTGTCGCATCTTCCTCAGCTTTCTGGAAAGCTGATGTGTTTTTACAGCTCTCTGCTTCATTGAGGTTTAGAAATTAAATAGCTTCATGTTGAAATTCTTATTGCTTTTGGTCAGTTTTACTGCCAGGTTTTTAATGGACCTCTTAGTAAACTTAGCGCCTGTGTTTTGTACCGCTCCTCTGAAAATGCACTCCCTTTGGGGCCGGGTTGACTGGCAAAAACGCTTGTGCATACTTGATCAACTACTGCTAAAATATGTTTGAGTTTCTGCTTTTCTTTGAATGTAAATGTGAACTTGCTAAGCTAACAAGGACACTTCTGTTCATACAGAATTCACGAATGCATGTTAAAAACTGCTATAAAAGGACCCTTCTTGTCTCCAGCTAAATTGACAGCCGCTCTTTCAATATACGCTACTTGTGCTTGCAAATCAAGACATATGATTGTCTTTTGCAGCGAAGAAAAAAGATTTCTTTTTAATGCCTCTGAGTGAAAAATCTATGCTATTTGCTATGATGTTTCCTTTCAAGAGGTATCGCTTTGTTTTGGTATGTAACTATTGCTTTTCCCTTTGCTTGTCTGTCTGAACACACAAATTCCAGTGGGTATACCCATCCGTGATTAACCTCCCTCCCTTCCTTCCACTGTCAGTCAGAGCCTTCTTAGTACGTGTCTGCTTACAGTTTGGAAATCATGGTGCTGAGAAGTTGCCCAAAGAAGAAATTTGATGGTAATGTGTTGCGGCGAGTGGGATTCTCTCATTCTTTTGCTTTTTTCCTTATGGATAATGTTGGGCTTTGTATACCTGATTGCAACACGCAGCAAATCAAGAAGTCGATTCAGCTGGCCAGAAAGTGGCTAAAGGGAAAAAAAAAAAAGGGGGGGGGAGGAAACAAACTGCTTTTCATCAGCAGATTTTTTTTCCCTTCAGTAACAGGGTATTCTGCGTAGTACCACTTAACGTCTAACCTGATGCACATGGACTGGAAACAATCAGATGGTTTCTGCTGGACCAGATTGTGCAAATGGACGTCCTGCCCTTAGACAGTTATCGCTGCACGCATGGGCTGTTGTCCCAATGCTCAGCTCCTTGCAGGGATCATGCAAAATGGCTTTAATCAGCTCTGAATGAAGCCAGCCAGCTCCGCTTACAAAACCATTCTTGGTTAAGTGAACTCTACTGATTTTGCTGAAGGCAGATTAAGGAGCACAAACTGCCCTACCTGTAGATCTCTGCAGAAGGTAACTTCCAGCCCAAGGATTAGGCTGCAAGGCACCAACATGTTTACCCAACCTGGCCATTTACAGAACAGATGTCTTGCCATGTCCTTAGCAGCAGAAGTGTCGAGATCAGCAGAAAGGCCGATTTAGAAAGAATTTATTATATCATTAGCATTTTTTTTCAGTACTGGCATGAACAAAAGCACACTTTGGGCCCTCACCACAATAAAGTATGTACCTAGAGATTG
Source organism: Egretta garzetta (assembly GCF_000687185.1). Taxonomy (NCBI): domain Eukaryota; kingdom Metazoa; phylum Chordata; class Aves; order Pelecaniformes; family Ardeidae; genus Egretta; species Egretta garzetta. The sequence continues at coordinate 1,564,683 of NW_009259194.1, forward strand.
CCCTGGAAATCAGGGTAGGCTGATTTCATGTGTCTCCATTCCCAGTCCTCTAGTTCATACCGCCACTTTCTGCGACTGTAAAATTCTCTTGAAAAATGCAACATCCTTGCATTTCAGATGCCGGGACTTCAAGAAGAATACTGCTTAGAAATATTACAAAGCTGATGACAGGATGAGTGATGGCCAGACTCCTAGTAAGCTTCGACTAGGCGAGCTCTGAAGAACCTTGCTCAAATGATTTGAAATGTTTCGGGCTCAGCTTTGTACCCCGCTATGTCACTGAGCAGAGACAAGCCCCAGCAGAGAACAAGGTTAGCACGAGGGGTGTCTGTGTCTGTTCACTGACCTTCCCAGTACAAGGCTGGACATCTTTGTTTAAACTGCTGAGAAGACCTGGGATGGAAGAAGAATGATGGCAGACAAATCAAAATTTTAGGTGGCATCCGCAGGTTGGAAGAAACTGCTATAATCCTTCTGCTTCCCAGGACAGTGAGTATTGAAATTCAGAGATCTGGTATTAGGATCTAGGTTTCTTTTACACTTGTTTAGGCTGAATTGACACTCCTGGTATGGGTTGCGTTTTCTTCAAATGCATCTCCTTCAAAAGTAGATTGAATTTCTTCCAGTGGCGTGTTGAAGTTGACGGGAATAATTCCATCTCTTAAGCTGCTCCACATAAATAGGGAAACACTATATATTTAAATCAGAAACCTGGGGTTATACAATCAGACTGGAGGTCTGCCACAAGAACATCTGTCTACCTGAACCTTGTGGCATTGTACCAGTTCAGACAAAACCTGTTCTCCTTCAATATCCCCAATGAAGTTGCAAAAGAATGCTCTGAGCAAACACAATTTGGCAAGGCTCATCTTATCTAGGTCACGTGTGTGAGGAAGGATGTTCAAAAGGAAATCTTGAAAGGCAGTCTGATTTGCCTAGGTATTAGTGTATCACTGAAAAATACTTGTGTCCCTGGATTTAAAAAGAATGTGTTGTAATGCCTATGTACCTGTTGTGGTTTAACCCCAGCCAGCAACTAAGCCCCATGCAGCTGCTTGCTCACTTCCACCCCCCTCCCCCCCCGCCGCCATCGGATGGGGGAGAGAATTGGAAGAGTAAAAATGAAAAAACTCGTGGGTTGAGATAAAGACAGCTTAATAGGGAAAGCAAAAGGGGCAAAGCAAACCAAGGAATTCATTCCCTCCTTCCCATGGGCAGGCGGGTGCTCAGCCATCCCCAGGACAGCCAGGCTCCATCAGGTGTAATGGTGACTTGGGCAGACAAATGCCATCACTCTGAATGTCCCCCTGCTTCCTCCTTCTTCCCCCAGCTGTATACACTCAGCGTGATGTCATATGGTGTGGGATAGCCCTGGGGTCAATCAGGGTCAGTTGTGCCCCCTCCCAGCCCCTTGCTGGTGGGGTGGGGTGAGCGGCAGAATTGGCCTTGGCTCTGAGGGAGCCCTGCTCAGCAGTAAGGAACGCATCCCGGGGTGATCAACACCATCCCGGGGTTATCAACGCTGTTCCCAGCACGAATCCAAACCACAGCCCCACACGAGCAACTGTGGAGAAATTAACTGTACCCCAGCCAACCACAGGATGGAGTTACAGACTTAACTTCAGATTTTCTTGCCTTCTAGCCAAACTATTAATGTTTGTAATGTGGTTTTTTAATACCCTCTACTTGCAACAGATGTGTACAGCTATACTGGAGAAGATTCCTCCCAATTGCAAAGGGCAGAACAAGGTTATAGCTAGCACAAATCTGCCTATGCTTTATGATGAGGGTACAGGTTGTATATGGTGCTTGTGTCGTTACTCTGCGTGCTTTAACCTGCTGTGATTTAGGATTCAAGGATGATATACTTCTTCAGAAGTCCAGAGGACTCTGTTAGGAGTTACGGTCAGCACGCTGCCCCCCTCTGGGAGAATACTCAGAAAACCAGTCCCTGGGGCTCGTGGACCCGATGGCAGCATATGGCAGTGCGCGGTGCAGCCGTCGCGTCGTGTGGGCAATGCAATGTTACTAAAATCATGGGCTGGAGGCAATAATGAGTCTGGAGAGGTAATAGAAAAATCTTCCAGAAAGGATTTGCTGCTAGGAGTGAAAAGAAAGCAAAAAAGGCATCTTCTGTTTATCTTAGGGTGGGTTTGTCTCTTTGGTTTTCTTTGTTTTTCTGCTGAAGGGAGGGGCTGTGTGCTAAAAGTGCTCTTGAAATTCTCTCTCTGAAAGGGGAGACCTAGCGCAATGAAGCTGAAACGTAGTGGGTCCTGGAGCTGGTACTGCAGAGCACCGGGTAACTACTGCTGCTACGATGGGAGAGGCATTCCCAGAGGTTCTGTTTCCAGGCAGCCAAGCTAACCTTTAGCAAAATTAGTATTCTTCAGCTTCTCTGCCTGTAGAAAGGTGATAGGATTTAATTACATACTAAAAAGAATTATGAAACTGAATCTACTCGTGTTTGCAAAACACTTGGAAACCTTCAGATTGTAGAATTGGCAGTATTAATTGCTGTCTACATCATCCTTGCAGTTTGCTGCCTATCAATCAAGATACAGGAGTACTTTCTCTTGGCAACTTCCGAAATGTCCTTCATCGTTAGCAGAGCTGCTTCCAAAGAGGTGGCTGCCCATTTGTGAAAGTCTGCAAAGCTGCCTTCATCTGGAATGATGTAAACCACCTTGCCTCTCATTTCTTAATTACTTCACAAACATAATTGAATTTTTACATTTGCCGAAAAGCTTGTCTTCAGTTCCTAAGTACTTTAAATCTAAAATTATAATTCAGGTTTTAGGAAATGCACTTAATTAAAAGCTAATAAAAACCTTGTTTAGTGTTTTATAATTTTTGAAAAGGCTTTTTTTGTCACTGAAGATTAGTTTGAAAATATGCCTGTGTGTATTCATGAGACGGGTTAATTTGAAAGCCAAAGGTTGTTATTGCATTCAAGCTCTGCTTTCTCCTCTTGGGATGTCTGTCTTTTTTTTCTTTCCCTTTCAGTATGTTAATAAAATATTAAGCAAAGTCTTGGATGCTATGCCCTATGCATAGTAGAGAGTTAACATGGAAACCTTGATTTTGTAAGCCTCTAGACTTCTGTAGCCTCATAAAATAATTAAATTCAGGGAAGCTTTATTACTTGGAACTGTTTTTCCTTGGTCTCTTGCCTTGTCAGTTCTCATAAAGTGAGGCAAAGTCAGATTGGGTCAATACCTGGATGAGAAATCCGAAAGAAAAGGAATTGGCATTAGTGAGTCACCAGTGAGTGCTTCCCTCTGCCTCGGTGCCTCGCAGCATGGAAGTAACCGAATTATCCTCCTTGGGATGACATGTAAGACCAAGGTCTCTTCAATGGCAATAATGTAGTGTCTGAAGCAATTTCCTTCTACTGATTGTATTTCTCACATCATCTTGTATGAGCTGCATGTCACTTCAATAGTTATTCTGTCTGTGTGTGGACTTCAGATTTTTTTCAGCTATGGTTTCCTGTATATTGGGGTAGGAGCCTAAAAAGCCCTTTCGTATTCTATTGTATATGTATGGGCCTGATAGCATGCTCAGTCATATCCTGGATTTAGGGATTTGGCTATAAGTTCAGTTTCAAGAGGATATTCCTTAAGGTTAAGCTATGGCACACTTCAGCTTACAAATAACGCTGTGGGTACCCTGCCCCAAGTGGAGATAAGGACTTGATCATCTGTTCTTTTAATTGGGCTGTATCTATATTAGAGTTTTAGATTTGATCTGACGGGGTCTTTCGAAGGAAATTGCTTGGAGGCTTTTTTTTTCCCCTCTCTCCCATTTGCCATTCTTGGATACACGTGGTGAGGTTTGTGAGCTGCATTCCTTTAGGAAAATGCTTTTGTGGATTGCCATTTTCATTCCTTCCTGTGCTGCCTCTTGAGACTTAATGTGTTCGTTGGCAGTGATGCGAGTGGCTGGTGGTACGTTGTGTTGTGGCTGTTTACCTGTAGAAAAGCAGAGTGCTTCAATTGATTTATACTCCTACAGAGCAGTTGGGTATGATTACCTGCATGGCTTTGACTGGAAAATCCTAAGGATCTGAAAAACAAATTTAATTGTAGAGATTTCAAAGAAACAATGATTGGTGTTCAGTCTCACAGCAGAGCTGGGCTCCTATCCTGGTCTGCTGCTCCATCAGCTGGACTTCATTTTGTCATAAAATTCCTTACTGGCTTCTGCTAGCTCCCGAGCTGTTCCCAGAATAAACAAATGACAGCTCCTTATTTGCAGGGGCTCAATTTCCTTTAGGGACACTTTCCAAACTATGCGTTCTTTTTCTCACGGTGTTGTCAGCTTGTCTGTTCCCACCTGCTGTGCTGTCCACTGTGCCTCTGGGAGGACTGTAGGAACAGGATAGATGTTTTAGTGAGCTTTCAGAATGACTTTCGGCTGAGTAACATTTTCACAGCGTTATCATCATCCAGAAACCTCAAGTTGACGGTACTCCTGCGTTGAAAGGAATGTCATGGAAAAAATGACGGGATTATTCTAGTGTGAACTTGGTACAAATGAGAGCAAAACCTCTCCATAAATAACATGATTACGTGGATATTAGTGTTAGAATATTATATGGCTTCTAAGCCACGCACACCCAAAGATATCCAAAACTTTAAATAACGTTGAAAGATACTCCGAGGAAATCAATGACTGCTGTTGGCTGCCTCAGGTAATGTGAATGTAGCACAGGGTTATTGTGGTGGTGTGAAATCTCTGGGCACCCAAGCTATGAATTTCTTAACTTCTGTGGGTCCAAAGCAGATGGAAAACCAAGAGTTTAGCACTAGAGTGCGTTATTATTAGGTTGTAGCTTAACGCCGAGTGTTCTAAATAGCTTTGTAGGTCTGAGAGGTCAATCGTGGCAATGTAGCAGATGTTGTCCAAGCACCCAGCCCCTAGTGTGTGCGCAGCGTGCAACTATTTGACAGCCAGGTCCTGGGTATTTGCAAGCTCGGGGAGGATGAATTTGCAAGTATTCACAGGTTTCAAGGCAGGAAAAAGCAGTTATGGTCGCTTACCCCGAGCCTCCTATAAACACAGTCCATTGAATCTCACCCAGCAATCTGTGTGCCAAGGCTGTAATTTGTTTGCTATAGATGGTGTCTGTCACAAATATATCAAGTTTTTCTAGAAAGTCCGCAAACAATGGCAAATTCACTGCATCCCTTGCTAAGTTTTTCGTGAAGTGGATTTTCGCATGAAAAAAAATTGCCCAACTGTGGTCAGGATTTGTCTAGCTTCATGTAAAGTGTCTATCTCCCCCTGCCATTAGTAGGATACGCATAAAAATCTTTCTTCCATAGGTACTTCTAGATCATCATACGCTAATAACAGGCTATATCCTCTTCCTGCAGTCGATGACTATAAAGCTGTCAACAATCATTTGCGTTTATAGCAATAGCAATTATACTTGATTTTTTTGATTACATTTTGAACATTGCATGAGTAGTATAGAAGAATAAATTACCCTTAGAGTCAGAATTATGCTGGCTATATATTTCATTCATATTTGGGGTCATGAAGCATTTATAACAGAATTACATCTGCTGTAGGTATGCAGAAAGATTGCTCTTAGTATGACAGAATAGATTCTCTGTCCTACTAAAGATTGCTCACGCTGATGCAGAGTGGCTGTTCAAGTGAATGGCTTTAAAGCGATTAAAAATGTGCCGAGTCTGAGATAATACGGTGAAGAAGCCTTTTGCAGGTATGGATAGAATACCACGAGCTATCAACAAGTTTTTGGAGGAGCTAAAGTCATAGAATCATAGAATCGCTTTGGTTGGAAAAGACCTTTAAGATCATCGAGTCCAACCTTTAACCTAACCCTGCCACCCGACCACTAAACCATGTCCCCA
>NW_009259194.1:1570767-1591929 GCF_000687185.1 Egretta garzetta
AACTGAACACAGTATTTGAGGTGTGGCCTCACCAGCACCGAGTACAGGGGCACGATGACTTCCCTGCTCCTGCTGGTCACACTATTTCTGATACAGGCCAGGATGCCATTGGCCTTCTTGGCCACCTGGGCACACTGCTGGCTCATATTCAGCCGGCTGTCAACCAGTACTGTTGTCTGTGCTGTGTAAATGGTCCTGCTTCTGCCGAAGGTCTGTGCAGGTAGATACCTGTACCTGTGTCTTTGCCTGTTTGCTGCTATCGGTACCTCTCCAGACAGAGATGTAAAGTTCCCAATTTAATACTGATTTCTAATTGCCACACTATTAAGAAATATCAAAGGGTAATTCTTTCATATAAAGCCTTTAAAAGATGTGCTGGTTTTTTGGACAGTAATGAGAATCTGCTTTATTAGTAGTAGTTTTGCAGCCTGGTCTGTTGATGTTGGCATGGGGAAGAATTCTAAAGGCAAAATGAGACATTCCAAAGTCTAGGTTTTGTTGATCAATGTTAAACCAGATTCAAGATAATCGAAGCATGTGATCAGAAATAACATGTTCTTAGGTTTAAGTGGGATTCAAAGAAGCTTCAACACGTGCTTGCCTTAAATGCTGTACCTAAAAGCTGTTCCCAGAAGGGCCACTGTCCTGAGTAGGCTGGGATATAGAATGGAAAATCTTTTTGAAGCAGAGACTCTTAATGATGGGGGAAAAAACAACACCCAATAAAAGAAATGAACGTGGTGATATTTCCAGGAACCCTTCTATAATGTGTGTCTGTTCTATAGAATGAATATACAAAGGAAATGCATAGCTGTGGCATGACACAGTAATGCGGTCATATATTGCTTGGGCTGGAGCAGAAGGAAGTGGACTAGCAAGATACAAAGAAATAGGAGAATTCAGTGTTAGAAGCCGGATGGTGATTTTTTTTCCTCCTCTGTTGAAGCTGCACTATAACACTTAGCATGTGTTAACCATTTGTCTAATTCCTATCACTGGGTTTACTTAAAACTAGGCTAGACAAAAAGTTTTAAGTTCAATCTCCTGAGCAATATTTTTATGACAGGACATGGCAAGTAAAGCTGAATACGTGTCTAAATTCTGTTGAAATGATTGAAGTGAGAGGAAATTTCCATGTGGTGGTTGATTGAGAACGTGTCCTGAAAAGTGTTTTCTACTAAAGCATATCTAGAAAGGTTTATGTACAGCTGCATGGGAGACGGGGTGATCAGTAGCCTCTTCTTGTTCTTAGTGTCGAGTCGTGCCACAAGTAAAGCTCGATATTGTATTTTCATTCAGTGAAATAATTCTGTGTTTGTGTACCTTGCTGTCTTATGTCACACGCGGTGGCTTGTGTTGTCCTACCATGAAACAGAACCACATAAATAGCACTGGAAAAAAAAAAAGCTGTGTTTATGATCCATAGAGCAAACACTAAACCCCACTGAATTTCTCAGACTTCCCAATGGAAATTTTTCATGGCTCTGGGTGCAGAAGCACTAAGGCAGTGTAACGGAGAACGATTGCCTCCCTGAAGGAATGGCCGAACCTCCTCAGCTGGTTAACTTGGGCTTGGTTGAGTCTGACAGCAGCTGTGTTGGATCCCCCCCCAATGAAAATGAAATAAAATCTATGCTTGGAGTCAAATTCTCAAGGGGCACAATTTGGTATCACCACATCCCAAGTCAGTTGAAACTGCATTGACTCGAGGAAAGGATCTGGCTTTCCGTCGGCAGATGGAGAGTCAGAAACGCTTCCACTTCTGCCGTGTACCTGTGTCTCTGACAATCCTGCTTAATACTGAAAAAACAGGGAAAGTGGGTAGATAGGATACAAAAACCCACACGGCTTTATTAACAGCTCGCAGTTTCTTTGTATCATTTCAATTATCCTCCCCTGTAATTAGTTCAATATACTTCTGCAATGTTACTATAAAGCTGCCTATAGGATGACAAGAATATATGGTACGATGTTACACTCCTTTCATAACGTTCCAGAGTAATTAGGACATAAAATTGAACTGAAACTTTAAAACACATCTCAACTCTGTTCTCTATATATTGCTCTTCAGCAGGCAAGGACAGTAATTTAATATTGACTTCTGGCTGCAAGATTACCATATAATCTAAATGCTAATAACAATTAAAGCACAGTGTGGTGATTAAAGTGTCTCTTGGAATATTAAAAATACAGGTAATAAATAGTGTAAGGATGTGAAGCAAAGCCGGAATTTAAGGATCTGTTCTGAAGGTCTGTGCTGAGGAAAAAATAGGCTGGGCTGAAGAAAAGTTTGCTGCACAGTCTGTGTACTTCTTTCATGCCGAGCCCTCAAACACACAGTTTTCTTTGATATATTTTTATTCCGGGCTCTATCATATGGAAACCAGACCTCTGAAGCCCGACTCTGTACTTGGTTGGGTTTTTTTTTTCCCTTCTCCCTTTCCTATAAGCACTAGTTTGTTTCGGGAGAGGTTAAAGAAGTGGCTTCCCTCACAAATTGAGAATATTTTCTTTTGCAAGTTAGTTCTTATTAATGAAATGCATGCTTCAGAGTTTTCTAGGAGGCAGAAGAACTACGAAAGGCAGCTAAAACAAAGAAATGAAATGCATAAACCCTTTAAAAATGTACAGCCATATGTGACGGCGCGTGAGATTTATTAAGCAAGATGCATGCCGTGATAAATGTGCGGCACAAAAGGTCTCTTGGCTCAGCTGTTAGTGCTTCCAAAACTGTGTTTGTGTTGAGCTTTGCTTGTAGCTTAAAGCAGTCGTACTTGTTCCCCTACCATGCAGAATTTAATGGATTTTTAATGGGTTTATTTGCAGTGGCATAATGGATCTGGAATATAAGTGTTGGAGGAATTGGGATCTAGATTCTGGGTCGGTACCTGCCTTGCACTGATGGCTTCCCAGGGTACAGCAGCAGGGGAGCTTTTGGAGGGGCCCTGGTGAGATGGTGGCTGCCAGTGGATCCAGGACCTGTCCCAAGATCTTCCGTTAATCCCATCATCTTTGCCTATGTAATAATATATTGGAGGGAAACACTACCCATGTGGCTTCTGATTTTGGTATTGCCACGTCCGCTAGAGTGCCAAACCTTCAGAAACCCATTGAAGATGTTCATTGAAGTGCTTGTGTGAACGGCAGGTTCAAAAGCCACTGTAGTTTTTTTCAGCCAACAGGTTCATTTCGAACTCTGAATTAATTCTCTTATGAGAACTGATTTTTTTTTTAAGTGATGGAAAAAAAAGCTTTGCAAGATTGTTTGTGTTTTTTCGGTCTCCAAATTTCTCCATCTGCTTCCGCAGATGCAGAGTGACCTAGCAGTGCACGGAACAGTTGTCGTAAGCCGCACAGCGGCTGTCCAGGGATCCTTCCTCAGCCAGTGGCTTCTTGTGGGATTTTTCAGCCTGGTTTATTTTTCTGCGTTGTGGAACTCATAAGGCTGACCGACTTACTTCGCTCTTTCTGTTTTTTCCTTTGTATTTTTGGGGAGAGGAAAGGGGCAAACCAAAGCTATGAAAATCTATCAGTTGCCAGCTCTTGCCAGAAGCTGTTGCAGCAGTTTCCCCCAAGCAGTGCTCCTCTCTCTGGCTGATTTGCACACTCTGAGCCGCAAAACCCGAGGGTGGCGGGGCGTGCCGTCGCTTTGCAGTGTCCCTGGCCACGCAATTAGCCCTTGAGTAACGGGGCCCTCAACACTTCAGTTTTAAAGAACAGGGACCTGCGTTGCTAGTGTATAAACTAAAGTATACTTTTGGTGCAGGGTTTTTGTATCAGAGAAAGCATTTAAAAGAAACATGATAGGTAAGTGTTATGTTCCACAATAAAATATACAACGAGTGACTTGACTTTCTGTTCCCCTTTGTGTTCAGAGAAAGGCAGACAGAAGAGAAATAGTTGAAATGGGTTTGGTTTACATTTTTCACTTCCTTTGCTGTTCAAATGTCGTTGAAATGTCAGGATTTATACAGGTAGAGGTGCTGTCTTGTTTTTTCTCTTCCATTTCTCCTTTTCCGATCTGTTATTTCAGCACTTCCACAGTGGATCCTGGTTAGCACAGGAAAACAAAACATCGCTGTTGCTAGCGGGTTTCCTACCGTCTCCTTTTGCAGGGATCTAGTTAAAAGGCCCTGGCGCTGTACCGCAAACGGCGCCTGTGGAGCACAAGCTGTTTGATGCTTTAAAGGCAGCCAAGTTGTTCAGCAGCTTGTTGTGAGGAGCAACTTTTCCGCGACGGGTACTGTTCTACTTTGCTGCATGACTCCTGGTTACAAAGGCAAGCTACAGGTGGTGGATCTTCACTAGCGCGTGTGGGAGATACTTGAAAATATTTCTCAAATCAGCACTTCAGCACTGAGGGTGTTGCTATGATGGGGATAGCAGGGAAGTGAAACAGTTTAAAAAAATATAAAATCCTCACTTATGCTCCTATAAAAGTTCATTGGCGACAGACCCTGAGTGGCTACTGTTCATCTCTAATGAGAATGTCGAAGCTTGCCTCTTCCCTTCAGCAGCTTGGGAAAGTCAATTGGGTTTGAACCTAGCCCTGCTGCTTCGTTGTGCCTCTATGTCAAAAGCTAAGTAGGGTGTGAATGAGGAGTTGTGGTCCCCAGCTCCTGGGGATGTTACTGGCTGTGTGTGAAGGGCACAATATAACCCTGTGATTTGATAAGGAGCCATCTCTGAAGATAGTTTGTTTACTGGCTCCCAGATTACTCACAAATTGTGGAGGGAGAAAACAAGTCTCACCATCACAGCACTCCATCTCACTTGTTCCTTTTCATTTTTTTCCCCCTCTTTTCTTCTGTGTGAAGCCGTATGTGTGCCAGCATCCAGGACGAGAAGCAGAAAGGCACGCGTGCAAAGAATAACAGGGCGAAGTAGATGGGTCACTTTGATTCTTTAGTCTTGCTGTAGCTGGTTGAACAAGGGCAAAGATCCCCATGTCGTTGTGACTTGGGAATGGAAGGCATTAGTTGTCTGTGTGCAAGACTTTAAAGGGAAGAGAGGGGAAAGGTAAACTCGGCGTTCTGGTAACCACTTGAACAAAATGCAAATAAAATGAAAAATACTTTTGTGTCTCTTGGTGTGTTTGTGAGCTGGGATTTACAGTGCACATACATTATTCTTGATGAAAACATTTTGACGGCTTTTTGTCAAAGCCCGTCTGTGCTGTAAGTGCTTCTTTTCATCATAATGGGTTTTCCTGATAGATATCCCTCCCTCAACCATCTTAACCAAAAGGATTCCAAGCTTTATTTCTTTAGAATTTAAGAATGTGGGTTTTATGATAGTGCTTTTACTGTGGATGTTGAGCAGTACCCAGAGGGTTGAAGCATTTATTATTGTTAATAACACATGTCTAATAGATCTGCTTTCTTCTGGAGATTGCAAAGAACTTGATTCATTCTGCAAAGGGGGATTATTTCACCTGATAATGAAATGTCCTCATCTCGTGGGCAAGAAGGGGAATAGGATGGGACATAGTAGTTTAGCAGAAGAAATACAGAATAGCTTATACAGCTGTAGTACAAGAGGAAAATCAGACTGAGAGCACAGAGCCCCAGCCTCCTTCCCTCGTGACCTCAGAAACATTGGATCTGTGTTCAGACTGGCAAGGAAAAGCATAAGGGCCCTTCAGTGTCCTGCTCAAGGCTGAAAGGACACAGTGGAGTAAGGAGAGCTACTGAGCTCAAGTAAACTGCGTTCTCCTGGGCAGTTTGCCCTGGCGTACCTACGCTGGTACCCACTGCCTGCCCAGATCTGTGCCACACGAGCGTGGGCATCGATGGAGCTTTGACGACCACATGGTTCGATCCCAGTGAAGTCCCTCTGTGGGTTGTTGCGCCTTGGTAAATCCCAGTCGAACACAGCCAAACCAATTAACTGAGTAAGAGATTTTAATCTGTATCCACAAACATATTAGCTCTCATTGATATTACTTTTTCCTTTGAGGATCTGAGTTGTAATCTTTTGTGCAGGTAATTGTTATGGGCACTTGATTTCTGTCTTATTACTAAAACTCTCAAGTGGAATTCTGCTAATAGGCAGATAAAATGGTCAGGTATTTGTTCAGGGTATATTCTGTCTCCTAGAGTTCAGAGCCCTAAAGATGCCCGGTAGATATTTAGGAGGGTGTATAGTTCCAACATTTTCATTTGGTGTGTCTTTGGACAATTTTGAACTGCTGAAAATTATAGTTGCTGGGGGGTGGGGAGGCATAGTGGAGAACATGGTGGTGGGAGGGGGTGAAATTTTGTCAAGAAATGTGGACCAGAAGCTACTTAACATGTGTATGCAGTAAAGAGGGGAAGGGCAGCCCAAGAATTTCCCATTGGGGAAGGAGGGGCATAATCCCACCAGTGTCAGAACTACTGGGCGTGTTCTTTCTGCATAGGGTCTTCCTTCACTGAATAACTTCCGAATGAGTGAATTAGGAAGGCTACAGGTAAAAAATTGAAACATAAAACCACTTTTTGTGTTGCTGAAATGTGGATATCCAAATAGCCTCTGTTATCTTTTATCTCTCTCCATTTCAAGCAGGCGACAGACACAAAATTTAAGTGCGCTGCAGGTGGAGAATAAAGTCATGGGATGCTGAGGAAAGGTTATTTGTATGAAACAACTGAATGGGTGCAAGTAGGAGGAACCCTGTTTTTTATGTTGTCTATCAAAAATATACTGGGCAGAGCATCTGCTTGGGCCCACAGGAGAGAATAAGTCAATCTGGGTAGAGGATTTGCTGTGAAGGCGCTATTAATTTCAGCTGTGTTTGATTTTTCACTCGGCTGTTTGAAAGGTGTACTGCTTGACATTCCCCTGCCCAAGGGTAGGACATGGAGCTCATGTCTAGCCTCAGAACATTGATGTTTGATAGGGTGCTGACGTTGTCTTTATGCTTATCTGTGAATACGTCTTGTGTAAGATAGTGATAGACAATTACAATATTTGAGTCTCCTGGCAAGGGGTTTTTGTAAGACAGACTGGAAAATTTAGCTGACTTGTATTTCTGTGGATTACAGACACTTTAACAAAAGCAACAGGAACTACCAGTAGAAAATGGTCCCCAGAAATCCTTTGCCATAATAGCAAAGAACTGGCTGAACCTGTAATATGCAAACTTCTAGGTGTGTGTTCTTCCAAGACATAGTTAGCACTGATGTGGACTCCGAGTACACAGGCGAGATTGCGATTGTCAACGGAGAGTTTAAGACTCTTCGGTAAATGTCAAAGAAGTGGAATATTGTCAGGCTCCAGGTTTCTAAACTGTACGTTGCTTGTGTGGAGCTATTCAAATGTACGTGGCTGTGGGATCAATAATGGGCTGGATACTATCTAAGACGTAAGGCAAAGTGATAGTAACTGTGTTTCTTCAGCTTTTTTGGGAGATGTCTATGATCCCAACAGCCCTGTGAATAATTCCCAAAGAGAAGGGCTTTGAGTTGTGCAGATCCACACTGACCCTTATCATTGCTAATATAAAGACTTTGAACCCGTAATTTGTGTTTTAAAGACGTTTCCAGTCCAGTAGGTTTCAAGCTTTACTGTTGCCACTGAGTTTTGTTCTCCTTGTGGGCTTTGTATCAGCCTAACCTTTTGTGATGTGAATTCTTCCAGAAAGTGGTTACAAATTTGGCTTAGGAAACTTTGCTTTGGCTGTTGTTAGAGATGCTACAGTAAACCGCATGGACTGATCACCTGCGACGCTTCCTACCTTATTAGGAGAATTTATGTCAGAATAAAGAAATGTTAAGGATAAGAAATGCTTACCCAGTTTGTCAAATGCCATTGCAGTTTATTACTGTAATTTTTTTTATTCTGCTGCATGTTGTAGGAGCTAACTTGAAAAATAAATTTTACTTCAAGTTAACAAATCTGAATTTCTTTAAGTTAAAGTCAACTAGGAACTAATTTGGGCTCACTAAATTGGACTGGACTGTTGCATTCCTTTAGCTTTTTATGTCTATTAATTTGCTTTATATTATATTTTGTTTCATAGACTGAACTTGACTGGCTTGACATGACTTTGCTTTTTAAACTGTTTCTAGCATTTTATTTTCTAATTAGCACTTCATTTCTCATCTTGCTTAACCTTATGGAATGATGACATTCTTAAGAGGTAGCAGATTGGAGTTTTCAGCCACTTAAGTTTGGAAAAGTCCAAAGTTTAAAGCACCAGCAACCTGTACCTGTTCTTCAATTATTAGTTTTAATTGACTTAAAGAGCTTCCTCCCCACCTCCACCTTTAGGAGTCTGATGTTAGAAGCTTATGCACGTGAGCAGATTGATTTATGCAGAGTATCACAGCTGGCTGTGAAATACTGCAGGTGAATGGCAGAACTGAGAACAGTGGTCCTGACTCCCAGCTGAGCGCGCTTTATTACAGGCTCCAACAATTCAATATATTCAGAACAAAGCAATATTTTAAAACATTCTGAAAAGCATTAGGGACTTTGTACTAAAAATAACAAAGGCTTTCCCATTTAGCTGCTCCAGCTGAGGACTATTGTTTGTTCTCTGAGATAATTAGCAGCCGTCCTCAGAGCTTTCGGAATGGCTTTGTACACATAACTGACAGTTTAAAAACACGGAAGAAATACAGCAAGGCTACTTAGAACATAACACAAAATACCGGATTAATGAGTCATCTCCCAGGCTGACGGAAGAGTAAGAAAAGTCTTGAATAAAAAGAAAAGCCATTCATTCAGTAATATGCATCATCTGTCTTTTGAGCTTGTTTACCATCAGGCCATCATTTTCCCCTGAAAGCTTCCTTGTTGTTACGACTCAAATGCTGAATCTTTCTGGTTGGAGCCAAACGCTTCTAAGTTGAGACCTGCTTTTTTTGGGAGCAGGAGAGAACTTTGCCCCTTCAGAAGACTAACGTGAGCGTTCTAAAACCCATATGTATAGTGAAGTATTGGATTCCACGATTAAAACTTACAAGAAATAAAGTAGAACTTAAGAAATAGTCTTTTATTTTTAGTTTGGAATTCTGTAGCTCCTATGCCTTATTCAGAATAGCAATTTGCAATCTGTAACAGCTGAAATGCAGTTAATCTGAGTATGATCAGCGTATGCGAGGTCAGCTCCACAAGTATTCACACCTCTAAGTGGTCATGGCCTTAAGCTCCGTGACAGCCCAGCTACGCTCGTTTGGTACGTCACAGTTCTGGTCCTGATTGTTTCTGACTTATCAATCTGCCAAGTGAATTTCTCTTGAATTTATTAGAAATCATTCAGCAAAGTTGGAATGTTGTTTCATTACCGATTAGTCCTTGGACGTAGCTCTCCAGTCATTTTGACCTATCTAATGGTAAAGGCAATCAATGACTGATAAGCAAAAGGGAAAACTCCCTTTGAATTTGAGTTTCCCTTTAGCTCCCCAGCCATGGATTTTGGACGTGCTACTGTATATATATGTCATTGGTTGACAATGTTGGGATTTATGTTTTGTTTCATCCACAGTTGTTTAAATTCTTGCTGTGATTTTTCTTTCTTGGACAGCACAGGTTGAGAGCTGTGGGCTGGCAAATATGGAGTCATTTGTTTCAGCAGCCTTTGATTTGTGCTAATTTCTGGGGCCTGCAGCGTGGTCTCGAGCAGACAGTTGAGAAAAGTATGTGTTAGAGTGCGCTATCCGTACCCTCACGCGCGTGTGTCTCAACTGTATTTTACAATCCCTGTGTTGGGGAATAGTCAATGTTTTCTGCCACATTTCCACAATGAAATTAATGTTTAAAGATTGGGCTGTAGCCAAGAATATGGTTTGTTAGATCAAAATGCCTGTGAACCATGTGAAAGCGTTTGAGTGTCAAAGGAATGCACAAATTAAGTACCTGTGGCTTTGCTTTCTTTCATACATTCGCTACTTTAAAAAAAAAAAAAAGCTGTCAAAGGCATCATTTTGAAGGTACCTGCATGCGCATCTTTCAGCATGGAATGTGCACGGTAAATCGGATTGTTTCCTATTACAGATTTTGTCCGTTACACTGCTTGTAAAGGTTTTCTTTATCTAGTAGATGTGCTTTTATGACAGTCTCTCAGTATTTAATATGATTTCAGTCTCTGTTATTGGCATCTGCATATGAAATGCAGACGAATGTCTCTGCGGCAGAGGATAATGTGACCTCAGGATGTGCTGTATGATTACAAATGATATGAAATTTGTCTTCTGAATAAACTTTTATGACCATATGTAAGGACGATTTAAAAGCAGTAGTGTTATACATGGGGTTATTTAGAGCTAGAGAGTTCAGTCCCTGGAAAATTCCTGTTAGGAAAAGCCAAAATTTCTCACAAAGTACCTATTTAGTATTTTTTTTGTTTGATTTGTAACAACCAAAATAATTATTTCTAGCACTGTCAAGGTGATAGCAATTCTAAACTCACTTCGGTTGTACTTGTATTTAGTATTTTAATGTTGTAAACGTCAAAGGCTCATTGCTCTCCATGCAGACTTACTTGAGGCTACGTTGAGATTTTTCACTTTGCTCAAGAAGCATTTATAGGGTGCAGATATTACAGAGTTAGTTCTTAAAATCATTGGTAACCAAACGGTTAACTCGTATAAAAATATATTCTGATGCTCCTTAGCATGTCTGTGAAGTTGTCTTAATTATTGTCATTTTTAAGCATGATATGAAATAAAATAACCTTGTTATGCTTTGCTGGCTGAGGTACTATTTGCATCCTCCCCTAATGCAAAGGGCAAGATCTGGGGGGGATTTTGTGTGACACTGCAGCTGCACCTGGGCGTACTCTGTGTTCTTGTTCTGACTCCTGCACAGGGTTAAAGATTCTCAGTAATAATTACATTCTTGGGCAAATTTTCAGTAGCCTCAGAGAAAAAAAAAAAATCTTTGAATGTCTCTGCTGTGTGACAGAACTTTGACGTTCTTTTAAGTATAGAAAACATCGATGTTTCTTATGCTTTTAACAAATTCATCTTTAAACTTCCAGTGCCCAATCTGTTCAGAAATCCTGCATTTGTCCGGCATCGTTCATGCCCAGTCCTGTTGGTACGAACTTGATGCTGTTTGCTCAGCTGTACGACTCCTCTGTTATTTAGGTTTGTCCTCTTTGGGCCTATTCACAATATTAGGCACCATCAAAACAGGAACTTCTATCCCAAAGAAAATTCTTGTACTTGAAAGCAAAAACCTCATTTATTCAAGCTTTCATGAACTTAGGTACTCTGAAGCACTTTTACTGAGAAATGAGAACGGATTGTGTTTTGATAATGCTGACTGAAAATGAAACATGGTTGATTTTTTTTTTCCTAGTAGAAAGTGCCACAGAGAATTTTACAAAATTGATCAATGCAGAGCTTTTTAATTTGCTCACAGCACATTTTCAGACATAGATCACTTCCATTTGCGATGTTATACCATCCTTTAAATAATACAATAATGCCAAGGAAATAACTCAGCAATCCTGTCCTTAAACCCCAGCTCTAATTGCTAAAGAATGCAGTCTTTGTAAGAAACTGGTGATGAATGTGGAGCTCTATAGTTGCTCCATATTCCTTGTGACATTTATGGATGTCGCATTCCTTTCCGTTCACCATTTTTAGTTCCTTTCTGTAGTTACTCCTGCAAAAACTGAAATGTGCTGAGACTTAAACACAACCTCAGTGTGTAACGGGGCTCTGCAATGCTACTTATTCATCTCACCTTTTTGGTTAGCAGATGCACTACTGTTGGGAATGTCAGTGAGCCCCCACTGAACCCCATTGCTGCTCCAGTGTCCCAAGCTGAATTCTGAGAAATGAGTGGTTTTGTCAGCCCGCCTGTCAGCGCAGCTAAAGTTACCTCCAACCTGAGCACCTGGAGGTCAACCTTATGAATCTTTTGGGGTCTGGCCAGCTGTGGCACTGGCATATGACAGTTGTCAACTCCTACTGGGTTAGGGGGAGACTTCATTAACGCTGAAAGGGCTGTTCCCATGTATATACATAACCTCTGGCTTTACAGTGGGTTGAAACAGAGAGCTTCCCTATGGCAGGGTGGTCCCATGCAAGCATTCTACAAGCCCCTTGCAGTTATTCTTAATTTGGAATAATGAGCAAGGCTGGGTTTGTTAACACTGCACCAGAGCAGTGGCCAAAGTTGTCTAGGTTTTTTCCCTTTTATTGACCTTTTTATTGCTCCCTCCAAGAAATCTGTGGGTTTATGTGCACAGTCTACAGTGCAAAGAGCAGTGACTGAAGGAGCTGAGCAGAGAGGTTCTTGCATGTGCTCTGTACACAGAGGTAGGAAGAAAAAGTTCTATCACAGGGCCTACAATCTAAGTGAAAGCTAAGTACATAGAGATGGGCCTTTGGATTAATTCATAAATTCCGAAATGAATATCCCCTATTGTTTGTTTATTACTGTAGTGCCTGCTGATTCTGGCCAAGATCACAGAGACAGATGCTGTACAAACGTACCCTGAATGACAGCTCCTGTTGTGCTGCACTTATCTAACCAGAGATACAAAGCATAGAAGGAGAAAAGCATCTCAAAAAGTTGCTCGTGCAGCTGGTCAGCAACAAGCCCGAAGGACGATGCTCACTGTGGTGTATCACTTGCCAGCCTAGACTCCTCAATCTTTTTTTCCTGCCCTCCCAGAGCTCCAAAATACAGAAGTGTAGGAATATCAGAGAATTGAGACCTGGGGGGTATTAAACAGCACTGGCAAAACACAGTAACAGGCAGAACCAAGCAAAGCATTTGCTTGGCAGTATGTGGAAAATACTAATTCTCCTTTCTTTAAAACATAGACTAGACCAAAAGGCGAAAGAATTCAACTTGATCCTTTAATATAAAAAGGTTGCTTCTGTTACCACTTGCCAAATACAGACTTGGGAATGTTTCTGAGCCCTGTAATCTGGGTATCCTTTGTGATCATGTCATCACCTTGGGCTGCGATAAGACCAAAATCCACCCGGTCTCCTGTTCACCTCTGACTCCGTGGGGAATCAACCTGTGTTTGCAGTGGAGATGAAGCCATGTTCAACACAGGGTTAAGTCTATGGAGCTCACTGTGATGCCTGTCTGACGTGATCTAAGCGCTGACCCCGTGATTTCTATTGACATAACGCAGGAGTCTGCGTGGCTTATGATAACTACATTTGGTGGACTCCAAAGATGTCTACTCTTATTTTACTTATTCTTTATTATTTTGGTCTAAGAAATTTTAAGCATGGAGTACTATAAGTAGATTTACTATATGTAATTTTCTAATATGTTCCTGTGGAGTAATAAGAGTATTCTAATGAATCGCATGCTTTCTGTATGTTGTGTATCGAGGTAGGGCTATGCTTGCCAGGTTGCTCCCTATCAGCGGCTGCAGTTTAGTGGCTGGTGAAGAGCTGCTCAGGCAATATGCAATTCAAATCGGTGCGGTTGGTGTCAAACTTGATTGAATTTCAGTGTGATTTTACTACGCTAAAACTTGCTGCCCTTTGTCTTGTTGCTTAAATAAAAGGAATAATCTTTACTTGTGTAAGACCTCTGTGGTTTGGAAACAGAAGTCCTGATGTTTGGAATACAAAAGCAAGATCAAACTAGTTGTTCAAGTACAGAAAAATTACATTGTTTTTTTTTTTTTATTCCTAGAGAGATGTGAATGACTGAAGAGGGTAGATTTCATTTAAAAAGGAGGCTAGGGAGAAGACTTTCTCACCAGAGTCTGAATTTCTGGCAAACATGTCATTCTTCTGCTTATTTATCATCTACCCTTCATAAATGTCAAGTATAATAACAAAAGGTTTTAATAAACCTGTCAGAATTGTTTCATGTCAGATTTGAGTGAAAAGGTTATGTATAATAATAAAAACAAGACCTAAAACAACACTAAATTCAGCTTCAGGAGGAGCCCTGGTCTACCCATCTCTCCTGAGAACTTAGTGCTTCACTGCTGCATTCGTTAGAAAAATAAATTCTTTTGTAGCATGCATTAGAACCTACATCAGAATTGCATACATGCACGCGGTACCTGGCAGAAAAAGAAGTATTTTAAGCTAGTCATTTCAGTACTGATGACTCAATTTGAGGAGTTGATGACAAGCTCCCTTTCTGAGATATGTCAGATAACGAGAAATATCCTGGCACCTTCGTGCTCTCTGAAATTGTTATTTTTTTTGAAGGCAACAAGGATGAGAATAGTTTTTTGGACCCAGTTCAGGAAAGTCAAGTGCTTGCCTCACTGCTTGACTTTAACTGGGTACGTGCAATTTGTTGCTATTTATTAAAAGCATAGAGTACATCTTATCACTGAGTGAGCTGCTGTCCTCCCACGCTTCCTCCAATGCATTTAATTCTCTCCTTTCCATCCGCCTGCATAATCATTCCATTGCAATTGCTTGGGAAAGAAGTAATTGGTTTCAAATGTTCCTGGTTGACCAATTTATATTTGAATACTCAGTTGGGGACCCTGTGTTCTCAATGGAGTGCTTGATGTTGCCTATATTACTGATGGTTCCCTGAGTGCTCATCTTAAAGATTTTCTTCTCACCATGCTACTATTTTTGCTTGACCTTGCATGGGCATATTCATAAGAGAATGTTGTTGTTAAGATGTTCTGAACTGAATGACTGCAATAATGTATACAGACTGCCCAGCTCGGATCAGCCATTAGCTGGTATAATTACTGCTCTTGTCCATTTTACTGCTATTTAATGATTTGTATTATGTTCATTCCCAGAAGCACAAAATGCGTGGGCCCCAACGCGCTGCATGCTGAACGTGCGTCTCCACAAGGTCCATGGGGGCAAGACACTTCTATTAACTAAACAGACAAAAGAAACAGTGGGTCAAAGGGATGCATATGGGCAGCGATGTATCTGAGACTCCACAGTTTGTCAGTGGCAGAGCTGGGAATAGTCAGCTTGTTATTTAGGATGGTGAGTTTCTTCCATTAGCAGTAGGATTCCTTTATGCCACCGAGCGGGAGGAGATCGCCAGCTGGCTTAGGAGCGTGTGTGTGATGTACACGTACCGGTGCAGCATGTAGAAATGTACTGTGAAGAGCCTGGCAGAAACGTGGAATTTTGAAGCCTGTTGAGAATTAAGTTGCTGCCTGGGCCATCTTGCTACTTCTGTGCTGTTCTCTCAGATTTCCATCCCAATATTTTCACGTCTCACTCCTCAGAAAAGGAAACGTGTCTGTATTTGGGGCAGCTGACCTATTCCACGTGGCAGCGTGCCCTTTGCAGTGGCACATATTTGAAGCACACCAAAACGTGAAGTGAAACCCTGAAGTCATCAACCTGCTGGCGGTGACTGCTTTCCCATCAGTGGTTTTGGTTGTCCGTGTAATATAGATGTGTTTGATTCCTGTGCTTGTTAGAGAATGACACAAAGATGGGGTTTTATTCAACTGAAAAGGGATGACCTGTTTGTTTAAAAAATAAATCTACTGATTTCTATTAATAAGTTATTCTCTAATTACTAAGTAGCTCCAAATGCATGCTTTTTTTTTTTTCCCCCCCAGGGTCCTAACAAAAAAATGAAGCCCGACAGCCTAACTAGCAGAGACTGGTGTATTGTTACCTATTTCTTCCTCTCCTTCCTTTACAGCTGTTTAACACTGGCTCTTCATGTTTGATCAAAGGTGCATGTACAAGTCAGGTTATTCTACTTAGCAGTCTAGTGATCAGCAAGTGCCTTCTGGGACAGCCGAATTCAAACATGTCACGCATACTAGTAGCGTCTTGATAGCTTCCCAATGAAGGGATTCATGAAATATTTAAAGAGCAAAACGTTTTAGGTCAGGGATACGCCGACAGTAACCAGCTACTGAGCTCTAAATTGAAGAATGATTATGGTACCAATCAAAGGCAATGAACATCTTCATGGAGGCTGCAAGTTCTTTTCTGCCCCAAGTCTATGCATCTCTGCGTCAGATGTTTCTGCATCTCATTTTGGTGTTTTGATTCTTGAGTACAATCCTAGCTGCAATGCCAGCATAAGCTCATTGGATTAAACATTACTGGAGCTGAAGTTCACAGCTGCTCATTCAGGAACTGTACTAGGCTTTTCCTTCCGCTGATGTATCTTGGATATTAAAAGATGGGATTTGTGGTGCAAGCTGTGTGACAGCTTTAATTAGTACAAATGCTCCTCATTTGTGAACTCTGATGATGGAGGTCACAGCAATGTCCCATACAGATCCTCTGCTTTTTACTTTTACTTTAAGCCTGCAGAATTAAATGGGTCTTTACTGTGTAGTAGTTACTTTGCCCTCTGGTTAGGAGACAAGGATGCATGTGAGTCTATCTGTGAATGAGAAATAAAGATCAATTTTGTTATATCCAAAATATATCCGATAGGTTAAACTGTGAGGTGTAAAACTTGAGTTAGAAGGCTGAAACCTGGCTCTGGAACAGATGCAGCACAACAACAAAATAAGAGGCTTTCCTAATGACATGAGTTTGAAATGAAAGGATTAGTTTGTTTTGCAACAAAAGCTAAGGGGAAGGAACAACATGAAGCACAACAAGATAATTTTGGGGATGGGGAAAAAAAACCCCTAAAGCTCTTTGGAGAAGTGGGGTTTTGAAGTTCAGCAAGGGCTGTAAAGGTTATAGTGGTAGCTCAAATATTGTGAAACATAATGAGGGATAGAGAACCGATTCTGTATTGTTTACTTGTATTGCCTTCGTTTTCTTGATGAAAGGTGGGCATGAAAAAGCAGTATGAAAATAAAATAAAAATAAGGGAAATCAGGGGGAAGTAATGAAGTACACTACAGGAATAGTATTGCTGCATATTTAGAGGTTCCCATGATGGCTCAAGGATTTAGCCTGCTGACACAAACTGAATATTTTACTGCTTTAAGTGACAGTGTTAAAGGAGTTTTACTTGGGGCTTTCTCTTCTGCTCGAGGTATGCTGGCTACTGTTGGCACTACTTAAGGAATGGCAAAGATCTTTCTTTGATTACAAAGATTATGTTGGGGCTGTTATCGAATACATGATGAGGGACTTCTTGGATTTTTAACCTGGTCGAGACCTATCACAGAGCTGGCGCTCACCCCAATTCTGGTGCCTGTTGACAAGGCAGAGTCGCAGCGGAAGCGTGCAGCCAGCCGGTGTTTGCAGTCTCTCCAATTTTGAACTTTCTCCTTGTGTGAAGAGAAATAGTTGCAGAGTTTCTCGGTGATTTATGCTCAGTCATTTTTCATCTGAGAACTCCTGAGAATTGTTTTAGTACTATCACACCTCTCTGATTCATTTTTCTCTGGGAAGTCATTTCTAGAAGGCCAAATTGCTGGGCAAAGACATATTAGGAGAAGGGGGGTGTTAGTGATGAAAGAAACAGTAACATTTGTTTCCTGATACAGATAGTGCTTTAACTGTAATTCTTGGTGATAGACCAATTTCAAATTCTGGTATCTTCCAGTTCTCTAGGGGATGAGGGATCCAGTTCTGTAAAACATAACAAGTACGTGGTATCTTTATTGCGTATTATTTAAGTCTTCTCACGTGCTCTAGGACTTCAGTGAACTGCAGTTTTAAGTTTTCCGGTTGGGTTTACATCCGCTATGTACTATATTAGGACATGACAGACAAGCCGTGTTTGTGCGCCAAAAGACTACTTGGTGGTTTAGACATGAGATAGGAATTTTATTGCTGAAATTTGTTTTCTGGCATGTATGTCCAGAAAACAATTTGCTAGAAGGAGAAGGTGCACAGCTATTCCGTTTGTAGTCTGACTGAAAATTATGAAATAGGCAGGGCCCTATTGTGTATTGAACTCATCTTGATGGAGAAAGTACTCAATGAAGAAATAGACTTATATAATGTAATTACTTCTGTTTGACCCCAGAGTTATGAAGCTCACTGGCTTTATCCTTGTTTAATTTAGTTGTGGCAAAAAGAGATTGCATAGACCTGATTCTCATTTTTATCAAGGCTATTATTCTGATAGAGGATCTTTCTGGCTTTTTGTAATGCTGAAATGGAATAAAGGAGTCCCAGTAGAAATGAATGTTAAGGCTTTGGCAGTGTATGTTTCTGCTATCCATTGCAATGAAGGCATACGTATTTTTTAGAATTACTTTAATTAGCAATGGAGGTTATACGCAAGCAGTAGTTGAGTGGAAAACTGGAAGTGCGGATTTAAGACACAACTATCCACCATTAACACCCGTGGTGAACACTTCGGGTGAAATGATCTTGTGTTGGCTTTTTTGAGTTGAAATTAATCCCGTGTCATTATAAGTATTGGCAGACTTGTACGCAGTGAAAGCTAATGATTCCCAAATACTAAGATTGAGGTTATAAATAGGAAATTTTCTTGCTGTGGTTTAAATTCTAGTCCGTGCCCTAGTCATTATTGACCTGGAGAGCGACACTGTTAGTTAGGCAATTGGCACACCTTGGATATTTTGTCTTGGTGCCAGTTCTTTTGAAAATGTGGGTGCTCAATCAGGTCCTTAAATAGAAAATCCATTGAATATCCAGAAAAATCTGATTTTATCATTAACAGAAATGGTATAGTTAAAACATGCTTTTTAAATGCCAGTAAATCTTTAGTCTCTTACCTTCTTTTGACCTCCTAGGAAAACTGATGAAGGGATTCTATAGCAATACTATCGTTGCTGATAATTTAAGAGAATGTCTTTATTTTCTGTGGAGCCTACTACTGACAATATTCAGAATGGATGACCCTGTAGTTCAGATCAATAGATATTTTCTTTTAGTGCTGATTTAGCTTTGACTGGAAAAGAAAGCAGTTAAGTCAGGCGTGGAGAATTTGTAAGTGTGCATATATGTATTCACGGAGATGGCAGTTAAATGACCCACTTTTCGTGATAGTATTGAAATAGTAACATGTTTCAAGTAAATATCAAATGCCATCCAAACAGTTACCATAGTAATGATAAAAGAAATTTAATTTCAGTCAATCAAATGAATATTCAGTTGATCCAGTTAATTTCCACCAAAGGTATTGTACACTCATTTTATACCAGCTTTTGAAGATATTCAAGCACAGAATTTCTACGGTTTGCCAACAATTTTTTTCTCCTTCTTTAAAGCATTTTTTTGTGAAAATACTGTTGTTGAACATCAGCCAATTGCACTGTTACGTTAAGACAGTGTTCAATATTTATTAGTTTTCTGTATCTTTATGAAGATAGATATCCAAGTCAGTGGGAAGAGAAGTCTCTAAGAATCCTGCTTAGGGAAGAGTTATAGCCTGACCTCACTGCTTTAGAGGAGAGCAATAGCACAAGACTCAATTTGCAGTTGAGCAAATCTCTTGTTTTCTAATGTTTGAGAATACTGTCATGTGCAGATAAATGGACAAATTCTAATTGATTTGTTCAAGATTTCCCTGGAAACTTCCTGTATAATCTTGGTTAGGCTTCTATTCTTAAGCTTGCATATTCATCTTCCTTGTTAAATGTATAGCTTGCGCATGCTATATGGATTTAAATATCCTCTGTTGAGAATAATGGCAGTGCCTGCAAGCATAATGTGTTAGAGGTAGCAAGAAGATGGATCTGCTATCTACAGAGTTTTGGCTCCCCCCACCCACCCATATCTTTCCTGGCCATTATTCCAGGATGATAACAAACAAGGTATTTGGCCAGCAATTGTGTTATTCCACAGCACTGGTGACTAACAGTGATATATCTGCTTTTTTCCCCCCTCTGCCTTCTTTAAAGATCTTAAGCATCCAAAATTGTTAACCCAGCCAGCATCTATTACCCAAGCTTCACAGAAATCTGGCTGAAATGGAGTGGCTGTGCTCAGTTATATGTTGATTTCAGAAGGTGGGGGGTGGAAATGGTGCTTTTTAACACAATTTGTCCAAAACCCTGTGGTGCTTTTTTATACTGGTTGCTCTTCTCCATTGTCTTGATTATTCTGGTCCATGTCAAAGGATGAACTTCCTTAGAGCCTGAAAGAAAACAAGATCCGAGCCTGATGTCAGCCAGAGTCTGGCAGTCAATTGACTGTTCGTGAAGCTCTTTTGCAACACTGAATAATGTATACATTTTTAAGGGCAAAGGGCTTGTATTTGTGGAATTAAAGCAGTAGGCTACAACTATTGCAATTACAGCCTAAAGTCAAGGTCTTGTTTTTTCCAGGTTCTACAGCAGTGTTCACTACTTCAGGGTTATGCAAATCACCGCTGGGTCTTGGCTTGCATTTACATTAAGCTAGCAGAAAACAGTAGTAAGAATGGGATTTGATTCAGTTTTGGGTTTGGTTTTTTTTGTCATCTTGTTTTCAATAGAAAAGCTCACGGAGCTTTAGAACAAGAGGCTGTGTTATATTGAAACCCGTTTGGCAGCGCTTTAGTTTTCTCTTACGTACTTCCAGATTCCTAAAAGGGCCAAGTGTATCCTGGTACAGCACTGGTCCTGTAGTGGTCTCATATGATGAATTCGTGCCTGTTAAGTTGATGATTACATTCCCTCTGAATTACTTCAGTTCTTAATGTTGCTTATAAGCACTGAGTGGTTATTGAGTAGCTCTGTCTTGCCTGAAAGACCAGAAATGTAGGTCTTAAAGAAGTATAAAGAAAGATAATTGTGAACTTCAGCAGACTGCAGGACTTTTCCTTGAGAAGTGACAGCCGGAAGGTAGATCTATGTTGAGGGGTGTCCCTGAAGATGACACAACAAGGGATAAAGAGGTGCTGTTAACTGGGGAAAGTAACAAGTTCGTTTTTTTTTTTTCCACTTTGAGTCGCACAGGTGTTGAGAAGGGCACAAGCTTGCTGAAGTACCACTATGTGTTGCTACGCTCCTTTAAAAATAGTAGATTTGGTTAGCGGTTGCTACTAATGATAAATATTTATTTCCACTTTAAAAAGGAATGCCATTTCTGCTGTCTTCAGAATGTCCTTGAGTGCATTTTTAGTGTGACTTTAATCAAATGTCATTTTAACTCTAGTCCTATTCTGCAAATCTCTAGTGAAATTCTATTAATTTTCAATTAAACTTCAAGTAAACTAATTAGCATTTTCATTTCTATAGAGCAACAAAGGCAGAATCTGTAATGAGTCTATCCAGTTGTTCACAGAGGAATAAATGGTCTGGATAGATTTCTCCAGTGTATCTTTCTGTGAAACTTTGTCAAGTATATTACCTTTATCATTTTCTCCTCTGCTTTAGGCTCCAAATTGGATTTCTTGTGGTATACAAAACTGAATTAA
>NW_009259194.1:1592227-1594582 GCF_000687185.1 Egretta garzetta
CCTAAGCTGTTTTCCAGTATTCTTTCTGTCTTCATTGCAAATCTTTAATTTTGCACTTGTGTGTTTTTACCAAAGTCAAAACAGCGTCTAGCTGAGGCAAGCACTGTAAAACCCTTCTTGTCCTGAACAACTTCAGGACCTCAGTTTGACAGAGGGCAGGAGAAGAAATTTTACCTTTTCATTCTAAATAGGCTAACAGAAGTGTCTGAATTATCTCACAGCTGGAAACAGACTCAGACCCAGATCATTTCTGTCTCCATTCAGTATTTCATCCTCTCTTCCATTTTCTCTTATTGCTACCTCCTCCTCACAGACAGACGTGATCCCTGCCCTGAAGAGCTTCATTATAAAGAATATATAGTCCCTGAGAGGGAATCCTGGAGTTCTTCCAGGGAGGGTATGGTATCATAAACTTTCATCATTACTTCAAGCTTGCAGCTGTCTGTAGTGGTCTGCCTCTCCTTTAATGTTGTGCTAATCTAATTGCTGGGTGCTGCAGTCCCCTACCCTTGCTTGTGCCAGCTCCAGTGCTTCTCTGACCCTGTGTAGAGCTGTCGTAGATCAGTAAGCTTTAGCAGAAAGCTAATTACTTTTTTTTGGTTGGGTTAGTTTTGTGCCAGGTTAGCTGGATGAAATGGATCCTCTTAAGGCTGCCATGGAACTGCAGCTCAAATAGGCGTCGTAGCCAAGCTGTAGTTATGCTCACCTCTTCCAATATCCTTTAAACTCGATAGTGTGAGAGAGACTCACCCTGGCTAAGATTTGTACTGAACATAAACACTTGAGTCAAGAAGCTGGTCTGCTGAGGTTCCCTCAGGAGTTGAGAGAGGACTGTGCTCTCCAGGGGATGCTTAGAGCACCTCAGGTAGTACCTGCTGTGAACTAACGATGACAGAGCTAGTCTCGCTGCGCGAAGAGGACATGCAGGGAGCCCAGCCATCTAATTCAAATAATAAAGTTGTTTCTGCTTACAGCAAAGAGATTTAGCTCAATCAAATAGAAACCAGACAGTCCTGGGCTTGCAGAAGCCATGACCACAGAAAAGGAGCCCATCTCTTGCGCAGTTGGCACTAGTTAAGCCAATGATATGCCAAACCCATTAGTTTCTGGCCCTGCCTTCAAGGGTGCTTTAGTTCTAAAGGAAGCAGACCAAAGGTTTTGCTTTTAACCAAAACCAGCCTTAATCTCTGTTAAGTCCCCCCTCTTGGGTAATGTCTTGTTTCTTCCTGCTTTAGTGCTTTGCCTTCCCTCTGCAGCCACAGCACTATCCCTGAAGACCCTGCTCTTTTTCAGCAGCCCCTTCACAGAGATGATTTTTGGTTGTTTTTTCTTTCCCCCATTGGTTGTTCTTTCTTTCTTTCTACTCTGCAGGAGTAACACTTCCCATGCTGTTGTCCTCTTTGCCAGACCATGGTGCCTGCAGGTTGCCCTCACCTCAAGGAGCCAGCATTAGCTTGTAAATACCTTACTCTGTTGGTTTTGTATTATTTTCCTGGTTATATGAACAAAGTGGGTTTCCCCAGCTGTCAGGCAAGTGTGAGTACACAAGGCAGGCTTTTGTAATGAAGCTGTTACCTCCAGCAGAAGCTGACACAGAACATGGTTGCCTCCATAATTTGGATGCTGCAAGGCAGCGTGCAGTGTTCAGAAGCAGCCGTGTCTCAAGACAAATCCCTAATTAAGGGACCCCTGACTGTTTTCCAAAGCAGTCATGAGTTGGGGAGAAGAAATAATGTCGAGTATGTTTTGACAAGATTTAGAAACACACGGGGAGAGCACCTCTGCTGTGTATCTGTTGCTTTGGCATGCCAGACCACCTGCAGCGAGATTTTTGCATCCCCTGCTAGATGTAATGCCTGACAGCATGTGTATCTAATGTGCAAATGAGCCTTATTCACCTGGAGGATGGAGAAAGGGTTAAATTACCAGACTTATATATTGGGAAGCCTTGGAGCTGGAGCTGCCTGTGAAGGGGCTCCCGTGGCAGCTGTGTGGGAGGCGGGCTCCTTCCCTGTGGTGAAGGGCGAGTGGCCTGGGCTGCTCTCGCTTCGCTTTGGCTGTTTGCTTTATATTTATGAGGGTAAATCTCTTTCCCGTGGCTTTATATTTATGAGGGTAAATCTCTTTCCTGTGAGGAGTGGCTGCTTTCTGCTCTTGCAGGAATCCTGGCTGTCGGAGCCGCGGGGCCTTCGCCGGGTTTTGCTCCGACCTCTGCGGGACAGTTGGTGGCAGCACCTGAACGGGAAAGAGGGAGACCTGCAAACGGTGTTTCCTGACGCCGGAGAGCAGCGCCGGGCCGTTCGGCGCTCTGTACCGGCTGTGAGCCGCGGGATTTGCCGCGCTCCGGCGGCGGTG
>NW_009259194.1:1594597-1617936 GCF_000687185.1 Egretta garzetta
GGAGGAGAGGAGGAGGCAGAAGCGGGAATGCGGGAGGAGAGGAGGAGGCAGAAGCGGAGATACCGAAGGGTGAGGTTGTTGGGGGCGAAGCCTGAGGCGTTTTCTCGAAGCGCTTTGCTTAATACTTGTCTTTATTTCTCAATACCACAGCCAGTAATTACAAGTTTATGCTAATTGGCAGTAAATTAAGTGGAATTCCCTGGCTTGAGACAGTTTTTGCCTGTGACACTAGGCTGAGATCCAAAGATGGGGGAAAAAAATGTGGTGCCAAATACCCCTGTGAGAGTTTACTGTTTGCAGGTGTAAAGATAAAGTTTTCAAAAGCTTCTAAACAAGCCTCAGTGGGATGTGCAGGTTCTTAAGGCGCTCAACTCTTTAAAATTTTATTTGTCTGTGCTCTCAAGAACCTAAATACTCATAAACAGCAAAATGTTTGTGTCTCAGGAGAAGGCCTTGCTCTGTTTTGTTGGGCATTTTACTGACAGGGGATTTGGCCCTTCCTCGTTATGGCCCAGCAGACCAGCAGCAGAGTAGTTAAAAGTGGTCATAACTTCTAGAAACAGGAGAAATTGTGTTAAAGTAAATAGAGCAAAGAACGTGTGTGTTTGGGCAAGAGGGGATTTTTACAATATTGTTTTGCTATCTAAGGGAAAAACAGTGGGGAGGAGAACATCCAGATGTCCTTTTACTGTTCTTAATAACATACTGAGAGAGAAAATGCAGGAAAGATGTAATCCAGCCAGGTTAGGCGGATTACCAGCGGAAGTACAGCAATTGGTTGGCCAGGTGTCTGTCTTGAAGCTTGAAAAGCAAAACCAGAGAGTAATGAAAACACCGGATTGAGCCTCTGATATCCAAGGCAAAAGGATGCACCAAAACGTAAAGCAGTGCGTGGCAATGCGGAGACGTGGCTGATTGCTAATGAGCCAGCAGTCCCCGCGTTAGTCCACATGCTGTAAGTGAAAATCTTCCTGCTCAGCACCAATGCCCTGGGGCAGGCATCCAAATGAGACGGGAGTGGGCAACATGACAATTAGTGAGCTATTCTAGGCAGGTAATACATGCTGAGCATAATAAAATCGAATCTGCGTCTTGGAGGTTATGTGGGTCTTTCTGATGACTCCATTCCTGGAGGTGGGATTTCAGTTTTAAGGTATTGGTCAAATAACTTAAAGATTTCTTTCTACTGTTATCAAAACTATAAAGTAACCTGATGAGATAAAAGGTAGAACATGTTGAGCTAAAGGTTGAGGTTTTAAGGTACACAGTTCTCCATATTGGTTTTGTCCACATAACTGTGTTAGTCTGAGCTCAGTCTCACTGAAGCAAGACTCCTGACTTACGCCGCTGTGAATGAGGACAGCATCCTTTTTTAAGAAAAGTTCTATGCAAATCCTTTTTAATTTTCTTTTGTCTTCCCCCCCCAGCAAAAAGGCCTGTGCTGCAGGCTATAGGATTGACCTTATGTTTGACAGAAAGCCGTTCCCAATTCTAAATTACTTTTGGGTCACATTTCTTTGTATGGTACAGGTTAAGCTTGATATAAGTTGTTGGGTTTTGCTTTTTGTTTTGTTTGCTTAGGATTCCTAAGCACTTAGCTCATTTCTGCCTGACAAGTCTTAGTTATGAAGAACAGAATGCTATTTTCTATGAACCTAAAGAATTTTTGAAAGTCTTAATAGGAATACGTTTCCTTTAATATAATAGGCAATATTATGTTGTGTGATGTGAAAATATGGAAATTGAGCATTATGTGGGAAAAATGGGACAATCCTAAGATATTCTCTTACTTTTGGGGTTACCTTCTAAGGGTTTGGAAGCAAGAGAAATCTCTCTTAGTTTACAACATATGGATGCATTTCAGCATTGCGCCCAAGATCTTGATTCTCCTGACTTGTCTCTAGTCTGCTCATTTTCATTAGAGCAGCATTGGTGCTGCTACTACTTTGGCTGTAGTAACAATTCGTGCTCCTTGTTCGTGCTACTGTTCCGCAGTAGGTGTTGACAGAAGGTACATCACGGGAGAGGGCTGGGCTCTGGGTGGCTTTTGCGTTTTAGCAGCTGAGCCAACACGCCTTATGTTTTAGATTATCTATATAGTGAATCATTTTAAAATGATTGCCCTGAGCAGACATTGCTGTGACCTCTGGTATTTGGAACTATTGATAATAATAATAATCATTTGGGAGTCACTTTGTGGTCCCCTGATGAAAATGAATGTGTAATTAGGTATTTGAATTAATTATGTTGCACTTGAGTTAACTGAGATGCCAAAAGGCTAAATGAGTCTCTCAGGGGCTCATGACAAGTTGGTGGCAGACCTGAAAATAAAACATAAATATCTTCACCTCCATGCCTTCCCTTAGCCATAGACAAAACTGGTAATTGCGCTTACTTTACCTTTTTTTTAAGGGGGGACCATGTGTTCCAAAATACAGGCTAGGCAAAATGCCAAGAATTGAAGAAAGAAGAGCTTTGTATGAGCAGTATTTGCTCTAGGTTGTCCTCAGTGTTCTTCTATCTGTCTCCCACAGACTGAGAAGGGATGCTTTTCATTGGAAAATGTACGGTGCGGTCGAAGAGCTGAAGAGTCTGCTGAGAGCTCCATTTGCAAATTCTTCATCTGAAGGTAAGTTATATAAACACACTTCTGTGAATCAATTTAATTTATATAATTGAGGCGACAAATTAGAGAAAACAACCTAGTGACAAACTATTGTAATTATAGAAAATCAGCCAGTCAACTAATTGAAGTAACAATCTATCAACAAAATTTATATATTTAAACACCATCCTACATACAGCAATTATAAAGGTAAAGCCAGTGAAACGTCGTCTTCGTCTTTATGAGGGATAAAAATAAGTAGAAGTCTGAACTTTTGAAGGCTCTGTCTTTGGAAGTCGTGTAAAGGTAGGTTTGTGTCACGCTTCTGTAGCCACTTAAAGTGGTCACCTGTAGCCAGAAACTCTTTGAATATTGGGCGAGATCTTGGAACCAGCGAACAATTTGGAAAGGAATTTTTGTTTGGTTTGTGGTCCAGTAATAATTCTTGTGACGTGAGTTTTAATAGGTTGTGACAAGTGTATCATATGTTGATGTACAGTGTTTTTCCCTAGGTATACTTGGAATACTGTTTTCTGAGCAGCAGTAATCATAGTTAATTATTATTAAAATTGGTCAGTTATTAATTATTGCTGTAATGGATCATTTTGATTAAAAAAGCTCTTAATTTGCATTCATGCAGGTTTTTTTTTTGTGCTTATCCCTAACACAAGGGAAAATGAGTGGGAGCAGAGGTAGTTCTGCTTAGCTACAGTTATTTTTGACAGAGTGTATAATTATGTCTATAATTCCATTTAGTACAGTGCAAATGCAGTAAATGAGACTAAGTATAAGCATGACTTCCCCTGTACAAGTATCCCAATCTTCTGATACGGTCATAGTAACTGGAATGTTAGAGGTGGAGACTTTACTCTTCCAGGCTTGTGCCCTACTCTACCAGAAGGCTGTCAAGAATGTTAAGCCCATTTGCACAATAAACAGCATTACTGATTTAAATAAGGGTGGAAAAGTGAAGGAAGAACACTGCTACTTTACTTCTGGACTGCAAAGCATTTCTCCGTGGGAATGCTGGGGAAGAAATACCCCTTGCTGCAATTTTAACAGAAACCGTGACACTAATAATGCTCCATGTAAACACTTTGCAAAAAGCTGATGGTATAAACAGCAGAGAAGTGAAAAAAGCATGTGGGGACTTGTTCAGGTTCCCAGCAGCTAGAATTTTTATTATCTTTACAACACATACCAAGACAGTATCAAAGACAATGCCAAGATGCAGTCACCATGATAAAGCATTTACACATGTGTTCTTTTCTTGAAAAACAGTAAGAAAGAGAGAAGAGATTATGAACTTCAAAGAGCTGCCTTTAAGCTAGGAATATCTATATACAAGCTGTCAGAACACTATTCGTCCCTTGCCTAACACAGGAGCAATCTTCACTTGAGCCAGGGCTTTACATGAAAGCCAGAGCAATAGCCAGTCTTGAAACTGAGTTTTGGCAATTAGAGCATTGGGATGGCACCAGTGTCAAGCATCATTAATGCAGGAAATGTATGCATGCGTGCCAACAGTTGTTTCAGATTCTGTGATGCTGTTGGTACGTTTCCTTTGCTCCCTAGATACACGTTGCTGCTACAAGCACCAATAACTGAGGTTATTTTGAAATACTTCAGAGAAGCACGGGTAAACTGAGGTGGTTCATTCCCCGAATGTTTCCCATCCTTCTTTCGGAAATTGCCATTAAATGAAGGAAAGGCTTGCAAACCGAAGGCTAGGGTAGATTATGTTGTTCTTCCTTCACCAAAGGAGAGCAGTTAGGAGAAATTCAGCAGGTAGCTGAGACTAGGGCAGCAGCGGATCAGATCAGAAGTGTAAGGATAGCTCCAGACTGTTGTTCAGCCTCAGCCTATGTGTAACATTGGTGCCTTGGGAGTCTTTAAAAAATAAAAAAATAAGTGTGGGAGGTTGGTTGTTTGGGTTTTTTGGTGTGTGGGGTTTTTTTTTTCCCCCCACTTGGTTGGTTTTTTTTAGTTTTGTGTGCCCAGAGTATTGTGTATGGAGACTGTAGTGGGTGGGCAAGTCCATCCTGGGTGTTTTATAGGATAACATATCTTGCCATGTGATTTGGCAAGAAGCAGGTTAAATACATTCAAAATACTATCTGCTAAGCAGCTTTCCTTGTGGCTTCAAAGTTAGGTGGTGGTTTTTTGCGGGGAGGGGATGCTGGCAAGGGGTGGAGGTAAATTGTTTTTAGTCACCGAATGTCGTCAGGTTTAGGCAGGTTTTCTTCTGTTATTCAGCAAACATTTGTGCAAAGCAAAAAACTATCAAAATGTAATCCCTGAAGGAACTGAAAACCAAAGTAAAACAGCGTTCTTTGTTTAACTTTGTCAGTGGGAACAGAAATAGGCCACTGCCCAACACTTTTTCATATGGTTTTATTTAAGAATTCTGAGCTTATTCAGTATCTCATTTCATAACTAGTTCTGTTTTAATCGGTAGTAGACTATGGGTGTTTAAATTTTTTTCTGATATATTTTAGTCTTGAATCATTCACATCATAACTCTCTTTGTATTTAGTACATGCAAAGTTGTCACGAAAATATATCAGGCCTTTTGAGTGATTCTTTGCTGCACCATTCTCCTTGTGTTCCCTGGCATAATTTGACTCACTCTCCTCTTTGTGATAAGATTCATAGTTGGAAACTTTTTGTGGTCTGTGTGTTTGTTTTACCCTCGCTATTTTTGATATGTATCTGCAGAGAGAAATGGGCAATGTGTAGCCATTCAGTAAAGGCTGAATCTTATTTTAGTAAGAGTTATGCAAACACATTTAACTTGTTTACTGAACAAACATATATTCGCAAAGCTTAGAGTTACACTGTTGACTTCTACAATGCAAAGTGGAAGTGAACACAGGGATAAAAGTGAGAGAATAAAAAAAAGGGTGATAAAAGTACTGGTTTTTCTCTTAAGAATAAGGCTGTTTTACACTTGGCCACAAACCCCTTCTTTCTCGGTAATATATATTTAGAATGATTTAAGAATACTTTAGCATTTTAGATGCGTATTGCAGGATTTCTGAAGCTATGTACTTTTTGTAGGGCTTTGAATAAATGAAATACCATCTTAGTTATTGTCCTCCATTACTGTACTATCTGAGCAACTCTTAATCTTTAAAGTGCTTACTCTGACAACACCCCTGTGAGTTGGGGAAGTTCTATTATCCTTTTCATGACTGAAGAGCTAAGGAACAAAGAGGCTCAGACAGATTTTCTTTTTAGGCTCCTTGCCTTGATTTGAGTGAGAGCTATGTTACCTAAGTGTCTTCTCTGTTTGCATTTATGTTGGTTAGCGGTGCAGTACTAATTGTGGCAACATCTAAATTCCTTTTTTAAAAAAAAGCACAAAAAAAAGCCAATACAAATTACTAAGGTCAGTGAGTAAGGAATGTCTTGGGTAAAGTCAGTGCAAGTGAAAAGTTTTGGTTTTAATACATGGTATGAATAAATCCGTTTTTTGCAAAAGGTAAATAGAGCCTGAACTGCTTTTTAGAGGAACTAATTATGAGTTAGTGGGATTATAAGATATGCCTGGGTTAGCGCATTGACACATTGGCTTTTTGTAGGAACCAGGAAAAAAAAGTGTACTCTTCTAGTACCCAAGCATAGTAAAGCAATCTGTGATCAACTCAAACTGCCTGAAGTTTGCTGAGATTTGTTGTGCTGGTGAACAAAATTGAATCTCCATTTAAGCGGTTGTTCCCTGGAAGCAGAACCTGCATGGTTTGGGTTGCTGTCCTGCAAACATGGCTTACAAAGCTGCCAGAATGCAAGTGTAGCCACCACCCTTTTCCCTTCCCCAGCTGAGCTGGCATATCTTTAAAACACCTATACAAATATCTTAATTTTTTTTCCTACCTTTAGCTGTCTCATAATTCGATTATACATTCCTGATGGGGCCCTCATTTCAAGCGTGATTTCTTATAACTAATAAACTGTATGGCTTATGGTTTTCATTGTACATGGTTTGAACTTTATGATTTTTTTTTTTTTTTTGACCCAGAAACAGGACAGCTTATAGCAATGCCTGAAGTTTTAGTGCAGTGTATTCCTTCAGAGTTCCAGGAAGGCATTTTTTTTCCCCAGGTCAGCAAGTGCTTGTAGGTTTGATAGATATTCTCAATTATGTCTCCAAAAATGAATTATGAGTTGTGAAAGGAATAGAATAGCTACACTCTTAAGTCTTTGGGGGATTCAACTGTGTAGTCCCAGAGCTGTTTCTGAAAGGAGGAGGTTATAAGAATCAGGGAAGATAAAAAAAGTCTTAATACTTGCACTGGCAGTACCGAGGAAGGCTGATGCGGAATGCATGTTGTAGGTATTTGTAGGTGTATTCATGTTGACTGAAAATGTTTTGTCAGTGTGTCTTTTTTAAAAAAAAAGAAAGAAGTTTTTCATCAAAATGTGACTTCTCAAGGGAAATTACGTGGTTTGGTTTACTTTAATATGAAGAAAAATTTGCTATTTACAGCATAACAGAGACTGTCCTTAAAGTACCATTTTTGTCTTGCGTGTGTCCCAAGTGAGTGTGGGACTGACTGAGACTCAGAACTCGGGTTTCTACTGCAGCCTGTGCTCTACTTCAAGGTTTTGATCAAGTCAAATAACTTGGGTTTATATTCGTATTTTTTCAGTGGAAAAATGGAAATAGATTTCCTATGGATGCTTTGAGATTCACTAATAGATGTTGTATCTATTGGCTATCTGTATTTATATATTTATATGACCTATAGTATGCTGAATAATTTGCAGGTACTAGATCATAAATTGCACTGTGATTATTTTAGGGCTGTTGTTTTCAAGAGATTCTGAGAATCCCTTGAAAGCGTCAAGTTGCCATGCAGTTTGTGTCATATTTGTATATGCTTTTTCTTTCATAAGAAACCTGCATTGTCATGCACAAAAATTCATTTTTTGTAGTGATGAGATGTCATGGAGAAGGTCTCTTGTAGGTCAGTCAAACTGTGTAGGATGACTTGACTTTTTCTTTGGTGGTGGGACTATTTTCTGTATGCATACTTGTATGTAAGTAGGTAATGTCATATCCTAGTTAGCAGTTGAAAAGAGATGCTGATACTGAAAGACTTGCCTTATTTTGTGGGGCTTGCTTTGAATTTTAGATCAATGTAATACTGGGAGGGAGGGGAACCCAAGCTGCTTGAGCCTGGAAAAAGGAAAAAGGCAAGTGATATCAGCTGTTCTTTATCAGTGGAGATAAGAGGATTGTCTTCATTATCATCTGTTCACTTTCTGTCTAATTTGCAGCCCATTTGCTGGTGCTGAAAACCAGCCTTCTCCTTTACAGCCTATGGAAAAAAACCCAAACAGTTATCTTTTTCCAGTCTGGTTGTGTTTTTGTTCTTGCTGCTATCCTCTGGATTTTTTCAGTTGTGCATCTTTTATTGGTTTCTATTTGTCCAAGGCAAATGCCATTCTGTAGCCAAATTCTTACTGGTGCTGGGCAGAGTTGTGTGTCTTGTCTCCTCATTTTCTGTAGTCAGGATTTCTAACACGGAAGAACTTTCTGTTTAAAGTCCTTGGTCTGCAAAACTTAGGATATCTTAAGTGAATCAGAACTTCCATGAGCCTTTATTATTTTCACTATTTTGGCTTTATGCATTACGAACATTACTTTTTCTTCATATACTCCTAATGCAGCAGGAGGAAAATAAATAAATGATGGTCTTTCTAAATAGAATGGTAGCAACTGAACTTGCATTATGTGGTCTGAGTCACTTAGAATCTAATTTCAAGTAGCGCAAGCCACAGCCTGAAGTTGAAGTACTATATTGGGTTTAAACCAGCTAGTGTCTTATGCAAAGATTAAGAGAACTCAAATGGAAGTAGAGCAACACAGTTAAGAAATGCAGTCTTAACAGCAGGTTAAAGGTTGAAAGGTGAATTTTATGAGGATTTATTTTATATTCCTAAAGCTTATCATACTGCTCAGTAGTGCAGATAATTTTGGCACTTTGCAGTTCCATTAAAGGTACAGATTTTCAAAAATGAGGGTGTGTAGTGTGACAGTAGGCTGCAATTAAAGCCTTGGATATTGAAAGGTAAATGAGAAGAGCTGGGTTTGGGCATTGGGAGGAAGAATGTGCTAAGGGTACCTACTATTTAAAGCTCTATAGTGCTTTTTGCTGTATTCACCGATTAGATCGAACAGAGCTGTATAACATAATGACTAAGCAAGCAGCCTGTTTGGTACTTCAACTAGAGTTTTCTAAATGAAGTTATTTCTAGGCTGTTCATGGACCATGGAACAATTACCTCCCAAGGAGAAAATAAAACATCTTGAGTGTTTCAGACAGCATCTTTGATACTACTGTGGCTAGGAAGTCTCATAATAAAAGGCTTTACCTAAAACAAGGTGGTGGTGGGGAAACACCCAGAAACTAAGCCACCACCACAGATCTTTGAGAAAATACACCGTATTTTGGATTGGTTGCAACTGTTATTTGTGTTCACAGGGTCACTCCTAGGTTTAACCAGAGCTGCAAATGCTCGATGTTGAGAAGAGCGTTTGGAAAGCAGTTTGAAATGCATAGGAGCAACTGCATCAACCCAGTAATGTATGAGCATTGCTATCACTGCTCTGTGAAACATTTTCAATTGAATGAAACTTTCCAAAAATACCATGCAGAGTAATGAACAGAGCTAATAAACTGTTTTGCTCAAGCTTCTGTATGCAGCACCTGTATTTGCAGTTGCATGGTAATATGCTTGGAGGTGTAATACTGATTATGGAATCATAGTAAAGCTTTTAAGCTCTGGGAGTTCATAAGTTTTCCCCTTGTCTCTTTATTCTGGTGGTAGCCATTTACAACTGCCTTTTTTAGCCACAGGAAATCCCTTCTCTTGAACTGAAGAGGTATGTGAAATGTATTCCCTCTAAAGGCAACATCTGTGCTTCTTTCTGAATCATCAGCCAGAAAGGGTGCTGTATATGCTAATCAGCTTAACCATGTTAATGGTGAGGAATGACAATTATTTTCAGGTGGGAGTAGGTGCTGTTTGACACCTAGGGAAGTAAGATTAAGACCATAAATTACTGCAGACATCTGCAAAGATGTACTGCTACAAGTTGTCTTTTTATTTCTGTTTAGCTGCTTGCCTGACTGTTTAGATTTAAAAAAAGGGGGAAACCCGTGCACATCGGTAAAGTCTTCAGTTAATCAGAATTTGATTAAAATAAGAGCTCAGAAATCATCATACAGTGTTAATTATTGGAAAGATGATGATGTATGTTGAAGTAATTGCAGTAAACAGCCCAGCTGGAAAAAAATTGTTCGGATTATCAGGCACTAACCTGTACACTTTGAGCTATCCCTGTCTGTTAATTGCTTTGTTGTTAATTTATTTCTTACTTTGTATTATGTAAATGCCTGGCATTTACCACCTAGATAAGTACGTCATTGTCCTAGGAATTTTTTAGGCAAGTGAGAAAACACTGTTCCTTGAAAGACTTCCTAAATCTCTGTGCTGTTTGTGTGGCTAATGTATCCTTTGTGTCTTGGCTCTTTAAGGTACTGTTTCTTTCTGGCCTGTTGCTGGGGAAATCAGTTGGCCCTGGCCACATACTGGGTTAATGGTAGAGCCAGCAAATGACTCCCTGATCCTGTGAGTGTCTGTCTAGAGCTTTTGGAAAAACCCATTTCTTTCTGAAATCTTTGGGTCCAGGCATTTTTGCCTCTCCTTAAACTCGTTCTTCCCTCTGCTTGTCTTAAGTTCAGGATTGCTGGACTTCAAGATGGTTAAAAATACTATTTACCTATTGATCTTTTCCTCTTTGGTAAGTAACAAAGTTTTCTTAACGGATTATAAATTTCTGCCTCATTTTACTAGCGCCTCAGTGTATAAGCCTCCGATGTAGGGATGAAACTATAGTGTTCAGGCTGAAATTTTCTGCCTTTCCTTTATTTTGAAGTAAAAGTGATCTGCCAGGAGTGAGAAACTTGATACCATTGTTTATTTTATAACTTCCTGCATGGACACTTTCACCTTAAGTGAGATCACTGGATAGAGCTTCAGTGTATTGAAAGATGAGGTGTTTCACACCAACTGTGAGGTGTGGGTTTACAGTACAGCATTGTGAAGGATCTCCTGATAAGTAGGAATTTGTAGTGGTAGCACAGTGGTCTGTGAATGTCTTTTCATGTTCTAATTTCAGCTCTTGAAATAGGTTTAAGTGGTTGGTAAGCATCTTGTTGTTCCCCTGCCAGGGGTTTGTATTGCAAATAAAAACGTGGATGGGGCGTGGGTTACTAGCAAGAAATTCAAAGGACAAAGATTTAATTTTTTGTGACTTTGTGCAGTTTGCTTAAACTATGACTATGCTGGAAGCTACATTAGAGATACACTCTTGCAATGTGAGGATACAGACATTTTAGCTTTGATGCTGGATGCAATACAGTTGTACTTTTATCTGGGTTGCCTGATGGACCCCCCTGGGGCTGTGTAGTCTATTAGCTCCAGCAAAGTATCATGGTGCTTGAACAACATCAATTATGTCTGTGTGGCACTGTGGCATATCGATACACCTGAAGTCAGCGGTGAGACTTGGGTAGAAGAAATATTACGCTTTTTCACCATTGTGATTCAGAATCCTCTTCATGTTAAGTAATAGATGGCAATATAAAATATTGAATCTGCTCATCTTTTATGACCTTGGCAATAATAAAAGATCCCCTCTGTGTAATGTTAGAATGTTGAAATATATATTCAATATATCTCATAAATTAGTTAGTGGATTTTTGCAGGTGTTGAATTTCAGTTTGAAAAAATAGAAAAATGAATTGCTTTTTTAAACCTTAAAAATTGATGGTCCAAGTAAATTTTAAATCCATGTGTGCATATGTAACTTGGATCAATAATTTAGTTAGTCCATTTCTGATATTAAAATGACATAGCCAGCATTTTTTAAGAAATGGAATGCTATTGATTTACACAGTAAGTACAATTAAAAAAACCCCGACAATTCAAATGTTGTTAGGGTCCGTTTGAGCTGTTTTGAATGTGCGTCCTCTTGGGTGTATAACTGAGTATTGATGTGATTGTGTATTCATGTGTGCTGCTAAAAGTCAAATAAAACTTTTCACTTTGAAAAGAAATGGTTCTAAATGGTAAGGTGGTTTTAAGAGTTGCAATACACTCTGCCAGGGGTAGAGTAGTGAAGCAAATTATTAATTGTGTTTAGAGATGGGCAAATTTAGTATGCTTTATTTTGAGTATTGGTAGTGGCCAAGTCTTAAATATAAGATTGTATGGCCTCATAGCCAGTGCTGTGAACTGTAGCTTAAGATTTGGATTTGGTTTCCAGCTCTTTCACAGGACTGCTGGGTGACCCAAGGGAAGCCATTCTCTAAATCTGTCCAAAAAGGAATTAAATGTTGCGTAACAGTTGCAATGACTCTGAACTCGAACTAAGGCAGAAATCAACTCCTTTAATGAAGGGTATTTAGTGAAATCTTTAAGATCTTTCCAGGATCTGTCCCAGAGGGGACTGAAATTCTTCACTGCTCTAGTAAAACTTTGAAGCCACGCAGTCTTCCCATGCAGGTATTTTTTAAATTATAGTCATATTCTTTCACTGCAAGAGGAGTTCTTATGGGAGAATTTCATCTTAATTTAGATTTGACCAACAGCGAGCTCCTTATTTGGTCTCAATGTAAAACTTACCTTGAGATAAGACTAGCAAGGTAAATTGCCCTTCCCAAATATTAAGAGAAATGTAATGACTTGAAATAGATAGCATGATGATATGACTTTTAATAATAAAGCAGACATGTTTTCATTAAGTGTAGGCATAGAAACAAAATACTTTAGCTTTTGGCTAATAGGTGAAATTGTAAAAGGGCCAATTGTGTATGGCACAGTGCCTTTTATATGCTAAAATATAAATTTTTGCAACTACAGATCTGTGACTATAGGGAGAAAAATCAAGGTTTGGAGGGGTTGTCTGTATCCTTTTATTATTCTACTAATCCAACCCATTCCTCATACCTACCTATCCATTCATCCTGCCCTTATCTCGAGGGCACTTAAGCTTTTGTTGTAATCCATATGGATAGCCATAAACTCATAAATTATAATTTTGCAGTAAGAGAAGTACTAGAAAAATATCCATCAGTCTGCCAGGTCCTTAGCTTCAGGCCTGAACCTGGGCTTTATTTTTTCAGAGAAACAGAACTTTATTAATAATGCGCTGTTACTCACTCTGCATGTTAAGGTGGTGGTGGGGGTAAATGCCATCGTACTTTTAAGTTACAGACACTTAAAGTCACATAAAATGACAAGCAGGTTTTTTGGAAGTGGACATCACTGCTTTAATATGAAAAATGTTCATAAGCTATGAAGAAGTAATTCCAGTTCAGATATAATCTGTGAAGGGCCTATTAGTTTTTTGATTGCTAGGCCTATAGTAGGATTACACAGCAAAGCAGAGAGATTGTATTTGTCAAAAATGACAGTTTTTCCAAGAAATCCATACTGCAGGAGCTGTAGAAGAATCAGCCTGGTTTTCCATTATTGGAAAAACAGATTTGTTAAGCATTTAGAGAAGTATTCACATTATAAGATAAGGTTGGGAAGGACAGACCAATAGCCCAAACTGAAAGGTAGCTGAAAATGCATCTTTCTTTGAAAAGGGTAACAAAAGCTTGCGAAGTAAGTATGCAAATACTGTATGAGAGCGTATTAGGACTCTGTGAGGCTTATCTGCAGCATTGATCTAAGACTCAAAGATGTTGAGAAGAAAGCTGCAGTGTTTACTGGGCTTTGGGTGGACTCCCCAGAATGTTGTATTCTGAGCGGTGGGAATGCTGAGTTTCCCAGTCGGATGTTCCCAGTGTCCAGTGGTGTAAACACAAAACCTAGCAAATTGGACAGGCGTGGGTAATATAAAAATAGAGAGTAACTATGGTTAGCAGAGAGAAAGGAAGGCTAAGCAAGCAAACTAATAAGTGACTATTTAGAAAGGGGGTGGTGTGTGTGTGTGTTGGATTTGGGTTTTTGGGGTTTTTTTTAAACAGAAGTCTGTCCTGTTGGAATCTGAATTGTATTCTGGAAGGGAGAGCTGGAAGTCATATGAGAAATGAAATCTCAACTTCGATCTGTGTATTAGTGACGTGCCTCAGCTGTGTGAATAGGTTTTATGAGAGATGAAAGATGGGACTCACGACTAGGGCACTGAAATGTCACTGAGGTCTGGATTCAGGGGTGGTTTTTGCTTCTGCCGCAGCGTCTCCCAATGTTTCTAGTAAATCACTCAGTTCTCACATGAGCTCCTGTGGCATTTATTTTTTTTTTGGCCCTTGTCCTATGTTTTCAAATGATGCACTTTCAGAATCTTTGCTCAGTATCTTACACTAATAATTTTGGTCTCTAGCAGAGACTGAAATACAGAAAATAAACTTCTTGAACACATGAAGATGGCTTCAAGGATCACAAAGTGGGAATTAAATCGAATAAAGATTTCATACAGTGAGTACGTACTGGTTAAAATTGTTTATCTAGATTCCAAAGGCTGTTAAAAAAATGCTAGAAATGTAGAGGCAAAATGGAGGAAAGACGAACTCCTCGGGTGTGAGGGTAACTCGGGAAGCGCTTGAGACCCTTATTCTGAAAGGCATTGAGGATACTCAGCTCTCACAGGCTTTTTGTCTTTCAAGTTCCTGTTGTAGCGCTACGACTGACTATGTCAGTTCTTCAGGGAAGAAGTTAAGAGCTTTAACGTATGCATTTTAAACTATTGGGGAGATTTGGGATAGGAGCGGTGCAGCAAGGGTAGAAAATGATGAAAACTTAAAACGGATGAGAGCCATCAGAATTTTAAAATGTTTTCTGTAGGAGTG
This sequence comes from Egretta garzetta, assembly GCF_000687185.1. NCBI lineage: Eukaryota > Metazoa > Chordata > Aves > Pelecaniformes > Ardeidae > Egretta > Egretta garzetta. The sequence goes on from NW_009259194.1 coordinate 1,609,076, forward strand.
GAAGGGGTCTTCTCGGGTAACTCTGTGTAGGAATAAGCGGGTTTGTGGTTTGACTTGTAGCGTAGTCACACCCAGGCCAAGACCAAGATGTTTGTACCAGTTAAGTTCTGCCTAAATATTTATATCACCAAGCAGTGAATTATGACTCTTCTATAGTATTAGCTTCCCTGAGAAAAGTCAAGTTGGGCTGAATTATCTTAATAAACAAGTTTTTTCAAAGGGAAAATATGGGTACGTTCTAGCGCATGCAGTTTGACTCGTGTGCCCATGTTTGCCTAAATCTCACATCATTGCTTGAGTTATATTCTTATCACCAGGATAATAGGAAAGACAATGTATTCTTACAGGAAGTCTTGTGTATTTATATGGACTTTTCCTCTCCTGAGAAAAACATTAATTATACGGTGAGGAACATTTGCTGAATGCACGTATCTGTATTACAGATGTCATGAATGACGGTTACTCAATAGCACTTGAAATTCTCATTTCACCCGTTTTTATGAACTTCTGCATGGAACAGAAAATGTAAAGGCAATATTTGGGAACTCAGTAAGATACGTGGAAGAAGGAAACATTGGTCGAAGTGTCCCAAATAGCCTCTTTGAGCTTAATGGGTGTATGCCAACCTGTGTACAGAGCCAGCCAAATGCATCTAATCACTTTATTCAGACTTAAGCTGATGATACGCAGACCCGAGCCAGGATAAACTCTGCCCTACAGGGTGCCCTTCATATTTTTTCACTGGATTAAACTGCAGAAACTTGATTGTTTATTTTGCAGGAAACTAAGTCTTCTTATGTTATTGGTAAATTAAACAAAATTTTGCATTAATGCTTTTACTATAAAAGTCAGAACACAGAGAAGTGTTTATGTACAGTCTGCATAGTGTTTGTCAGCTGTGTCTCTGTAGGTGGCAAGGTCATGAGACCTTGTCTTTTGGTTCAAGGTAGAGTGGAAAGTGCTATGACCTTAATTAAAACACACCCTGATGCTCCCCACAAAAAAAAAAAATCGGAACCCCCCACACCTGACAAACTACAGGAATGCAATCAGGCTTGCTTATCCCTTTGAGAAAAATGGGTTTATTAAATCATAGATTAAAGATAGGGAATTGTTGATTTTATCTCTCTCTCAGACAAGATCCAATTTAGCTGATAGAGAGCTGAACCTGAAGAGATTTCTGTTAAGTTGTTGATTTTCTTTGCAAATACGTAGCTAATATTTAATTTGCAAAACATGTCCTCTGTTATGTTCCTTTTCAAACCTTTTATCTGTCGTGAAGACTACGGAAAAATGTTGAGATAATTTGTTCCATTTTCTTCAGCTTCTGGAAGCAAGTTAGGATTTTTGAAGGCCGGCAATAGCCACAGGTGTCTGATTCCAGAAACCTGAAATGGGTTCTGAATGCTCCAACCCTCCTGACTTTGCTGGCGATTCTGCATCGAGTGTATAATTTCCCTGTTTTTTAAAAATCTCTTAGTAGGTCGCTTGTATAACAGCGCTTACAAAGGTGACCCGTAGTCTCCAAACTCATGAAACTTTTCATGGGACTCCCAAGGGCACTGCAGTTGCAGCAGGGATGGACAGGAAGAAGGAACTATGGTGTTGCTTATAGAGCACAAGAAGCTGGGAAACTTACTGAAACTGTACAAGTAAAAAATATTAAAAATTATTCCTTCTATCTCAGCAGTGAGAAACCAAATTTTCCAATGCAATTTTCCTCTTTTATCAAGATTTCTGTAATATTTTACCATATTTGGTGTTTAACTGAATGGCTGAAGACTCAGAAATAGCTCATGCAATGAGTTTAGCAGACAGTGTAACTATGTGAATTCAGCAGACGGGTCTATATAAGCATTTCTGTTGCCCTCATCATTGCACTAACAAAGCGCATTGCAAATGCTGAAGAACCCGATGAGATGGGAAAATAGTTCCATGTGATAGATACATAGCTGAGATAAGGAGGAAATTAGTGGCTTGTTGGGATACAGAAGGTAACATTAGGTAATGAACTTGCATTGAAATTTCGTTGTGAACTCTGATAACGCCCTTTGAATTTCCCTGTCTGAAATGGGAACAGCCGCCTCCCTTAGCTCATTAGGGTGAGCAGAGAGTGGATGCTTTCACACTAACAATACTCTGGATTCTCTTAAATGATGAATGCTCTGGAACAGAGAGCAAATTGAAGCATAATGGTATGTCAGTTAGAAATGAAGCAAAGTGAAATTAAATACAAATAGAAATACTATTTATTTTAAATAATAAAAAAAAGGCTAAATATCTCCATAAGGATACATTTGGTAAAATGTTTCAATTGAGCTTGTTGTTCATCTCGTATAAATAATAGCACGGTCCTCCCTCTGACCACCCTGCGTTACAGAAAGCACCGTCAGATACTGCAATCAAATGTGTGTAGAAGAGCTGTTTTTAATTTTCTGTCAATTATTCAGTTGACTGAATCTGTTGTTTGTAATTTGGTATCTGGGCATCTACAGATCAGCAATAATTCGGGTTAGATGTTCGCCTGTTCAAATGAGAGTAGATGCCTTGACATGGGGAAATTGGACAAGTGTTGGATTTTGTTTGGTGTTTCATGTTTTGCCATACTTGTGCTTCTCAAAGCTGATACTGCATTGTAGGATAGATTTTGCTATTCTAATAGTGATTTTTTGCTTATATGTGAAGCAAACTATCTGGGACATGGAACACCTGCCCTTATATTATTGTGTGTGTGTTGTGTTTGTTTGGTACCCCCCCTTGTAAAATAGGTCTGGTTGCTACTGTTTGGGTTATTGGTTTTACTTGCTGCAGTGTCTACTTCAAAGAGATGGGAAAACTGATTCCTAATGCAGTGTAAATTTAAAATAGTAAAATAATAGTACCGTGAGTACCCATTGTCATTCAAACAATGTTCTTTACAACAACTGTCCCATGCATCTCAGGATGTTATGCTACCGGTATGTTTGGAATAAAGTTGTGGGAAGGGTGGATGGTGTGAATCAAAGCCTGCATAGTAAATCACAGTTTGGGGTCTTTGTGGGATTGACATCTTGATTTGCAAACCCTTTGCAGCACAGGTGAACTCTACCAATGTGCATATACAAATTCGTATGCAAGGGTAGCCAGATCTCAGCTGGGACTTGGGCGTCCTTCTTGAAATGAATAATCACAGCCTTCTGACCATGCTTTTGCTAGGTACATTTATGCAGCACCTCATGCTGCTGCTGCTTTTGTACAGACTGTTAAAAGAGGAATTTTCAGAGCCTTGAGAATTAAAGCTCCTTGCACTGATTTGATTGATGGTCCTTTTATCAAGTGCTGTGCTGTTACATTGTGCATACAACATACAAAGTATCACACACATTTTCCAATTGAATGGCTCTTCTCGGTGAAGAAAATCCATATTCTCTGCTCTAAACAATGTAGACCAAAAGTCGAATAAACAGTAAAAAACGAATGGAGTAACCAGGGATTAGCAGACAGTGCATTATGTTGATTACCCACATTGTCTTCAGCTTAATAAATTCTATTTTGCTGTAAGTCAGTTCAATTGTGTGTGAAAATAGAGAAGGTGGAAAATGAGACTGAACAAGAGGGTTAAATGACAGTCTGCCATTCCAGAAGCAATTAAAAAACCCCAACCCCTGAGGAAAAGAAAAAAAGGAGGTTTTGAAGTGTAAAATAAACCACACAATTCTGTTTTAATGTGGGAAGCTAAAATAGTCTGTCCGTCGTCATCGTTAAGCACATACAGAAGCAGCTGATAAAGTACTTTTTGATGCATCATGTGGCGCTTGCAGTACTGCAACATTGACTTGTGCTATTGAGTAACCACTAAAAATGGACAAAGAGGAAGTAGCAGTAATTTTAAGTTGTAGTTTTGGCATCCCATTCCCTGAATCCAGATTAAGATCCCTGAGACTTGCCGTGATTCAGTACGTGCTCTGGCAGATCCTGTTGCAGAAGGAGGACCTTTAACTTTCTGTCGTAAAGTGAATCCCTCCTGAACCAATGTATCTTGACTCATAAGAATAACCTTGCATTCAGGAGTTTTTAAAGAGCTGTTTGGAAGGCTCATTAACTAATTAATATTAGCCCTTATTTATTTATCTGCTTCAGTATGCCTTGGGAATTATGGAATTTTCAGTAGACTACAAGAAAACTGAAAACGCACAAAATATCTAAATGGAACCTGATTAGGCTGGGGAGAGAAGAGTCAAGCAAAAAGTATGAAAGAAAAACTCTGCAGTGTAGCTGAGCTGTTTATCCGGTATTCTGTTAATAATTTTATTTCTGTGTTGAAGTTAGGAATTGATCCCCAGGACTCCTGAGCTTCCAGAATTCCAGCTGGAGCCAACCAGAGGCGGAAGTGCTCAGAAACCTTGGAAAAATGGGCTGGTATATAAGGAAGTAGTGTCATCTAGTGGTTAAAGAAAAAGACCGGGAAATCAGGACTCCTAGGTTATATTTTAAAATCCACTACCTACTTGCTGGTTGATGAATGTACTTGAAAATCTCAATATCCCATTTCTCTGGGGGAAGGGAGGAGGAAGTGAACAGATAAGGCAGCTTTTGGCCCAACTGGCTTCTCAGCTTTGAAAAAGTAAAAGGCTGAATGGGGAAGATGTGTGTGCCACCATCAGAACTCGTTTGGTACAGAGGCAGTTTGAAGCAAACTCAGTCCTGTTTCAGGAAACACAGGGAGGATGCCTCTGGGTGCATTTGTATTTACATGTGACCAGAACAGTTTAGAATTCGATAGTTTTGCATCCCATGGAGTGCCAAATCCAGGCATGGGATAAGGAATGTGCTTGTCAGTCTACTTGTGGATAATGGAGGAGAGAGTGAGCTGTTCCAGATTATATATATATATTTGTTAGTAGGTGGTTTAAAAGCAGTTTATGGTGGTTCAGAAGTAGTTTTCTTCATTGCTAATGATTACTTCCAATGTCAGCAGTTTGTGGAGGACTCCCAGCTGTACCTTTTGTTTCTATCAACTATAATCAGTATTATCTCCTGCTCTTGGCAGCAAACAAGCTGGGATGAAGGATGCAGTGGTAGAGCTGAATCCCAGAGAGCTTGAACATATTGCAGTTGGGGAAAGAGAAATGCTGTAATGGGTTTCTCCTTTCCACAGTGGCCCTTTCTGAGAAGGCTCTCAGCCCTATCAGGGCAAATCTGCAGCCTTGTAGTTGCTGTGGACCTTGCGGCATTTTGGATACCTGGCATTGTAGTGCATGCTTGCCCAACTGGGAAGATCCCATCCTGTAGGCCAGCTGGAGAAGTGGATGATGGCGGCACAAGGGTGGCAGAGTGCTGCATATGGTTTAGAGTTATTAACAACTTTTCTCTCTGCATTTTGAAGGTTTCCACTGAACAGTTATGGCATAGCTAAGCCTGCCTGCTGTAAACTGTTGGCACCAAAGAATGAATTTGCATGAGGTGCCCTCCAGCTAACGCAGCGCAGCAGCCTTAAAAGAAAATGACACAGGGTTATTGGTGCCTGTGTTTTTGCATTTGGGGTTGACTGTCATCGAAAAAAGAGTGATTGATTTTCTATCTGTAAAGTAGAAATAGGTATAGAAGGACTAAGGTATGGATTTTCTAAAGTATTTTGTGTGTGTAATTCTCATTAAAATCAGTGGAAGTTACACAACAGGAGTATCTTTGAAAGAGGTTTGTTCCAGCTCCCTGATGGCACAAGCAGTTGAATCCTCATCTCTCGGGTTGCATGCTAGTGCTGTTTGCTCCTGTAACTCAGAGGTCTGCCCTTACATTCAAATATCTTCTGACATTCACGTTGGCTTTAGCTATGGCATATACTCTGTCTTTCTTAGGTTCATTGACTTGCTGTGCCAGCAATATTTGATTGGCTCAGTGATCCCATCAATAAACAGCCTATGTGATTGCTTACAGAGAGGGACCTGCAAATAAATGGTATGAGCTAGGGACGTCTTCAGATTGAGTCTTCAGGTGCCGCATACGGGATTTTTCATTTGGATAAAGTCTCCGCAGCTCTACGTATGGGACTGCTTCGGTGCTCCCCTCATTGTTGCTCAACATGCCCTTATGATGGCCAAGAGCACATAGGAATTTTGGGGGGGAAAACTCCAAGAATTCTAGGGTGAGTTCCTCCACCTCCTGCTCTGTGGAAGCTTTTTGTGACTACCTGATACTCTTGTTACAAAACAGCATAGACATTCTCATGTTGGCAGACCGACTGACCCCTCTGAGCAAACTTTTCTTACCGAGCCGGTGTGGAGAAGCCTTGTCTCAGTTGCTACGCGAGCCCGAGGAACGTAGCAGCATTTGGATCTGCAGCCTGGGCAACACGAATGAACGAGGGGAGCAACATAAAGGGCAGCCAACTGCAAAGCTGTTAGCATTCTGCACGGCACACAACTTCAGCGCAGCGTTAGATCTACTATTATAATTCTCTGTTAATTACATAGTGTTGATTATATAACTACTTAGCAGTTCCTCCTCTTTTAATGAGCACAGCTGTTTTCTGTCCAGCTTCAACGGGGAAAATTTCCCATCTCTAATTTAAAAAGTAATACACTCAAAGAAGACTCCAGAGGGCTCTTGGGCTCGCGCTGTTTAATATGTTTTAACGCTCATGGTGCCTACAGGCTTCCTTCGGCCTAGAGAGCACTTATGGCTGTTCCCCTTACCCTCTTAAATGAATCTTTATAACTAATGAACTTTATTAATAGTGTTAAAAAACTAACAAGGCCCTCACCTTGTTGTAAAGAAAACCATTGTATTGAGGCAGATTGATGCAAGCTGTCATGTAACTATGCTCATTTGGACCTCTGCACTGTATTCTCTGTTTTCTGACCAAGCGCTTTCTACAAAGTGGGCCGACAGGCAGTTTTCTGCCGAAAACTCTCCGAAGAGTGATATAAACATGTATTTGCTTACGCTGAGGTAGCTGTGAGTTACCGCTTTCCAAGAGACAAAAGTATTAACATCTGTGGGACACCAGAGAGGCTGAGGTGCAGGAGCATTGAAGCAAAGTAATGGGTAGGCAAACAGCAGCAATATGCTGAACGAAGACCTCCAGGTCATTGCTTGCCCCCGGGTTCATGCCAGACATGCTGCATCAGTGACTGTAACATCTTCAAGAGCTTGCTGAGACCTCAGTCCAATTTTATGCGCTGCAGTGGCAGTGCAAACATTTTGGGCATGGACAATTGTTCTTTGGAAAACACGTTTTTGTCAGGATTGAAACACTTCCCAGGAAGATGTTGGCTTAGATAAATTTTTATGTGGAAGAATTGTCAAAGCAAGTAATTTGAACCTCCTAGCTTGGTTTTCACAAAGTCAAATTAATTTCACAAAGATGTTTATGACTTAATTTTTCAGGTATTTGATAATATGCTGGCATGTTTTGACACTGGCATAGTGCAATCATTGTGGCCTGAACAGATTGCACAAGAATGTTCATTTTTTTTTTTTCTTTTAAACTTTTGGTCTGTAAGCAATTTGGAAGGTATGACGCAGAAGGAGGAAATGGCTGAAGCAGGTCTGCAGCAGTGGCAGGAAGTTGAGCTTTATTTCCTAAGTGGAGGGCTGTTATTTCTGCTTAAGGTTTCTTTGTTTTAATCCCTAACAAGATTTGGGACTTCCTCAATCTATTAACCTGACCCTACTAATAATATTTTAAAAGTTCAATAACTGATAAATACTTGTCAATGTCTGAAAATTCTGTGGAGCTGTGAGTTGATTGTAACCACCTCAAGTAATTTTTGTCGATGTGCTTTTAAATATTACTCTTATCCAGTAACATCTATTAATTGTTTATTAGTGTGTGTACCCTTCATAGGTGTAACCTTAACACAGATTGAGACTGCTTGATCTCTTACTAAGAGCAAAGACTGTATTCTTTAGAAAGGTGATGATTTATCTGGAAGCTGCTCTTTATCTTCACCATTTTTAAATACTGCACAGATAAATATGTCTCTTTAGCTAGAGTGTCCTTTTGTTTCCCTAGTACACTTCATTGTAAACATACATCAAGTTGCTTCCCTCAGGGGGCCCTGTTCAGATGCAGCTTCAGTTACTTTATGGTAATAATGTTCATTCTTTGCATTAATAATTGCACTGAATGCCTCCTGTTCAGCAAAGTATTGTATTTCTTTGATGTTTTCCTTGCTATTATGAGCTGCTGTGCTGTTACTGTGTATTTTATGCTGACAATGCAGGTCGCCCATTCTCCCAGTTTTTTCCTTTTCTCTGTTACTTGTGCCTTGGGAAGGTAACATATCATAGCAGGTAAACCAGAGTTAGGGTCAGCTAATCCACTCTGTTCCTAGATCGGACGGGTAAAGAGCAATGGAGCAGTGGTGTTGACTACTGTGCTGCTCTAGTGAACTTTCCTAACAAAACCAGGCATTTCCAGACTCTGTTGTTGCTTCAGGCAAAAAATAAGAGTCTATAGTAAAATGGGTAGTGAAAACACAATGTTTATATAATCAGTTTAAAAAAAAAAAAAAGCAGGCTACTGTAGCACTTGTGATGACTTTTTTATTTGATTTGTGTGTGGGGTTTTTTTTGGTTTTGTTTAATAACCCTCTATGTAGAATCATAGAATCACTTTGGTTGGAAAAGACCTCAATTTGAGATCATTGAGTCCAACCTTTAACCTCACCCTGCCATCCCACCACTAAACCCTGGCTCTAAGCACCGCATCTGCCCAGCTTTTATGTTTTCATATGGTTTGTTTTGAACTCTTGTAAAGAACTAAAAGAATAAAAGTTGCGTCAAAGTCAGCAGCGGCCGTGCTGGCCAACGTATTCGGTCTCCCGATGGCCACTGGGGAGCAGCGCGTGGGATGGGACGCTGGTGAAAGACCCGCA
>NW_009259194.1:1617987-1618290 GCF_000687185.1 Egretta garzetta
CTCCCCTCAGCCTCCTCTTCTCCAGACTAAACAACCCCAGTTCCCCCAGCCGCTCCTCGTATGACTTGTGTTCCAGACCCCTCCCCAGCTTGGTTGCTCTCCTCTGGACATGCTCCAGCAATGCAACATCTTTCTTGGAGTGAGGGGCCCAAAACTGAACACAGTATTTGAGGTGCGGCCTCACCAGCACCGAGTACAGGGGCATGATCACTTCCCTGCTCCTGCTGGCCACACTATTCCTGATACAGGCCAGGATGCCATTGGCCTTCTTGGCCACCTGGGCACACTGCTGGCTCATATTCA
>NW_009259194.1:1618844-1627678 GCF_000687185.1 Egretta garzetta
TCTGGGACCTCCCCTGTTATCCAGGACTGCTGATAAATGATAGAGAGTGGCTTGGCAAGCTCCTCTGCCAGCTCCTTCAGCACTCTTGGGCGGATCCCATCTGGCCCCATAGACTTGTGGATGTCCAGGTGGCATAGCAGGTCAAAGACTGCTTCCTCCTGGATTATGGGAGGTTTATTCCGCTCACCGTCCACATCTTCCAGCCCGGGAGGCTGGGTACCCTGGGGATAACTCATAGGGCCATTAAAGACCGAGGCAAAGAAGGCATTGAGCATCTCTGCCTTTTCCTCGTCTTTAGTGGCAATGTTCCCCCTTGCATCCACTAGAGGATGGAGGTTCTCCCTGGCTCTCTTTTTGCTATTAATATATTTATAAAAACTTTTCTTATTATCCCTTACAGCAGTGGCCAGTAATTCCGTTGAACTTACTGGCAATGTACTAAGACTGAATTCGGCTCACAGTGATGGATTTAATGGAATTGATTTGTAATATTGTTCAATATTTGCATTCACTAATGCCCATACAAACAGGGATTCTTGTGTTCCATAGGTAACATCCTTCTATGTCTTTTTTTTTGGACCTGAATGATCAAGTGGTTTTTGGTCCTGTAAGTTTTTCCTGTTTTGAAAACAAATAGAGAAGAGTCAGGTATTTTTTGTGTAATCTTTTGGTTTAGAAAGGATGTTCAAGTTTCCCTAAAGAAAACTGCAACCAAACATTAGAACATTTATTATTGATGGTTCATAACATTTTTTTTATATCAGCAGTGACCAAAAGGTTCTTTTAATCTTTTTCTTGTCTTTTTAACGTCACTCAGTGACTGTCCCTGCCATCCCCCTTAGTCCCCCCCAGCCTTTTCCTCATTTTAAACTTACACCTGCAGTGTCTGTATTAGCTATATTAACTCAAGGAACCTGTAGCTAGTCAAAATTTTCAGTCTGCTTATGTTTTGTCACTTACTACTTTTGGTGCTGTTGACTAGTTGGAATGGGGGAATTTCTGTTTAATTTTTATGCTGTGCAGCAAAGCACTGAAACAACCAGCATGAACAAAGTTAAGCTTAGTTGAAACCAAAATGTACAAGAGACGCGCTCCTATGCCCTGAACCTTTACAACCTATCTGCATAGGAGATGGGAAGAAAGAGATTATCCACTTTTGCAAAGGAGGAAATAAACTCAGATGTTAACTTGCCCTGAGATCAGAATGGAGTTTGTTTTGGTTCCGTGAAATTAAGATACTTTTGGATTTCTAATGTAATGCCTTTACCATAAATTATCTTTCTTTCCTTTGAGAGGTGATTATTCTGGTAGTTTGAATCCATCTGATGCTTTCCTGGTGCTTTAGAAATGAAGGGGTGGGGTCATATCCATGTTGTAAGTGAGGAGAGTGGACCACAGTGATCTTAGAAGGGGTTTTCTGTTTTGTTTTTTAAAAATTTGTTACTGGTACATACATTCACTCCAAAATTGGCAGGATGAATTGATTTAGATTGGTTCCTGTATTTAACATATTGCTGACTTGCTGCTGCTAGCTTCTAGGTGGTGTGCTGAAACTGCATGCATATTTGAACGTGCTTGACAGAGGGAGCCAGTAAAAGGTGAACAAATTCCCTCTAGTGACACCCGAGCATCCTCCTCCCAGGGGGAAACCAATCTAGTGTAGTAAGACACAGCCCTGCAGCGGTGAAGAGGGTAATAGCAGCATTTACAGAACCTGCTTGCTAGTTTCCTGGGCAGAAACTACATAGTCTGTGACTGAAGATCATCTTTTAACCTGGTTAACCTAGATACAGAGATGGAAATGGTAGGACTGGGAAAGGTTGTTTAGCCCTTGCATGTTGCAGCTTGCAGTTTGTTGGTCGACTTGAAAGTCACTCCAGAAAATAAAGGACAGAAGTCTTTTTTTTTTTTTTTTCTCCTAGAAGAGATTAGGGTGCAGAATTGCTCAAGAGAATCTTCTTTCCACTATGAACAGTGGAAGGGATGGGTAAGGCTAAGAAGATGGCCACAGATGAAACCTCTTGCTGGCTTAGAAAGCCAGAGGCTTTGTTAAAAGCTGTGACCTCTTTAGCTCTGAAGACAGCTGTAGAAAGGAAAGGTCTTTTGGATTTTTTTTTTGTGCTTTCTCCAACCCTTTGTCTCTCCCTTTTTCCTTCAAAGCGGCAATTTTTCTTTGTGCTTTTCTTTTTCCCCTTCTCAGTTCTGCTTAGCAGAGACTCTCCAGGGAGCCAGTGCAGAGTTGAACTTGGCACAAACAGCCAGGAAGACGGCTTGAGCTCAGTGTCTGTACAAATGTCCAGGATAAACTGCTGTATTAATATTTCAAGTTATTTCCTAATACAGCATGCATTGTGGCAGAGATCCAGGGAACAAGGTTTCCTGGTGAAATCTGCCTTCTCTTTTTAATATGCAGCTATAAACAGTTTATTTTTAAATCTGTTATGTGGAAAGAGCAATGTTTTCATTAATGGAAAATCCTGACACCCTTCTTTTGGCCTTACACCAATTTTGTTTCTACTTCTGTGGAATTATGCTGACTTTTCTTGGGTGTAATACTGGAGAATCTGGCCCTGTTGTTTTACAGCTATATTACTGTAAATCAATTTGGGGTGGGAATATCTTCATTAGTTAGAACTTCACTGTAGTGAACTCTAATATCAGACAGGTTTAATTGAGATTTACAAAGCCCGTTTTGGTTATATTGCCCTAACAGCCTGTCCGGTGTGAGCCCTCTAGGCTCTTGTCTGCCTCAAAACAGATTGGTGTTTTTTCTCCCCCCTCAGTCAATGTCAAATGGTGATATAAGTGAGAACTTGAACTCTTCTGAACAAGTGGTTTAAAATGTTTTGTTGAAATGTTTTTGCATGTTCATCTTCCATGGGAATTAATTTATTTCAATTTAAAAAAAGGAAAACAAAATTTTTTGAAATTGAAATGTGTAGCTGAAGAAGGTCCTTTCTGAAATCGCTGGGTTTAGCATTAGAGGTTTTTCTTTGCCTGAAGTTTGGAATTTAATGCAATGTTCCAGCTGACACAAAACAATTTTAAATTTTTCCTTGTGAAAAATGAATTCTTTTTTTTTTTTCTTTTCAAGTTAAAATGAGGAAATATTTTGTCTGGAACAGAAACGCAAAATTAAGCCAGGTGAACTATATTTTATATATGCATTCTGCTAAAGCTGGTATTAAAAGAAACTTTACAGCACAGAATGGTTGAGGCTGGAAGATCATCTAGTGTAACCCCCTCCGCAAAGCAGGGTCAACTAGAGCAGCTAGCTTAGGGCCGTGTCCCATTGGGTTTGGAATTTCTCCAGGGATGGAGATTCTACCTTCTCTCTCTGGGCAATATCTTCACGTGTGATGCCCTCACAGCAAAAAAAAGAGTCTTGTATTTCAGTTTGCATCTGTTGCCTCTTGACATGTCACTGGACAGAGAAGAGCCTGGCTTGGTCTTCCATAGTCCTTACCCTCAGACATTTATTCCTGTTGATATTTCCCCTTCCCCACCTAGAGGCTAAATAGTCACAATGCTCTCAGCCTCTGCTTGTATGTATATTAATGTTTTTCTAGTGCTTGGGTGTCATGCACATTCCTGTTTAATCTTGGATTCATGAGAAGGGATAGGAAGCTGCTGTGCTCAGACCAGGACACATGCTGGTAGGACAGAAACATGGGAATAAGAAGGCATCATGCGTGAGTAGTGCCTACGCCTTTTCATGGGTTGTTTTCCACTGGTGAAGCATTCTTTTTCTGCAGACGATTTCTATTTCTGGAGTGGGAGGTAATTCTCTAACAAGAATAAATTTGCCAAAACTGCTGCCTTTTCTAATGCTGATGTGAAGAGCAGGGAACGCTGACACTAAGTGTGTTTGAAGACCAGTGACAGCCACCTTAAGGTCTGACTCAATAGCTGTTTTACTTGGCAAAGTCTTTACTTGGACTCTTGGCTTCTGGAAGCATTGAAAAAACGTTTACTGGTTTGTACGTGTAACTAGATGAGTCACTTCATACAAATATGTGGTGAGGTAGGCCTCACAAAGGCAGTTGTTATCCTGTTCAATCACTTTTACCACAAGGGTAGTGGTTGTTTTCATTACTGTAGGAATTGTCTATTTCAAGTGATTCTGAACTTTGATGATAAGTTTATTCTTGGGCTTGGGTTTTATCTTGCCACTTGTCACTTTCTGTGACTCCAGAGAAGTTGATTCTGACTCACCGGCCGGTAAGATCCTTCAGGTCCAAATCCTGGCTGTGAAGTGCCCTGTTCAAATCATTACCCCCAGAATTCATGACGACAATCAAATAGGATTGTTGTGACAGTTCTGAGTTTGCTTTCATTGTGGAATAGTCCTACCTGCATACAGTCATAGGCAGATGTTTATGTAACATACATGTTTTGAATTGTACTGTTAAACCCACAGAGGGATGATTTTTTTTTAACCCTTTTATGTATCTAAGGGTAAAAAGCAGGGGGGTGGCTTCCATTTATGCCAGTTTGAGGTTGGACAACTGTATTGGGGTCAGTGAAATTAACTGTTAAGAGCATATGCGTGGAGGAGTTCCAACTGAAATCTTAATTCTGCCGGCTAAGACTCATGGTTTCTCAGGATGCACTGTTTCCAAAAGCCCTAAATCTGTCAGCTGAACCATGGAAAACTGAATCCCACCCTGGGTATGCATTGCCATGTGCCCCAGCCAGAATCAGGAGTCCTGCATGGTGACGGATATGGTGCATATGCTGAAAGACACTGCCCTGTGCAAATCCAGCTTTAAGTAAATGGCTTGGATGAGCTGAGAGAGGTTGTACTTGCCTGCTGCCTCACGGCAGATAAGGTTAGGATAGAGGCAGGAATAGAAGCCAGGTCTTCTGACTTGTATTTAAATGATTATCAGCTAGACAATTCTGCCTGTGAGGAATATAGCTTGCAGACTCATGGACTGATTTGGGATGGTCTTGAAATGAAGTAACGGTGACAGGCTTTTTGTTGGAGTGTCTGGGGGAGAAGTGAGAAATGTTGCGCTTAGGGGAAGCTTAGAGAGATTATTCCTTTTAAAAGGATATATGGTCACATCGGAGAGGTGGCAGGAGAGAGACTTCAGCACTTGGTAAGAAGCCACATCACAATCCTAGATGACTTCATTAGAAATTTCCCCCTTCCCTTGTAGTGAACCACACCTGAAAAAGCTGAGCGGCGAGTTGTCCTGGGACATGCGTTTTCGTGAGTGAAATCAAAAGCTGAAGCTGTCCTTAGGGAGTTGCAGTTCTGAGATCTGCAGAATTTACGATCTGGATCCTGGCTCTGAAAACTGTGATGATCGAAGTAGTGGTTTGTTTGTTAATCCTGAATGAGCTTGGCCCTTGCCAAGAGTCAGCCCTGTTTCCTTTAGTAGCCCTTGGAAGCTTTTGGGGAGCTCCTGTCAAGACCCCTTGAGGCCCTCAAATTGCTTTTGAAGTTTCTTTCAGCTGGCAGAGTGAGGATTTGACCAAGCTTTATCAGTAGTCTGATGTGAAAAGGCAGCTTTTGACCCAGTCCTGAAGGATGCTGAAAAATCAGTGCTAAGACACTCCTGAATTCCTATCTCCTTGATTACTCCATGTTGCAGGCTAGTTTCTAGCTACCAGAACCTTGACACTTTTCTATGCTACTTTAAACCATATTCAGGAGCTGAATAGGCATGGGATGTCTGTGCTGTTTACACTGCTAGAGCTTGGACACCGGAGGGCTCATGCAGCAGCACAAAAGCATGTACTGCTTGCTTCCTAACGTGATGAAAGGAGAGCACATTCTGAACTGCAGTATTGCCCAAATGAGCAAAATCAAAAAAGGCTGGCTGCAAATAGAAGCAAAGCATTTCCCCCGTCTCCTAAATGGTGTTTCTCATCCATTTGATTTAACAAGGGCAATCACCCTGCCACTCTAATTATCTCTGTCAGACCCACAGTGCACATAAAGTAGACCTCTGATTTTTAAGAGGAAGAGTGTACTCTGGTGCTTGCATGCCTTTTAGTCCATCATGATGCACATTTTATCAGAGCAAAGCGTTTGGAGCTTGCCTTGTTAACACAAGCAGAGTCCTGGCATATAGCAAAGGGCTATTTTTTGTTATTTACACAATTAATGGGAAGGAAACATTGAGAGTCTTTGATTAGAATTAATGGTTCATTAGCCTGGGCTGTCACCACCTGCTAGCATTGTGGATCTGGATGGCGAAGTTGATGAATTATTCTGGTGAGAAGAATAATAGTGAGGATAGGGATTCACAGAGGAATGCTGAGTATGAGTAGGACAGCAAAGCTGGTTTCTGAGGGCAAGGAGGCCCAAGGCCTGACTGCGCTCGCTCTGGGTGTAGATGAATGTGCACGCCCCAAGGAGCTGTGCTTGTGGCAGACGTTACTGCCTGCTACTGTCAGTCTGCAACACGAAATGCTTGTTACTGCTCTACTCGGAGCTTCCCAACTCCTGAATTTGCTGGCAGAGCTACTTGTGAGTCGTTATTTCTTAGTTTCCGTCAAAATGGGAGCAAAGTTAGCTGAAAAAAGTTACTGAAACTGTCTCAGCGGATGATTTTTCTTCTCCCTGACCTCAAGCGATGCAGGTGGTACTCAGCCAGTGTTGTAGAAGAGAGGAGTTTCAGGAGAGTAACCCTCCTTCTTCCAGCACAGTGGGATCTACAAGATTTCCCTCTTGAAAACAAGTTGCAAGGGGCGGAGATGCATTTGGACAATGCTTTCCCATCTTCTAAACTGAAATTCTCATTCAAAACCTCAGTGTTTGAAGACTAAATGTGTGGTGTTTACTGTAGTGGGCTTTGACTGTTGAGCAGCCACCTGCATTATTCCCAGGTTAGGTTTGTGTAAGGAGGAGGAGATGGTACCCCAGAACAAGTCCAGAGGGATTTTTACCGAAGACGTAGTTCTCACTTTGCTGCTGGATGTTTTTATAACTTAGTTACTCTCTGTCGCAATTTACCATGTGTAAGAGGGGATTTGGAGCATGTATTAAGCTGGTTTTGTCGACTTGGAGACATGTTGTTAGTCTTTTATGTTCTGAAGCAGGAGCTGTCTTTTCACGCCACGCTGTGACAGAAGCTGTGCATCCCAGTGCGGAGAATAGGAGGACCCAGGAGGTCCACAAACTGCACTGACATGGACCAGGGCGAGGTGAGAAACCTAAAATCAGACCTGTATTGAGGAATCTGTTTCACAAACAACCAAAACCTTAGGCTAGTCTAATGAGAGGGTTAGATTTGGGTGTTCTTTCTACCTGGGAAAGTAGCAGGGGTGAAAAAAAACAACCGTCAGGGTTTTGGGGGACATTAGAGAGAAAAACAAAACTCTCATGGACAAACAGATCAGCCTGCAGCACTTGAAGCACTCTATTTTAGCAGAGATGGCTTTTCCCTTCTGTGCCGGAACTGCTGTGAGAGTGGGTGGAGAGTTAATGTGATGTTCATAGCTGGCCCCCACAACAATGCAAATGTAATAATTTTCTCTCTAATGCATATTCTTGGTATTAATAGCAAAGAAGCCAACAAACAAAAAGTAATCCATCACTTTCTGTAAAATTGCCTATATAGACAGAAAAAACCCACTGCTCCCTGTGCTGCTTTTCTTTATTTCTGTTTTATTGTTTCTATTTAATGAACTGGCAAATAAATTACAAAAATCTGTTTTATAAGCCAGTTACTTATTAATTCCTTATTTTCTGCAACAGGTTCTTAGATTAATGAATCAAGGAGATGGAAAAGCCTGCTAATTTAATTACACAATTACCATTGCTGTAACATTTATTTTAAGGACATGACATAGCTAATGGATGATTTATTTATTTAAAGTAAGTGATCTTAAAATTAATATTTGCAGAAATCTTTTATTTCTGGCTTTTGTTTTCCCCCTGCTTCTTTCCCATTTTTTCCTTGTCTTTTTTTTGAGTTTAGCGATGAATATTTGAAAAGAATGATTGTTGACTTGGGTAAAATAGCTGCCTTTTTGTGCAGTCCCACTATGGTTACAAACTACAGACCAGTTCTTGCTCTAAAAATGTCTTCATTTAATCATGAGTGAAAAGTGAAGGAATGTTTCTGAATGAATGCTGAACTCCCCATGGCTCAATACCACACATCTCTATTAAAGACGCTTGTGTACCACCTCCAGATGATGCGGTTTGTACTTACCATCCTGTAGCTGTAACTTCAGGTTGGAAAAAAAAAAAAAAAAAAATTCCAGTTCAGCCCAGGGAGCAGCAGTCTCATCCACTCTGTAGCGAGGACTCTGCTGGAAGACAACAGAGGTGTTGTATGGGTTATGCTGAAGCATCTGCTCAAAGAAAGTGTTATTTTGATAAACCACAAAAGCGTCTTTGAGAAACAGTTAATTGTGAAGGGGGTAGGGATTTTTGCTGCTGTAGTTGTCTGCAAAAAGGTGGAAAATTGAGCTGTACTTTTGCATTTCTATGGTTCAGTGCTGTTCCAAGGGACGCTGATGGGAGATTTGGTGGACAGAGGAATAGGTGTTTAATTCCAGATCCGGTGGTCCTCTCCACAGGCTGCAAGCTTCTGCTCAGTGGTTGAGACCTGCGCCAAGATGGGGCCAGAGGGCACATTTCCACCCATTAAAGGCATTATCACCTTTGAATATTTCAAATGTCCAAGGAATTTGTCTTTGTTCTACTCTAATTGTATTTATGTGTTGAACCAAAAAGGAGATAGATTATTTCTATAAACCTATATCTATCATATATAAACATTTAACACTTGATTCATTTCATACCTGTTTGAAGCTTCCCTAATGAAACAAATTCTTAAAATGGGGCTTTGAGTAGCTGTTTCCTGCTG
>NW_009259194.1:1627691-1627985 GCF_000687185.1 Egretta garzetta
AAGTATCCACCAGGAGAGGAAACATCTCCTATTAATCTTGGGCGTGTAGGATATATTATTACTATTAATTCCAGTAATTAGGAGGAAAACATAACAAATTACTCTTAATAAGCCTTTCAGACAGGATTTTCTTTTAATCTATGGGCTCATTAATACCTATTTATTTTTATTTTTTCACCAAATGAAATGAGCATTCTCTGCACACTCTGAAATGACCTTTATTTGTTTGCTGATAGATACAACGTATAGCTTAAAATCAAAGTGGTGTGTTTTTTTTTTTTTTTTTTTTTAAAA
>NW_009259194.1:1628056-1639469 GCF_000687185.1 Egretta garzetta
ACATTTCCTTTAATTCTCTTAATATGGGAATATCTGTGGTAAAAGGCAAAGATCCTTCTTTGGGGGATCTATTTCCCGGTAGTCCAGGAAAATGCGGACATTACTCTTGCCTTTCAACCTAAGCAAAATGCTTCAAATTCTCTCACTGATTTCAGTATTTTGGCTTGGATGATTTCATCTCTTTATTTAGGTGACAGAAAAGAAATTGCTGAATTTTTAGGCCTGTTTGCTATGAAAATTGGACAGAACTTTGTTTCAAAGGCTAAGAGCTTTTCTCCGTTTCCAAGCTATGTATTTTCATACATGGTTGTACAAGCCATGGTAGAAGATGAAATTGTTCAGTAGGACTTTTCCACATGCTTGTTATCCTCCTTCCTCCCTATTGAAGTCAGTGGTTGCTGTGACATGTCTGCAGAGAAGTTTGTAGTTTTATTTACACAATGTACAGCCTAAACCAGTAACTGGGGCTTGGAAAACAACTGTATTTTTACTTCTGTAACACCATAATCCTTGAGTTAAGGGACAGAGCAGTGGGATCATTCCCTAAGCCTCTGAAGGATTGAAAATTTCAACAAGAAATGAACTCTGCAAGTTTACCAGAACTATCAGTCACCTAAAATGAGATTCCCCCCGCATTTAGTCAAATTAGATGAACCCTCATTTTTTCTTGGTCAAACTTAAGGCATTTTCCAGTTTTTATTTTTTTACACTTAATCTTTAGTCCGAAGTATTTGTTGTTAACACAGAAAGATACATGATGTTTTTATTTTAGTCTGGCAAGGAACAAATCTTTTGCGGATAAGGTCTTGAAAATGCTTTAAATTAGGATTCTTTACCAAATTAGTCAACCTGATGATTTTTGAATGATACCATTTTTTAAATTCCGTGCTTATGTCATAGGCTATCCAGAGAAGCAGTTTTAAATGTGAAGAAATCTTGTATATAACTTCTTGTGAGGCAGAAGATGAGCATTAAGCCTATAATCTTCTATCAATTTATTCACATGCAACAAAATATTGCATAAAGTGAATAGCTGATACAACTTCCAGTAATATTCACTTTTTATTTTGTTATTTTTCAGCCAAACTACTTTCTAGTCATCAGTAATGCAAAGCAATGCAAAATAAATCTTCCTCCAACTCTCCTGTTTTCTGCTTCTCCTTTATTGGAATAGATATGAAGGTGTAGAAGTTACTTTACTGAAAACTTAAACATTTGTAGAACGGCATGAATTTTCTTCTTCCAAATATTCTCTTCTCTTGGTGAAGAACAACCTTCACATTTGCTTAAGAAAATAACTTTGTGATGCTGAAATCAATGGGTTTTTGAGGTACTTATTTTCACTTAAAGAAAGGCAAGTGCTGAGACATGAAAATGAGGCCTTTTAAATGGTGTGCAGGACCCTTTGAGTTGATGCCATCGTTATTTATGAAAACCTGTTATTTCTGAGATCCAGATATTTGTTCAGAAGAAACTGTGTGATAATTTTTTTTTTTTTTAAATTTCTGTTTTCAAGAGAAAGCAACTTTTTTTGTAGTCCTCTTCAGTAACCTTGTCATCTTAATGCTGCTTGAGTCTTTGAGGGATCTCGGATCCTGCTTATTGTTCCGGAAGCATTTTGGATGATAGAAAATACTTCCGAAACACAGCAAGTTCTGAAGCAGTCAATTCAGGCATCGTTTTAACACAACTAAAATACATAACCACATTTTGCTGGGAGCTCTAGCTATTAGTAACAGTGTAATCTGCCTCCCTAAGAGGATTTTCGTGTGTAAATCTTTGTTTATCAAAACTGTGCTAATATTTAATTTTTTTTTTTGAGAGGGAGAGAGAGGCAAAACCTGAGAGAGTTGTGGAAGACCTTTGAAAGAGAGAAATGTGCTTTGAGAATGCCCTGATTTTTCAGAGTATGGAATTTTCATAAGCACTGTAGATTTTTGTCCTGTGGAACTTAGGTTTAAAATACTAATTTTGAAAATGGGATGTGATCCCCTCCATTGTTTCAGAGCTCTTTTAGCAGTTGCCATTAAGTCCTTAAGGTTTCTGAGTATAAGCATAACAAACAAGTGTTTCCTTTTTTTGATTTAAATCTTGTTTGGAATAGATACCTGGAAATCTCTTCTGAATGTTGAAGCAAGCGCACCCCACAGCAGGGAAAAGAATGTAGATGTCCTGGTTTCCAGTTCTTGCTTTAATCAGCAATTATTTTTTTAATCCCTTTCTTCAAATGTAGTAATGGTATTTTTCAGTTCTTTGGTTTTTTTTGTGTGAATGCATAGCTGCAAAAGTTTCTTGCACAGCTGGCTATGTTTGTCTTCATAACCTAATATAAAGATAGTTGCTGCTGATAATTCAGATTTTTCATAGGTTGAATAGCTGCTTCCTTCTACTGAAAAAGTTCATGGCCTTCTTTTCCTTTTGGTAGCTTCTTTCCATGGTTACCAGTTTTAGATTGAGATCTGACCTAAAAAGTTTTTGCTGTGCATTATAGATGAGAATGTTTTCCTCCTAGTTGTACTGAAAAGGTTGTTCAAGAGTTGATGTGCATTATATAAAAAAATAAACTTTGCCTTGAACTTCAGAACTGTGAGCTGATCAGCCTGTGTCTTAGAAGGTGTCTCTGTTTTTCCCTGTGTTACTTGTTTATCAGGCAGATTTTAACATTGTCTGTTGTTCCACTTGCCTTAATCTCTTCCTTTTCTTCTCTCAGTTCCACCAAAACTATTCTAAACGAAGAGGTTGTTTCAGTCTCTGCAGCTGCCTCATTGTATTTCATTTTGTTACCTGAGCATCTCAGACTTTTCCCACTAGCATGTGAGAGAACTAGTTCTGCTCTGTATGGCATGATGAGAAAACGTTTAAGGTGTTAGAGTGGTGAGAAACTTGGAAAGAGTTGATCTGTTGCTAGAGATGACAAAGCTGCTGGGCATCTGGTCGAATCAAAGTTGGTAAGTGTTGCTGCTTTTAAATTAATGAGTGCCACGTTAGAACAGTAATCAGAAGTTGCATAAAATATGGATTTGGGACTTTGGGACTATAAATAATAGAACATATATATTTGGTAAGAGCTTTAAAATATTTCTATAAAAAGTTCCACTTTTGTGATTACTGCAGTATTAAAATATGTAATGTTTGTCATATAATCCCATCTGATGATTAGGATTAGTAGAACAGAATTATTTTCTAAACTGCCATGTCAAAGTTTCACCATTATTAAAAACTGTATTAGGGATTTGTCCTTTAGAAGTAAGTTCAAATCCCTGTGAAATGCAGGTTACCTTACATTTGTTTTCCTGTTGTCCACAGCTTTAGAAAGGATTGCTCTAATTCCATCAGTACAATAGATAGTCACAGAAAAAGAATGGTGGTGTGGATAAAAAACCAAAGTGGAACCAGAGATCTAAACGAGGCCAGAGATACAACTGTGTTATATCTTAGCTTGGTAGTAATTAAACGTAGTCAGGAATATTGAGGTTAATTGCTATTTATCCCTGTCAAAACACTGAAACAGAACTATTTTACAGAAATGCAGCAAAAAGTTTTCAAAGAAAAATGTTTTGAGTTCATGTTGCAATAAAACTGATGGAGGAGTGCTTATCAATGCTATAAAAGTTGAGGAGTTAAGGAGTTAGGTATCCTTGGGGTGACACCTGGTGATACTCCTGTTCTGCCTGAGTCAGATCAGGCTTGAACGTTTGTTTCACCAGCTATGGTTCCTTTCTTAATTGCTTACAGAATCCCAGACTGGCAAGGGTTGGCAGGGCCCTCCGGAGCTCACCCAGTGCCACCCCCCTGCCCAAGCAGGCTCACCCAGAGCAGGGGGCACAGGACAGCGTCCAGGTGGGGGTTGAAGATCTCCAGAGAAGGAGACTCCACAGCCCCCCTGGGCAGCCTGGGCCAAGGCTCTGGAACTAGCACTTCTACTACTTACTAGCACTTCTCTGCCGAGGCTTTCTTCAGGAAGAGCATCTGTTCCCTCTGTCATGTCTAAGGTGGAGGTGAAGAGCGACCATGTTGTATTCTCTGCTGAGGCTTTCTTCAGGAAGAGCATCTGTTCCCTGTCTAAGGTGGAGGTGAAGAGCGACCATGTTGTAAGTAATGGGGAAAGCCCTCTCCTGCGCCATTCCCTTGTGCGGAAATAGCGTAGGTCACTCACAACCTCTTTTTGGGCAATCCTGATAAAAGGAAGTCTATTCAGTGGTGGGAGGGGGATGCGAAGAACTCCTATCCCAGTAAATTAACTTGCATATAATTGTTTGCTCTTCTCACTTCAAGTGGCACAACCATCCACCTTCAGTGTGCTACATCAGCGCTGTATTAAACTGGTACAGTTTGCATTCCACCTTTCTATTCATCCTCGATACGTATTAAACCTTGTTACCATGCATTTAATCATAGCTACTGTGATTTAAGCGCACTTGGTTTTCCGATAAAACCTGGTATAAAACAAAAGGGAGGGGGAGGAAAAGGGAAGCTCAGTTTGCAAATTGAATTGATATAGCCTCCCACCAGCTGCATTAGCTACTGAGAAACAATAACTCCAAAAGGGAGTTGACACAGCGTTGCTATTCCTTTGCTACTTTTTTCTGTCAAACCTTATGAGAGATTTGAATAAAAAGCATCTTACTACATACAACAATTGTGTATAAATTCACGATTCTTCTGAAAATCTGAGTTTCTGAAAACTAGAGTCTCCGGTTAGGGTCCTGTAATTATCATGCTCACAGGCTCTCAAGCCCCCAGCTGTTAAAGATTGATTGGTAGTTTGTGAAAGATAGCTTGTGGTAACTTAAAATATGCTTCTCTATATTTGGCTTTAATTTAGAGGACTTCATACTGCAACCTGCAATACCTAGCGTGTTTGATATCGTGCGATAATTT
This sequence comes from Egretta garzetta, assembly GCF_000687185.1. Taxonomy (NCBI): domain Eukaryota; kingdom Metazoa; phylum Chordata; class Aves; order Pelecaniformes; family Ardeidae; genus Egretta; species Egretta garzetta. Next base: position 1,632,938 of record NW_009259194.1, read on the forward strand.
TGCGCAAGTCTGAGATGGCTTCAAAACACAGTCCAGAGCTGGGTTGCAAATATTTGTGTTCCTGTAAGATGGAGCTGCACATCAAAAGCTCAAAGAAAATAATAGCAAAGGATAGAAAAGAATCCAGTCAGATAACTGCTGTAAATTGTATTTATGAAGGCATTTTCCTTTTTCTTTCTGCTGGCTGTATTTCAGATACGTTCAGACAAGTAGTTGATGTCTGGGCATTGGAATATGCTTTCCCCTTTAAGCAAATCACTTAAAGGCATGCTTAAGGCTACCATAATCTGTACTAGCATTCAGAGGTTTCAAGATCTCAAACATGAAATGCTTTCTTGGTCATGTTCCTTCACCAGTTACGAGAGGACATAGGCTCTTGTTCTACACCTTTCTGTCTCCTAGCCGTGGATGGACACTACTCCAGTGAATGCGGGCCCTGTGCGACTGTTTGCATTGTGCAATTATGAGCTGGAGATCTATTGTCATTTGGCACTAGTGTGGGGCATGGTCTTTTTTGGCCTCCCTACTAAATATGTCACTTTAATACCTTTCTTTCCAGGTTGAATTCTCTCAAGGAGAAATACAGTAGGTTTAGGAATAAATTCTATTGTTATGTTCCCCCAAAGGGCCAAGAAATTATGAGATTTAGGACTGTTTGCACTTCTTTTGTTCTGGTAGTTCATTAATGTGATGGAGCAACATTCACTCTGGCTTTTTTTCCCTTGTCCATTGTGGACAGTTATACCACAATTATTTGGGGAGTGGAGAGATGGATTTTTTTTTATTTGTGACTTTTTAGGAGTGGAGGAGGAGTGTGATGTGTCCAGCAAGTGGGTGGATGCTTGTATTTCAAGTGAAAAGCTCATTTCATTTGTTGAGGGGCTGAATTTATATTACATAAACAAGGTTTCGTTCTGTTATCTCTGAATGGCACTGCTATGAACTTTACAGTAGCTTCAAATACAGTCAGTAGCTTTACTAAAGAATAACGGCACGCTGTGCTGCGGGTTATTCCGTTTAGGGTGCATCACAGTTGGTGCACGAGGTATGCCGCGGAGCTTTGAAGAAGCCAGTTTAAAGTCCTTGCAAGTTTTTCGTGGCTTATGATCAGAGGCTTCTACTTCTTAGCAACATGTTGCAGTATTTATGGACAGGAATAGAGTGAACGTAACCCTGTTGTTAGCTCCTTTTTAGCCATTTAACTTGACACACAAAGAAATTGCCAGCCTTTGTTAATTGATACTGAAATTTGATCTAAGTCAATTTGTTTGGAATTTAAGATTAAATTAATTTAAATAACTTTTGACAGAATACTCTTTTGAAAGGCTTTCCCTTCTAAGTTCCCCACCAAAGTAAATCACTTTCATTGAATTATTTACGAGACAATTTCATAGGGAGAGCTTCAAAAACCCTCCAGGCAATAATAAAATGATCTTCACTGTTACAGTCACAATTTGTTCTGGATAATTGGCTGCCTTTTACCGTTGGGGAATAGTATGGTTTTACGTGGTAGATAGGTGCCTCTTCCTGCCAAGAGGACAAAGTGGTGCCAATCATATGGACTAAGTCTGTGTCTGAGTTTTCATTTTAAGAAAGAAAGAAAAAAAAAAAAAAAAAGGCAGCCAAAGCCCTTAGTTTCTACCACAGACCTGCCATTCAGCTTTGCAGTGCACTGTAGAAACAAACATTCCTGGTTTGTTTGCTGTTTTATTTTTAATTATTTTACCTCCCAAATGGGTAACTTACTGATAAAGGAATACAACTTACCAGACCATTTTGTTCTGTCACATAGGTGTTTAAATGTAGACTGTATGTTTGCAAATGGTTGTTTACAAAGCTTAATGGAAAACAGGTTTCTTTTTGTGGATGAGAAAAAAAGAAGTTAAATGTAGATTTTATAATTCTATCGCAGTACTTCAGGGGAGCTGATCCAGTTCCTGCTTATCCTTTCCTTTTCATGTTCAGTGGTCATCTATTGCAAGCCACCGAAGGACACATAAGACTGAGTTACAGGGCCATTGGTTTGAACTCACTCGGGTGCTCTGATGTTGTCTGCTCCCTCTCACTCCTCTACTCCTTTTGATGAGATTTTGATGAGCTTTTTTTGATGAGTTTCTGCAGGTTATTGGAAAGTGGTGGGACATAACAATTCTGTTAACCTGCTGGGACGAGGAAGACTGAAGAGCATTTGCACCTTAGAGAAGGCCAAAAAAACTTAAGTATTATGGCAATGCACAGTCAAAATCTCTGTGTTTTTAGCCTAAGCGTTATACCTTTCAACCACCTAGTGGAAAATTAGAACTTCCTAGAGCAAGCAGACGTGTACTGTCGAGAAGTCAACCAGAAAAATTGTAAAAAAGAACTCCTTTGGATTAATTAAAAAAAACCCCACCAGCAACTAAAAAACCCCTTGGTTTATAAAGTTTGAGCAGCCTCTGGCTGGATTTTGAGACGTCTCTTGAAATAATTTGAGTACTTTAGTGGACTGCCTTGTTTTCTTTAATGGTGTTCACCAGATTCTATCAGAGCAATAGCCAGAATATAAAACACGTGTTTGTCCCTAAACATATTTTCTTCAGTGCAGTGGAGTCTTTGCACAAAAGCCTCCCCTATCCTAGATGACTTTACTGCTTTAAATCACTCCATAACTTTAGAACAGATTTTTCTACCAGAGTTCAAACTGTAACAGAGTGTTACCTCCTTGTTTCCCTATGTGATGCTCAGTAGCATTCTTTGCATGTCAAGAAATTATCTTCTGACCAGGTTGTGGCCTTTGAGAGGACCAAGGCTGAAATGCACTGGAAAGAGAGTAATTTGCTATGGTGGAGATTCTGTGCATTTCTCAGCTAGCCGTTGCAAGCTTGATGGGATTTCCTTCACTGACAAGGAAAAATGGAAGAGCAAACTTTGGATATTTTCTCTCTGAGTCTGAATGATGTCTTGATGTTCTGTAGGAACGTATCTGGTAAGATTTGATGAAAGTTGTTGCTCATCCCTTAAAGAATTACATTTTAATTTTAAATAAGCTTTTCAGTCAGAATGGAGTTCCTGCTTAAAACCAGAAATAACCTCTTCAGAGTGCTTGGTATTCCCTCATGTATTGACATTCATTTTCTGCTGGGGGAGGCCTTTCCAGTGGTAGAAATCTCTCTCCAACCCAGGGGACAATGCGGATTAAAAGTTGATGGTCTCTGAAACTGTGGGTGGGTGTTAGATCTTTAGCTATGTATATAAAATGTAGCTTGAGTTCTCCTTTCTATTTGCTTTTCCCCCTGTTTTCATTGTAATGTTTTCATTTCTATTGAGGTAAAAATCAAAACAAACCTTTTTTATTTTTAGAAGACATTTAAAAATCAGCATGTTAGAAAGCAAAGAGGGAAAGGACTGGGAAATGAACATGCTGTACTTTTTCATGACTGCCGTACGCTGTGGCAAGTGTCCTAATTCTTTTGTCTTATAGTTCTTATTTTAAAAACCTTTTATTCTTTCCAGAACTGTTCATGATACATGCAGTAATATTAACTTAGCTTGTCTTTCCTGACTGGCACAAGGTTTCATAGAAGATCGTAACAAAGAAAAATGAATAAACTACCTGTTCTCTGATAGCTCATGGAAAGTACTCCAGAAGATGATTTATTTGGTCTGGGATTTTCAAAAGATCCTGTGAACTTGGCGCCTAATTCTCCTAATCTAGTTGAGTGACTTCTACTCTTCTTTCAATAATTCAACATAAACTTTTGTTCAAAACTGCCAAAACTCTACATGTGTTATATACATGTAAATATTAGATCTAATATTTCAAATAATATTTTACATTAATTTGATTAAACACTCTGGCAACACTTGTAACTGGTATGAGAATCCATCTTCCATACAGATTTCTCATTGTAATTTATCATTATTTAATGAAAGCTTAAAAGAAAGTGTCCAAACTTATGTCATATCCCCTCCACTGCTTTGAATATTTCATCGTCACTGAACGAGCTGCATAGCAATTTGAGCACACCCTTTAGACAGATACCAGAGCTTCCTGAGGACTTTTTTTTTCTGCCAATATTCGCTGCCTGCATTCTGGCTCTGACCACTGTTGATAAAATTACGCAAAGGATTATAGTGTTTCATTCTATTAAATGTCAGGGTGGAGAACATAAAATATGTCTGCTTATGAGCAGTGCTCATCAAGGACAACCTTGATTATCCAGGCTTGTTTGAGCAACGATTCCCAGTCTTCAGACCACATTAGTGGGTGTGTTTGTTTTCCTCTTGACGTTTAGTTATTTTTCTTCTTTTTTGGGGAATGGGGGTTTAGGTGTGGGAGTAAAGATTACCTAGACCCTGCCTTGCCCATAACTTGGGACACAGAATCTCTTCTGTTGTATAAATATGAATGGTTCTGAGGGGTTTTCTGTCATTATTGAATGTTGCCTAATTTGAAGTTTGTCATTTATGATTTAGAGGGTAACAAAGCCATTTCTCAGAACGTGTAGCATATTGCATCGGACATAGAATACGATGACCTTGTGTGCCTGCATTCTTGGGAGCTGGCTGCAGCCATAACTATCAGCTTTCTGTGAGTTCTGAAGTAAAGACAACGTTATTTTTGTGTAATGACTATGACTTTGTGCAGTAATATAGGTAAAATGCTGGGTTTAGTTCTCAGGAGTTAGCAGTATGTTTGTGTAAGTGCTCATATATGTGCTTTTGTGCAGAGGTTTGCATTCCTGGTAAATACACTGGGAGCTGGCTGTTACGGGTGAGAGAACTGGTAAGCTGGAGCCTGAAACTCCAGGCTCTGTAAGAAATACTTGCAATAATTCCTAGCACGCTGGCCGTTCTTTGTTTATTTTAGCATCAGAGTTACCTTGGATAGTTGCATTTTCTGTTTCTTGTGTACTGGTTCTCAGAAGGCATCTCGCAAATGCCTAAATGTGTGTGTTCATTTCCTAACACCTGGTGGGATTCTGAGCTTGCACACGGAAATGTGGAAACCATGTTATGTGTATATTGATGCCTTTAGGAAAATACCCCCTTTTTCTTTTTTTATTTTTAGTGGAGAGGAGACTACTTGAGAATAATAAGGAAGCCTGAACAAAGAAATTCAACTTGTTCTAGAATTGTATCATTCTGAGTGAGTGGAGAATCAGGCCAGATGCGTCCTGGGAGAGCACTCAGCTTTGCTTTAAACAAGCTCCTTTTGGCTCTGTTAAAGTGCTCGTGAGACAAAGCTCCACAGCAGAGGAGAAACCTTTGCATCAGATGCACTAAAAATATTCCATATAAGAACATGCAGGTTGGAGAGTAAGAGTTATATTGCTGTTGACAAAGATCTTTATGGTTAGATAGACAAGAGAAAGAAAAATAATTCCTGAGAGCGTTACTGTGTCAGCTGGTAACTTTTGCCAGTGACAGATTTGTAAACCTGTAATATGTTCATAGACTTATATATTCATATACAGAAATATGATTGAGCATTCTTTGAGCTGGGGCAAACAAGAATGTTTTGAAAGGAGGCAGTGGTGTTGAGACAGAGTCCCGGATAAGTAATGAGGAGGCATTTGAATCCCAGAATCCCAGCCTGGCAAGGGTTGGCAGGGCCCTCAGAGCTCACCCAGTGCCACCCCCCTGCCCAAGCAGGCTCACCCAGAGCAGGGGGCACAGGACAGCGTCCAGGCGGGGGTTGAAGATCTCCAGAGAAGGAGACTCCACAGCCCCCCTGGGCAGCCTGGGCCAGGGCTCGGGTACTCTCAAAATGAGGAACTTCTTCCACATATGCAAGGTGACATCTCGTTGTGCCTAAGAAATTTATTACTTTTGGGAATCTGAAATGTAACTCGGCATACAATGCTTTTTAACTAAGTTTGACCTTTAAAAGAGGAAGTGGGGAAAGAAGAGAGAACCTGTGTGTTTGAATGTGAATTTCAACATCTGTTTAGGATGTGTAAGACAGTGAGTTGGTGGCATTTAGCTTCTTTCTGTTCTGCAGGCTTAAAAGGGCTTGTTCAAATGCAGCTGATGAAAAGAATGGTTTAATTTGCAGATCAGGCCCACTTTTGGGCCATAAACCGGTAAACAACAAACAGCTTTTTCCTTTCTCCCCTATCCCTTTTAAGTAGAAAGCTGTCAACCTTTTAAATTATTCCCACTTAGGAACAAGTGCCCAGTTGCTTACAAGTTGGCTCATCTTTTGTCATTTTGTTTTTATGTGAGTAAACAGCTCCATGCCTGTGAGAGCTGATGAAGCCTCCGTGTCTGGTGACTTAACTTTTCTATCGTAATGTGTTTTATATGAGGGCTGTATTGTGAGATTCCTCACTTTTGAATATGGGAGAGTCTACACAGGAATAAAAATTTTATTGGTTTGGCTCCTTATTAAACAAACTAGAGAGTCATAATCTTCCATTTGGGTAGCGTTGATAACGCCTGTTGTGTATGGATTCTGCTGTGTCTTATAAGCTTAGAGGTATTCTGAATTTCTGGGTGGGCTGGAGTGGGGAAATGGCATTAGCAGAGACTCCCTGCTCTCTGTGATCTC
>NW_009259194.1:1639648-1651038 GCF_000687185.1 Egretta garzetta
TTTCCCTTTGTGAAATTTGATTGAGACGGGTTATTGATTGCTTGTTCTCTTGAAGGGTGACATGATGCAGTTGTGCACCCTTGAATCATGATTACTTCAGCTTCTTCATTCCAAAACCAACTTGAAAACTTCTTGAAATATGCTTTTTAGAAGACTGAATGGAAGGCGTTGTGTTGAGTTTCACAAGAAGTGGGTTTGGTTCCTGAGTGTGATATGAAATATCTATGCAGATTGAGGGAAAGTGTAGCTATTTTTTTTTTTTTTTTCAGGTGTGTTCAATGTGACTGGTTCCCACTGACATCAACTAGTCTTGAAAGTGCACAGTAGCTCCGCTTGGTTTGACCTCGCACACTCTCTCCATCTGCTGAAAAGTAGCAGCTTTTTCTGCCCATCCTGGACACTGATCATGCACCATGGCCAGCATCTAGAAGCATCAGGACACAACAAATAGTAGTTTACTATTATGTTATCTTTCAGCCATTTAAAACAACTGTTTTTAAGGTATCGGGCATCGCAGTATGTTTCTGGCAAAGTATTGTTAATACCCTAAAGCCAAGCTTAGTTCCACACTTTGAACACGTTTGTCTTATAGAATATAAATGGTTGTCTTTCCATTTCCTCTCTTCTTCAGTTTAAGACATAAATTGATAGTTTTTCATTCCCCTATTGTGACAAGTATGTACTCAAAATGCGTTCATCTCACTGTCAACAGACGTGGAAAAATTCTCTGCTGGAATTGAATCTGAGACTTCTGAATCTAAATGTGTAAGCCCTCGCCACTACAGTTTTAAAGAATCAATTACAGTAGAATAAAGGCATTAATAGATTCACACCCCTGGAGGGGAAAATGATGCTACCTGAGGCCAGTCTGTGTTACATCCTGTTCCAGAGATATAATCCTTCAAAAGCCGTGTTCACAGAAACGGTACAGTTTCTTTGCCTTACGTGTGAATCAAACATACCTGCATACTTGATTCTCCAGTGGGTTTCTTGCTGTGCATTTCAGATCTGATGGAGTGGCACTAATTTACTATGCACTAAAGGTATTTTCTTTCTTGTAAAAAAGAGGCGAAAATAATCTTTTTCAGATGTTTGTTTTTATTGAACTTTTCTTGGGTCTACTAGTGGGGGGAAAAATTACACTTTTGTTCCTAGTTTGCTGCTATTGTGCTATAATTGTAGGGCAAGTCAGTTGTTTCCTTAGCTTTTGGTCTTTATAGCTAGATGCTGGTTCCAGTCAAATGTTTGGATGGTTACACCACAAGAAACATCTTTCTCCATCTGAGAGGTTTTGGATGCTATCCTAATACAAACAATAACATAGTATTTAAGAAATGAGTGCTTCAAGGAATTCCTCTTACCCGTAGTGGGAAATGCTGAATATAGCAGATTGGGTGTTTTCTTCAAGACTGCAAGGAATTTAAGTGTAAGTATTTTTGTGGCTGTAATTTGACAGAGAGATCTTGCCTGATCCCGAATCACAAACAGAAGGGGTCCTTAGGGCAGGAGGCAAACGTTGGGGACCTTGCTCTGCCTGGCTCGTTCTCTGTGCAAGCATACCAATCACTATTAGGGGTCCTCTTATTCATTCCAAAACAAAGCACAGTCACGAGAACTCTTCTAGGATGAGAAACTGGCTTCTCCTCCTGTAATGCTCTGATAGAAAGGAGAATGTCACCTCTCAATTTGGTGTTCCGTAACAGCATTGGTCAAACATTTTGTAACTTACTTTAACTAATTTAATCCAATTAACGTGCAGCTAATTTAGCATGACACGAACTGTAGCTGTGCAACTCTACTCCAGCTTTGTTCGTTAAATTCAACATTAAGTCATCGTCTTGACACCTAAAAGATGTATAATCAGTCACCAATTAATTAGCATCAGTATGTCAGGTACTCATTAGAATAATTGTCTAAAGTCGGTCTTGTTGAAAATGGCTTTTTGCTTAATTTTATGCACTTAGTGAAATGGAAAATACAGTCCTAAAAGATGTCGACAGATCTCGTAGGTCATCTGCATAATTTGTTTGCCAGGGTAATTCTAGGCAGGTCCTCGAGTGCTTTCTGTAGCCTAGCTGACGTAGCTTAGGCAGTGTGTTTCCACCACTTCTTTCAGAAAGAATATTTTGTATTATTGTTAGGTGACCATAAGACTAACCTGAAATATCAAAATAGTTCAGTTGGCCAACTTCAGAGGAGGGAAGGTGTTGGGAAAGTAGCCTGCACAAGTCCTCCGCAGGCCGACTCCGACAAGAACTGCTTTTGAGACAGGATTTTGCAGACAGATTTTGCTTCTGTGTTTGATGCTTCCATCCTCCTTCATGACGAGATGTTTTTTGCGATGTCTGTGTTGTATGTGGCTGTGAAGCTGGACTTGAGACACACGATATGCGCACAAGTGCGGGCAAGAGGTGAAATCGCAGCATGCAGAGGGGTGGTGTGCTAGAAGGTGTGCTGTGTGACAGATTGGGCAATTGAACTCAGTGCTCTGTTATTTATATGGTATATAAGTGCATGGATATTTAAATTGGCTTTGTTTATGTGAAGGAACTTTGAAGAGACTTCTTCTCTTGAGGGTAGAGCCACGTGAGATGACGAGGGATCTGCGTGGTTCTCTACTGATTCGTAGTTGTCTTGGGTCTGGCTGACTTGGGGAGTCTTTGCACTTCATTAGACTAGAGTACTGCGTCCAGCTCTGGAGCCCTCAGCACAAGAAGGACATGGACCTGTTGGAGCGGGTCCAGAGGAGGGCCACAAAAATGATCCGAGGGCTGGAGCACCTCTGCTCTGAGGCCAGGCTGGGAGAGTTGGGGGTGTTCAGCCTGGAGAAGAGAATGGGTTTAGACTAGATAATAAGGAAGAAGTTCTTTACAATGAGGGTGGTGAAACCCTGGAACAGGTTGCCCAGAGATGGGGTGGAGGCCCCATCCCTGGGAACATTCCAGGCTGGGTTGGACGGGGCTGTGAGCAACCTGATCTAGTTAGCGGTGTCCCTGCTCCTGCAGGGGGGTTGGACTAGATGACCTCTAGGGGTCCCTTCCAACCCAAAACATTCTATGATTCTATGAGTCGGTAGCTACATCAAGTTTTGGAACCTGTGCATGTTTTCCTGCACGGTTGCGCTCTGTTCGGTGTCTCTCTCCTCTATTCCTATTAACCTTGAGTTGTTAGACCAAGCGTTATTGTCCAGGTCAAATGTCTGGATCTGGCACTTTGCATCTGCAGTGAGAAGGGGAAACTATGCCAAATCTGCTGACCCCAGACGGGCCGGTGGCTGCCTCTGCTCATCACCCTTCACAGAACATACAGTTTGCTTGACTGTGGGCAGCAAGCAAACTGGCGGTGTTTGCCCCTTGTCTGTCTCCTCTGGTCACAAGCGCTCCCAGGGCTGTGCAGTTGAGTTCCAAGCACTGATGAAATGCAGCAGACGTGTCGCAGCAACGCGCTGAGCCGCCCTGCCTGCAAATCATCTCTTCTTTTAATATTTCAGGGGCCTCTCTCTGAAACAAATAGCGTTTCTTTTTGGCTAGCGACATGCTGTCAGTTTTAGTTTTAATCTATGTTAGAGGAATTAGTATTTGGTTTGTTGGGTTTAACTCATTAAAGAAATTACTTCTGTAGCTTTGCTCTAGTTCAAGCAACATCCATCACTGAAGATGATTTTCTTCAACACTGTGAGACACAATAGAAATGTTTTTATTTATTTTTATAACCATCCACAGTGATATATGTTTTCAAGGTGAATACCAATCATGCAAATGCCCATGTTTGTTTTTCCTGAATTCCCCTTAAGAAAGGCAGAGAATTGTCTGACAGGATCAGATGAACAACCTATTTAAGAATACTAATACCACCTTATTTTCATTCATAGACCTCAAAAAACTTTTCAAAGGAAGTTAATATCATTTTATATATAACATGCATATAGTAAATAAATAAAACAGTGAGAAAAGGAGGGGAAAGTGACCTTCCCTGGGGCCACCCAATAAATAACTTTGCAGCCTGGGAGAAGAGCTCCTGTCACTTGAGCTCTTTGCCAGAGATATGATTGGAAATGGCAGAATTTAGAATAGAAGCCTCAGTTCAGTGCTTTATCCAGCAACCGACACAGGGGTCTCATTTCCAAGAGTGGAATTAAGAACATGCTCTGAGAGATAATCTAAATATTAACTATCAGTTTTCCTAAACTCTGAATTCATGGGTTTGAAAAAAAGCTATTTGAAACCTTTTGAGATGATGGAGTGCCAGGTTTGCTGGAAGCATCCCGCACTGCCCGACAGACGATTCCTTTAGGAAAAAGGGTAAATAAATACCTAATTTACTCGGAAGTGAATCTGAAGAAGTAGTAGGTGTCAGGAAAGGCTGGAAAAAGGAACTGTGAGAATTACCACTCAAGGGAGAATATTGAGATGACCTTTCTTACTCTGGGTTCCCTTGTTAATGAAGGCAAAATCTCTTTAAAGGGCAGCAAGTCTGAACTTCTGTGGATGGGTTTTGCCAGTGTGGGAATTGGTCTGTATCTTCTATTATATGAGCCTCTCTATGAATTGTAACCTTTAAATATTAAATACACTTCAGGTCAAGATAGCCTAGTTTATGAGATGGCAGGTACAGTGAGAGAAGAGTAAATACCTGCATTTTATGAGTGTAATTTCAATCCAAATTTCAGGTTTGTTACTCACGCCAGAGATGTACGTAAAATCACTATAAAAATCAAAACATGAATCGAGGCTTGTAAAGCAAACTTGAATTGTTAATAAAGTTTTTTTCAAAGGTTTGTTGCCACTACCAGATCAGCGTTGTCAGCTTTTTCACAGCCGGGAGGACAGACTGCTGTAACAAAGCGCTGTTGCCAGTTCGAGTTCTGCAAGGTGAATCCCTACAACTCTGAAAGACTTCTCAGGAATAACAGTATTGACTGGAATAACTTCCCTGGACGTTTTCTGCATTTAGGAATATTGTAACATAAATATAATTGCAATATACATAGAATGGGAACTTTCTGTGGCTGAACTAATGCTACGTTTTATTCAGACCCAAAAGAAATTCAGAAATTTAAAAGAGTGTGATGGGGCGGGGGGGGGGAATGGGCATTACAACTTCGTGAAATATTCTGAAGGGATAAGATTTGTAACTTCAAAAAATGTTCTTTGGAACAAAACAATCGGATGTTTTTATAAGTGCCATTGAAAAGTAAAATTTACTTGAAACAAGGGAAATAATTGAATTTGGGATACTTAATTTTATTCTGTATGCTGTTATTCCAGGTTTTGTTTAATTAAGTTTTGCTGACCAAATTATTTGTTCTTCAGATCAGTTGCAAAGAAAAAGCAGCAATTGTTAACACTGACTTAATACTGCCTGTAAGAGGAACATAGTCACGCTCGATCATAGCTCCCACTGACAGCAACTGGATTTTGCGTTCCTTAAAAAGACGTTGTTAAAAGTGCCCAGTTCTAAATGCTTTAGTGGGGCTAAGACTCTACCTGGCAAATGGAGGGGGTTGAAGAAAACTCTGCTGGAACTAATTGTACCAAAAGAAAACTGGAGAAACCTGTGGGCCATGTTTTGAAGTCCAGTCATGAAGGCTCTATGTGAATATGTGCATGGCAAACTCACCAGATTCCATTAAGGGAAAACCTATTTTAAAAAGACGTAAATAGAATTTGAAAATATTTGCTGGGAAAGGAGAAATAAATGGGTATGATGGGAGAGGAAGTGGGCTAACATTAAGCTTTTGATGCATCTTTTGGTTTAATGATTGTGCTTCCATTAACTTCAGAAAAAAGTTTTTACAGACATTGAAGTCCTTTCCTACTGTTCTGTCTCCAAGGTACTGATCATCCAATAATGGTTCCTAAAATGTCCTTAGAAGTTCTTAAATTTTCTGGCACTTAGTGTCTCGTGGAGCTCTGCAGTCAAATGAACAAAGTGTTTCTGTTAAATCCATATGTATGTGGCTTAATGCTTTTGAGCTAAGCAGAGTCTGTTAAATTTTGCTTTTAATAGAAAACCAAAGAAAAACTAATTGCTAAATTCCCTTGCAGGAAGTAAACATTGTTTTTTTTAAATACTACACAGGGCACTGGCATGAATCAGGCAAATCTGAAAGCGATGTTCCTGGTGGGGAAAAAAGTTCTCAGGACACTTGACTCAACACTAATATTCCTTGTTTAGACCTGGTGATGTTGTTGTTGGCACATGGCACAGTCACTGTTTTCTGTGAAGATCACGTAAAGGTCTATTAAATGGCTTGACAGCTGGAACAGAAGCAATTGCCTGATTTGCATTTTAAGGGAGCTGTAGAGATGTGCGATCTCAACATGCTTCCTCTGCTGTATTCCTGACAGATGAATAAATACTTGATGTGACTGGAAACATCCAAACTTTATTTGTGCACAGTTAGGTCTTCTTAAAAATTTCAAATAAATCTTAGAATTTAGCAAGAGTAGGGTTCCCTATTTATCTAATGCTTCTGTCTTCTAACACTTTCAACAAACTGCCATTTCTTTGATCTTTGAGATTATTTATAGTTGTTCCAAATGTTTAAAATTAGAACTTTTTCTAGTTTTCCGTGGCTGGTGTGTTTTGCCGCTACCTCTTTGCTTCTGGAACTCTGGAAGTTGAGCAATCCAAAGAAACTGCCCCTTATGCCAATGATGAAGACAGCATTGCTTTGGTTAACAGCAAATATCCAGATGTAGTATGCTTAAAGATAATTCATTTGCTATGGTACCTACAAAACCCTGTTGTTTTGGAGCCATGCTCAGCTTACTGCCTACCACGAAAGCCACTGACATGGCATTTCACACATCTTGTTTGTTCAGCAGCAAGTATGACTGGTAAGTCACACTGTAACTGGTAAGGCAGAGCTAAAGCTTTGCACATTGCTGTTCTGTAATCTTCAGAAAGGGAAATCAGTGAGTTTCTCACTTGGTGTCATACCCTATGTTAATGTCATCCATAATTTTCTATCACAACCCTTCTGGCTAGTCTTCGTGCAGGGCCAAGGCCCAAGTTTCTGGAGGCAAATGGGTCTATATTACGTACAATAAAAGTTAATCAAGTGGGCAGTGATGCTTTGGAAAGCAGCGCAAAAATGTAGATGTGCCTTGTTAAAAAAAATTGTGATGAGAAAGCTGTCTTCAAAGCATTAGAGGAAATAAATACCGCGTGTAGTGTATCGAGAAAACCAGCAAACGCATAGTGAAATAAGGGGGATGAGGGTGGGTGAGTGGCTGTACCAGGCGAGGGGTGGCACACAGAGGAAGGGTCTTTCACCACTGTTGCTGTTTTATGGCAGTTTAAGCCAGGAGAGTCCCGAGTGTCGTGGTCACTGATGGAGATGATCTAGATGAAAAGTAACCCTTTTTCTGATTTTGGTTTTTTGCCATTAGGTTAGCCCTCAGCTCCCTAAATTGTCTTGCTGTGCTATCACGGAAGTGTTGGTGTCAGTCCCAGGCTGAGTCAGGTCTGGCAATCGGGAGGTGGACCTGTGTCAGCCCAGGCTTAACAGCGCTGAGATGGCTGTGGAACTGCAGTCCAAGGTTCAGCCGGTTGTGACAGGCTGCAACTTTCTGCTTTGAGAGGTGTGTCTGGCTGTGAGCGAAGGTGAATTTTTAATGAATGTTTTCTTTGGTCTCAGTCGCAGCCATGTCCAGGTATATCCTCAGGATAAAAAAGAATATTCTTCTCAGATTTCTGGGAAGCATGGAAATATTCTGAGCATCACTTCAGAGCTTGACTGACTGCCTTCCAGAAAGACCATGTGACTTTTTTGTTTTTGAAAAGTTCACAGTGGACAAGGAGTGGGAAATCTCCCAGCTTATATTCCTGTGATTTAACCACTGTTGCCTCCAACTTTCAAACATGTGAGAGTGTCTTCAGTATGCAAAAATATTGATCTTTCAGTGGTAGTGATTCTCAGGTAGTATGGTGTCCTTATCTTTGTATTTTGTTTTTTATAAAAAGTCACTCATAGTCATATTTTGAATGCAGAACTACTAAGCAGGTGTTTGGTCAATAATACCCCGTTCAGTTCAGTCGTGGCACCTATTTTATCCGCGGCTGCTAATGAAGCCCATGATGAAAATGCCACTTGAACAGTGATTCAGCAAATGTTGCTTAGTGGTCTTCTGCTTAATAAAGAGTATTAATGGATGTCTCGGGAAAACATAGCTGTACATTTCGTTTACTGAAAATCTTTTACGTGATGCTGATTTTTCACAGTTTAATGTTTATGGGAAAATTTAGGCTTTCTGCGTATATAAAGTAACTCAAAATGAAGGAGCACAAAGGTAACTGGGTTTTAATATTTCTCCTTCACTACAGTGTAAATGCTATTGGGTCACACTGAATTCTCATATTTCTTACCTGCATGCTGATGGAAATGTCGAGTTTCGGGGTGGTGACAAAGCCTGGTGCTTTTAGCTTGCTTCATCATCACGTGGTGTTCAATCATTATCGCAATTGCATCACCAAGTCTTCGTTTGGTTTTGATCGTGTTCATCTAGGGCCTTGAATGACACTACACGCGTAAGACTTGATTCTTATTAGCAGTAACTCCTCTGTGCACACACCTGAAGGGGGGAGCAAATTATTTCCATTGGCTTTAAGTCCTCTCTTTACATTAGTGGGGTGGTGTAAAATAACCTTAATGTAAATGCATCTGAGTACATGTGACATGCCCCAGACTGATGAGTCTGTGGTACAGAGCTCAGGAAATGAGTGCTGTAGTCTGGGCTCGTTCTCCATTTCATCTGCTGCTTTTCTTGTGATCTAGGGTTGGTTTTTATAGCGTGCGCAGTACAGGCAGAAGTGCCGAGGGGCAGGCAGCAGGATAGTCGTCGTAGGAATGTTGTTACAACTCCATCCAGAAGCAGAGCGTATAAATGTGGGTCAGGACCACTACCTTACTGCTGTGCTTCAGTGTTTTTGTGTGGTACTGCATTCTGCCATGTAGACATATCTAAAGGATACCCTGGAGGTATTTAAAAGAAGGGTAGATGAGGTGCTTAGGGACATGGTTTAGTGGTGGGATAGCAGGGTTAGGTTAACGGTTGGACTTGATGATCTTAGAGGTCTTTTCCAACCTAAACGATTCTATGAAAGGGTCTTCCGGGGCTGCTGGGGGGCTCATGTTTTAAAAAATGGTGACCTATTTGAGAATGTTGTCAATGCAAGGAGAAGAGACCATTTGATACACGCTCTGCAGGTTGAGTAGAGCTTAGAGGCATTTAACTGTGAATCTTGTATCCTTCAGGTTTTACGGCCAGATCCTTTTATTCTTTTTAATCTTCACAGAATAAAAAGGGTTAGGGGGAAGGGAAGAGGAAATGATCTTATTACAACTTTAGAAACTGTCTTTGTAATGGAGAATAAGAAACCCCAATGAAATGGGAATGAGACAATAAATTGTCTCTGCTTGCATGTTTCTAACTTGCCGTTATTTTCATTAAACATTCACAGTCACAATTTCAGTTACCTAAATCAACATGATGACCTACTTTAAAAAAAATCAGTTGGAAAAAAATATACCTTTAATTATTTTCAGGGATGGCTTTATAAACTTTACAGAGTGCATATAAGGCTCCCGCATCAGCCAGCAGAATGGCAAGGGGTGTCTGTAATCTGTGTATCCTTTTTTTTGTAGTTGACTTCAAATAGCTTTGCATCCAAGTTACAGTTTAGGGAAAACAAAAAGAAGTTCCTATTCCAAGTGTACTTAGGCACACTGTTTATTATAAATAATACACTTTGGGGAAATCATGTCCCCATCGAAGCTGGTGATACAATTCTCTTATTTTTGGTGGGCTAAGATTTCTGACGTCGTTCTGGCTCTGAGAAAATAAAGTTTACTACCTGCAGTATCACTGGTCATGGAAGTAATCCGTGCAGTATTTTTTCTTGCAAAAGACTGAGCAGTGTAGTTCTAATCCAGAAAAGTTTCTGGGTCAGGTAACTAACTTCAGTTGTGCAAGTACTATAATTAAATTGATTCAGAGACTCCAAGTATTGTTTTATTACTTGCATTCTTTCCCTGAGGATGTACAATAGGGATGTGTCGAATCTGTTCTCATTTCTCGTAATATTGAACCAGCCACTTGACTAAAGGCAAGCAACAAACAAACGAGCAAACAACCAACCACCACTAACCCAATTGGTCTGGTGATGAGGAGGTAAATAAGTTCAGGTCTATCATAACACCATGTATCTATGCTGAAGTTCAGAAATTTGCTAGAGCACAGTCTCGCTTTCATTTATATTTTATTTTGGCTTACAGGCAGGCTGATTTCATTATGACAACTGCTATTCTATAGAAGTATTAATAATCCGTGTTTCCTATGTGACAACATAAATTTTATCAGTTACCAGTAACAAGCATCATAAAAATAGTTTGCAGGAGTTCTTTCTTGGCAGCTGTATAAGCCACACTGCAGAAATAAGATGTTCTCTGGGGCTCCTTTTCATCGCTAATGTAGTGCATGAATGCAGAGCTTTTATTTTTAGTGTATTTTAGAATCGGGCATAGATATTATTTGGCATTATCACAGCACAAGTGCTCTTTGTTCAGGTCTGCTCCGATTCCTGTAAAACACTAAATCTTGCCTTCCTAATGCGTGATCATACCCTGCCGTAATAAATGTTAAAAACAAATGAAAAAGAAAAATTCAAGTATGCCATAGTTGAACTCCTGAGATGTATTGCAACGGTGCTTTAACTTGCATTTCAATTTTGCACAAATAGCTTTCTATTTTAGGTGCTTTGCATTTATGAAAAAAAACACCCCAAAGTTCCATTTATATTGAAGATGCAAGACTACCAATATGCAGCTAGATTAGTTACTGTCATCTATTTTTTATACCGCAAGCCCCGTTGGCAATCTGTGTCAGTTACAAATTAAGTTGCATGGAGGTATAGTTCTCAATAGAAATCAATTTTCAGCACAAAATGCCTTATTTGCAGTTTTATGGCTTAAAACTACTTACATGAAGTGATTTATTGTTTGCAGTTAGGAGAGAAGGCTATTGAGGGGATGACTGTCTGATTTTGACTTTTTTAGTCTTTATTGGCAGTGTTTGCTTTCAAATATTAAATGTAAAATAATACACTATTAAATATAAAATTAGTCTCAATCATTACAGTATACTAATCCGTTGTCACATGGGAATTTGCATAATATGCAAGATTTTACCCGGTGAATGGCATGATGTTTCTCAAATTATACGAGCTATATTTCAAGCTGCCAAAGAGGGAAAATGGTGAGGACTGGGGCTTGCTGAAGGTAATGCAAACTGAATCTTAATTACTGTATTTATTTATAAATAATGATGGCAGCGATGCCATGGAAATATAATAAGAGTGGCTGGGTTACTGCGTGGGCCAGGTCC
>NW_009259194.1:1651148-1656405 GCF_000687185.1 Egretta garzetta
TCGTTTCAGTGAAGGGGTGGGGTTTGCTTCAAGTTAATGTAAACTGTCTACCTTACCTGAGGCCCAGTTCTAATATAACTGTATTTGTAGCTTGAGGTAAGAATATATCTTAACGGAGACAGTAACAAAATGCTGAAATGGAAGTCCATTTCTGCACGTTGCAGTTGAAATGAACCTCTTGTTCATGTTACGAGTGGGGATTTAATCCAAATTTCATTTGCAGAAACAGAAGGTCCTCTCTTTAGCGATCTATTCCTTATGCACAAACAGAATAACAGCAACAGGGCCACAGGGCTGCGCAGAGTTGGAATGCAGGTGTAGTTTGCAGTGTTGGACACGCACTCCTTTGGAAAGGAATGACATTGCTTGAGATTTGACCTCACGCCGATGATTCCAGTGTTTTGCTGGTGAGGTTGGGGCGACAGTCGAGCTTTCGCATTTTGTGCTTGCCTTCTCAGCAGTGTTTGGTTCTGTGTTTCCAGTTTTGTAGACTAAATGTCAGGTTGCCTTACACGTTGCCTAATCGTGAGATGCAATGTGAGCAGCTGAAAATAATGGGGAAAAGGTACCTTATGAAATGCATACTGTCTTAACGTGACTGCATAGCCTCACAAAGTGGAAAAAAGTTAAGATTAAAAAGTTAAGATTGAAGGAAAGCAGCTGTCTGTAGCCATACGATTCCAGTTTTCATCAGCTTGTGTTTGAGTGCTTCTCATATACCACAAGACCATTTCACTCTCATGTGGTCACTCGTGATCAATAAAACAGAAAAGATTTTTCTACTTTCATGTGCTGTTAATTTCGAGGCTATTCATTACCGTCTTCCAGTGCTGCCTAATATTCATCCCTTCATCCTCATTCAAGTGGCTTTTTGTCTCAAAAGATGGAAATGACACACCTCTATCTTGATTAAAATCTTCACTTTTTTACTTTCTAACTACCACTCTGTATTTAATAATCCTCACTCTGAAGCATTGGTTCCTTAATATTGTGGAAACGTACTTTAAAAATTACTACTTCATCATACTTCTTGTTCTAGTCTACAAAATCACTTCTGTGCACCCAGCGAGGACTTCATCATACGTGTAATCCAGTTGAATGACCCTAGTGTGGTAGGTGAATTTACTGTAATAGCATCCACTGCAATAATTCCTTCATAAAGTCTCGCGCTGGGACTCAGTGTTAGAGCGCGCTGTTGCATGAGATGTTGTTAACTGAACTAAATATTTGATGGATGTGGTCATGATGTGCGCTGTTGACATTCTGAAGCTGATGGCTTAATGATGGAGTCGCTAAGTTTATTAGTGTTATTTTCATCAGACACACCGACAATCCACTGTAACAGGCTGTGAACCCCTTCCATTAGGTGCTGTACAGACGGGATGGAAAGGCGGTTCTTGTTGAATACCACCGAAGTTGCGGTGTTGCTGCCCACCACCACCACAGAAGCACAAGAACGTATGCTTTAAGAAAACAGACGTTATCATCTGCTGTGTGCTTGGGTCCAAACCAGAGGCAAAACCAGAGGTTTCTGCCTTAGCACAAAGCATGGTAAGCTCAAGCTGAACTTTTAAGTGTAGGAGTAGCATGTGTTGAAAGATTGATGTCAGGTAGGGAAAATTTAAGGCATTGAACAAAAAAGGCTACTCAGTAAGATAGACTGGTGTCAAGCTTACTGAGTGTGGATTGTTGCAGCTGGGACATCTGCGTGGGAAGGAGGGAAGCTGAGGTGGGAGAGAAGAAATCTAAGAGCATTTTTTAGGACGAGTGTAGCAAGTTGCTTGTACTGTCAGTGTGTGCTGGCTGCCTCTCCTGTGCTTCACGGTGGAGGCGTGCTGAACCCCGTGGTAGTATACAGAACTGGCAGGCACTCAACTTCTCCTTACACTTTAGTTAAGTTTGTCAGCCTGTGAGATTTGCTTTTTGTTGTTTACAGGCTCTGTTTTTCTCTCTTTCATTACTCGCATTTTATTTTCTGCGAAGATAATGTGCCTCTCAGTCAAACACAAAAGGAGGCTGGTGATAGACAAGCTGCTTTTTATCATCTTCAGGGAATTACTGTCATTTGCTAAATATGTGACCCGCTCCCTTTTGCTCTCTTTGCTTCTTAGAGACGAATATGTAGTGCAGCTGGGAATCAAAAAAACGTTGCCTTGACAAAAACAAGCTGGTACAGTATCTGCAGGCTCGATGATTGCCCCCTATATTCCCCCATTGTAAGAGCTACAACTTGTGCCTCGGTGATGATCGGGAATGCCTGACAACTGCCACTAAGTGCATTTGATGTGCTGGGTCTTCACGATTTTAAACGCGTCTTTGAATATGCTGTGGTGTGCTAATTTTTATCAGTTAAGGCATCTGCCACCTATGGCTTCTGTCTTTTCCACGTATGCATCTTCTCTTCCTCCACGTATGCATCTTCTCTTCCTCCACGTATGCATCTATCTATCTTCTCCCTATGGAGTCAGGAAGTATTTCTTGAAGGAACTGTATGTTGTCTAAAAAGCCTTTTGCATGTGGAAGACACAGCTCTTGGCTCTGAGTTCTGGCAGAAGGCAGGATATTTGGATCCTTTTTCTCTCTTTAGGGTGTTTATTGCTGGCAAGGCATTCACAAACGGGTTGCTGAGGTTGATACAGGCCATGTCAGCATTCCCTGTAACGCTGCAGACAGGGAGCTGAAACAGCATAACCCTCCTAAGACAGACTGAGGCTACTCAGCGAGTGACAAGAGATTTGTAAAGGTGTTTTGGTGCCCATGTGGTTATCTGAAGTATTGTTTATCCCCTGGTGTGCTAGGCACAAAACAGAGTAGTCTGGTTTTCAAAGCATTAATAATCTGAATATAAACCAGAAGGAAGCAGATGGGTACAGACAGATGGAGTTGAAGGGAACTGTGGAACAGCATTGGTCACTGTGACAGGCAGTGGTCTCGGTACATGTGTCAAGATTTTCTGTTGTCATTGCAACAAAAAAGGAGCGTGAGAAGAGAGCTTGAAGGGAAATAGTAGGATGGCTCCTAACAAGGGCTGAGGTACCATGTTTCGGATTTCATGAAGGCAGCTGGAAAACTTAGCAAGTTGGCAGTGAAGGATGCAGCTGTGAGCAAAGGCAGGAGCTGACTTCTCAGTACTGGAGGGAAAAGATTGCAATATGCGCATAGTGCATGTTCACTGGCGTGATGCAGGCTGGTGCAGAGACACACAGATTTTATCTAGAAATACCAAGCTATTCTGTAGGTATCTTGGGAAAAATAAAATCAGATGGCAAAAGAGAAATACTTAGATGCTGTTGCTTTCTACCAATATCTAATAATCTCGAAAGTCTTGTCCCATTGAGACACCAGAGTCACTGCCTAGGATGTTTTGGTGTCAATTGAGATGGCACTTGCTACACAAGGTGAATTGTTGCTTGAATTTTAGCTGACAGGAGGAGCGGACACTGGGGGAAGAGGGGTTTGCTGCCCTATTCCCCCTCCCCCAATATATCACATGCATATAGGATGGGTAGTGTATGCATGCACAGTCGGTCTCTGCCTAAAAGAACTTACCATTGGAAGGTAGGTAGCAAAATAAGTATTTTTTCTATATAGCAGGTATGGAGCTGAGTTAGAGGTGAAATGACTTGTCTTGGCTCACAGGATAATTCTGCAAGGGAGCCCAGAACTCTTGAATCCTCACCCCCTTCCACAGACACTGCACACTGGTTTTTGTCTGAATTGCTTGATACTTCCCTAATTTTCTCAGGTATCCCTGGATAAACAGATCAGCTTGTCTTCATCGAAAGGAAATACGCTATTTGCCCATAGCAGTTCACCGCATACACCAAAGTATTTGTGGCATTTAAATTTGTTGCAGCCTCTCCTGGCAGATCACCTTCTCCCCCTAACTGGCAGAATGTTGACCTCAATGCAAAGGGGGGAGGCCACCAACAAGACATGGCTATTTCCTTCTCCTGACTTGCCCCTTTAAATCTATTTACATTTGATATTTCCTCAGATTGCTTCTGAGAATTAGAGGTCAGTAGTGACGGGAGGCAAAAGGAGGAATTGAAATCATTTTATGCTCCAGAGAGAATTCCCTGGGACTTTGAAGCGTATAAAATCCCTCTGGAGTCCATACCCCTAAGGAACAAATGAACCTGAGGTGGTGTATCTTGAGCTGGACTCCTTAATAGCTAAGTGTACACTGTATGAACAGAGTTGAGGGAGAAGATCATTTAAACCCTGGCTTGAAAATTTGGTTTAATTTAATCTTTTTCAGAACATTGAACTTTCAACGTGCTAAAATTTGTTTCTTGCCAATACACTGATGTTACTCTCTGGTCGTGAAGCTAAGTCTGATGCTGGCAGAGTCCTTTCGGACGGTGATGTTCTTCATACTTCTCAGCTTTTACTTCACTACGCAGGAAAGGCATCAGAAGATGCCTCTTTGGTCTCCCTGAGTAACGGGAGAGAGTTGGGTTTATTGTCTGAATACCTTGTGAGGAGTCTTTCTCCTTTCACAGGTCATGTGCTAAAATTACTCTGCTTCAGACCTCTTACCCTGAGGATTACTTAACTTTATTCTCTTGCCAAACTAGCAAACGGAATGTCATTTTTCTCAGCCTTATTTACAGTAAGCTCCCTTTATTCAACACAGAGGCAGGAAGGGATTCTTAAAGTGGGCATAGATCACATTTATGTTCACTTAATTCCCCTTTACGCTGCCAGAAGGATGTAAATCAACCTTAGAATAGACCACAATCAGACACTCTCTATCAATGGTCTTGCGGTGGGAACTGCAGTAAAGCTAATTCATTTAGCCTTCCTTAATAGTAGGTCACTCATTATTTACACAGTTTACAAGTCATGTGAAGTTATGTTTTATTAGCACCAGAGCCAGAAAGATGATACCAGGAGAAACGTTTCTGTCTATTTAGATGTGCCCCAGTTTACTCAAGGCAACATTTATATTCTTCGTTTTCACCATCTATACCTGCCATGTTTGAGCTAAATTCTAGGGGTGGGAGAGATCTTATGAGGTTATTAGGAAGTTAGTTGACCTAAATGAAACAGCTTTGAGATACCTCTATGAAGAACATTTCCTTCTGTGTTCATTGAGCTATCAACTACTTCCTTTGCAGGAATGACCCGGGCACCGTCATGAATTCAGGTCCCATTTAATCCTTCTCAAACAGTGCCATTGGGCCCTTTCTGCTTGGTTTTTTCTTTCTCCCTCCTGTGGAGTATTTGAGGGAGAGAAATCTATTAAAAGCTG
>NW_009259194.1:1656417-1695044 GCF_000687185.1 Egretta garzetta
CTCTTCAACTAAACACCAAACGTTGCTGGCTGAGATAGTTAGCTGACCAGAAATGCCACTGAGAAATGTCTCTCAAGCGTGACCATACTGAACAAGAATTTTAACATTCACTACAGCTACATGCTGGTACAACATTACAGCATTAAACAGTGTGAGAACATAGTGTAGAAGAAACAGCTAAGAAATATCACTGGCAAGGGCTTCTGATATTAGCCTGCTCTGCATTTGTGTAAAACACGTCCCTTCTGTCCTAGCTTCTCCAGCATTCTGTGAAATAAAGAGGATGATTTTCTTTAAGATTAGTTAATAACGTTTCAAGATCCTGAATAGCTCATTCCACTTGGAAATGATCTTACTGCCCAATTACAGAGCATGCAAGTGCTACGAAAGGAGAGTAAGAGAGGAGTGGAAAAAGCACAAAGGAGATGTGCTCTCATCAGGATTGTGCAATGTACCTTCTTCTAAAAAAGGGATCATTAACTAGACTTTTTTCCCCAAACCGTGTACTGTTAGCAATTCTACTAATAATAAGCACTCTCCTATTAAGCAAACTATCCAATTATTAATCCATTAGCAATTCTATTGCAGAAAAATTCATTGTAATGTCTATTCAGAAGGCACATTCTTGACAGACCTTTTTCTTCGGGGGGGAAGTATTGTCTAATTATGATTTAAAAGCTTGGCTTCCTAAACTTAATGAAGAATTAATGAATTGCGTTGTTCTATAGTACTCTAGCAAAATCTGCTCACAAATTAACTATACCTCCTGTTCTCTGCCTTGAAAACTTCTCGTGGCATGCTCAAGCTTTCTACTGGTTGCTCTCCTTTTTTTGTTAGAAGCAGCAAGATTATGTAAGAAAATGGCAGCAATTATGATATTAACATAATGGGAACAATTAGTACAGCAAAATCCAAGTTTTAATTGAAATGCACTCATGTCTTTTTGGAAGGTCTTTGTCATATCTTGATTTACCTTCTGGTTGTTAGAATGTTCTGCTTTCTATTAGCGGGGGTGAAAGCTAAGTGAAAGCATTCAGGCGTACAAGGCTCTAAGGGAAAAATATGGAAAAACAGCCTTGTAGCTTTGATATCTGACAAGGGTGCAGTTACAGTGCTTATTGACAATTTTCTCTTGAATCCTTCTTGAAAGGAGGATTAAGTGTTCAAAAAAGGACCTCGTGGAATCTGTATCTTGTCCTGGGAAGAAACCCTTGGAAAACCAAAAGCTTGATTGTGGAAACTTGGGCGCGTGGAAATTTTCAGAGTCAAAACCAAACCTGGTTTTACATCACCTCAGCTGAGAGAAATACAGATCATGTTCTCCACTCTCTCTCCTTGTTTGCTTTTTCTAACTTCAGACAAGGCAATTTATGGTTTAGTAACACTGTTTTCCACACAGAAAGGGATTATAAGTATTTCCTTACAACTCAGGGTGTTGTTAAGAGTAACCAGTGTGTGGTACAGGAGGCTGGTAGTGGGAATAAGCTTTCTGTCCAACTTTATTAAGCTTGTATTTAATTTTATTTGAGCAAATAGCTGTGTTTGATTTGAAACCTTTCCTTAGGTGAAAAGGGAACTGGAGATTGTTTCCTTTTTTAAAAAAAAAATTTAAAAATCTCCTTTTGCCCTTTCTCAGGTCTTTCCCAGAAAAGAAGAGCCATTTATCGTCACTGGTCGTAACGTTCTCCTTTCCAGTTGCTTGGCTCTTTGCACTGCATTTCTTGCTCGCTGCTGTGAATACCTAATCCCAAGTGAGAACTGGAGAAGCCCCATCTGCAATGCTAAGCAACTGTACGATAGAATTGGAGGCACGTGGCTGTCTGTCTGAAGCTGTCTGTTTATCCATATAAATAGTCTCCTTTGCCCAGGCTTCCCTCGGGCGCCTGAGTGAGGGCAGTGCTCCCTGCCAGCTCCATTCTTCTGTCTGTTATATCGATAAATGCCATGAGCTCTGAGAAACAGCCGATTAATGATGGACACTGTAAAACTCCCTAGGAAAGTCAGGAGCTGTTTTGTAAAAGCAGAGTATTAACTTGAAGATGTTAAACTAAAGAAGCCCAACAGTGTCCATGTTTTAGAGTTTCTCTAGTTAAAGGATGCTGAAAGGGATTGCTTGGGTCCAGACACATTCCGTCCTTTATGGCGTTACAGGGACATAGATTTCTTGACAGATAGAGTACAGTTTTCAGAGGAGTATGATTCCTGTTTCTGTACTTGGCGTAAGCACTTAGCACCCTCTGTGCAAGTCGGTAACACTTCTGGAGAATGAATATGACTTAGATATTTATGTACTGTACTTAGTTGTTTTGGAAACCAAGAATTTTCATCTGTTTATCAATGCCTTACTGAGCAGGACAGTGTTTGAAAATCCATGATGACTTGATTTATAAGCCTTTTTTTTCCCCCATCCCATAGGGAAGTTTTCTTCTTGGTTCTGGTTTTACTGCTGGATCATTCTGGGAGGCTTGGGAATATTCTGCATCAAAAGCATTTGGCTGACTTCAATGATGTTTAAGAGTGTTTAAGGTACAGTGAGTAGCCTTCAGTACAAGACACAGATAGGTAGATTATGATGATTAGATGCATATTCTACAATTACAACTTTACCTACTGAATTGCTAAAGAAACTGCAGTAGAACAGATGACAAGCATTTTCTCCTTAGCTCTAGATCTGATTAACCAAGCAAACTGGCTTTTTTTCTTATTTCTAAGAGTTAAGATTAATAGATTGTTCTGCACTTAAATGACACTGACTCATTTAGGAGGTGAAGTGCACTGTTATGTCCTTTGTTTTACTGTCTAAAGTACTTTTTTTTTTTTAAGAGATGTAATTGTTTCCAAGGGATTTCATTTCCTAGTGTTATTAGTCACAGGTAAATGGAATTAACGCCCGTATCATCTTTAATAATGTGCAAAGAACAATTGCACTGAAGTATTCTCACCAGCTAAGAGGACATCCCAGTTTGCTGCACTGTCTGGCTCGCTGACCTTTCTCACCAGACAGGTTAGCTGTTATTTTGCACCTAAGCTGTTGCTGCTGTGGTTTGTATAAAGTCGGTGATTTACAAATATGTATGTCTGTAGTTAAAACCCTGGCGTGAGTGGTCGCAATCCAAAAAACTAATCCCTACTCAGACAGCATTTGCTAAGCTATTGGTAGTTTTGCAGTAAAGACTCCAAATGCCCCACAATAAAAAACCCATGAGAGAGTGGTGGAAGAGGAGATTTTCATAGGACAATGAACTCGTCCTCTACACGTGCAGCAAAGCAGAAAGAGGACAATGACGTGTGTAGATATTTGTCACTGCTTATCCACTGTGCACAGTTTTGTCTAACTTGGCATGTAGGGCAATTTTAGGATTTTAATTAACAAATTATAGTTAGTCTATTATAAAACTAATAAAGGTAGAATTGTTTTCCAGTTTATGCAACAAACCCAAGTTATTGTAAAGACACTCATCCTTTCATGTGGTAATAACAAACCTCTCTTTCCTCTTACCACTGAAAATTTTACTTTATGACTGCTTAAAACTTTTTCTGTCTTTCCTCCCTCACCTTTACTGCAGCCTTTTTAATAGCGGCATGGTAATTGCATATGGTTTTCTAAATAAAGAGTTGGAGGAAGAAACTAGTTTTCTTTATCTGTATGCTAAAATACCTGTATACCTAACGCCCTTTTTTATGCTTGTGTCACCTTGTCTCACAAAGTTAGACTGGCAGGGGCTTTCGGCTGCACAAACTGATCTCTGTTACCTTCTTTCCCTGGGAAGTTAATGGGAGTTAGCTGCGTACCTGCTGTTTGTGCCTGAGAGAGGATGTCCTAAATGCTTGAGCAAACATAATCATGGACCATCCCACACGTCTAACAAGACATTGCAATCGCTGAAACTCTGCAGCGTAGGTCTAGACAAGAAAAACACCTCGTTGGAATACTACGAGGGTATCGGCAGCAAACCACTGGGTCTGTGTTGCACACTGACACATTGAGGTGTTAACACCTTTCAATCTCTGCATCATCTGTAGCCCCTTAGTGCTGGATGATGTCCCTGACCTCAGAAGTTGTTGTAGAGCCCATGTTCTGTAGTACAATGCTTAAAGTGCTAAAAGGTGGTGAGAAACACCTGAGGGCATGGCTTCTCACTAGGAGCAGCATAGCTTTAAATTTGGCAATGGCCGAGATCTGTGGCCTTGCATGAGGACAGTAGTACCCAGTCACCTGCTCCCAGCAAGAGGCTCCCATGCCTGATTTGATCCACAGTCCTGGTGGGATTTTGGAGAGAGCAGGAGCTTTGCCAGAGAAGCCGGTGGGCAATCTTGTCTCTGATGTCCTGCTGATGCTCCAGTGTGTGCTGCCATTTCAGGTATAGTTTCCTAAAAAAACTGAGGATGTGCGAAACCATTAAAAATGGCAGCACAGCAGACTTGTGCTACAGTTTACTTTGATTAATGGATAGCTGAAGGAAAATATTTTGCAGAAAATTTATAAATTGAAAAGTGTTTGTTTCAGAATATCAGCAACGTTTCAAAAATGCATTACAGCATTGTCATGAATTGATGCATTCCATTGATCATCCCCTTCTGGACAGAAAATGAATTAAAAAAACCTCGAGCTATTTCTTCAATCACAAATGGGCATAGTAATGAGCATGTTTCAGGATGTTTGGCTTCTCACGTTTGAAAGATATGACATCATGTACAGAACTTAGAAATTGTAGCTGGTTTGGGAGGTATGATTCGACAGCTGCTGACTCCAAACACTTAATTAAAACTCAAGGTGGAAAAGTAATAATTTATCAGTATTATAAAAGGATTTGTCTTATAGTTGGAGGCATTTGGGGGTCAAAGATCCTAACCTTACTGAACAAAAAGGGGCTTGGTTTAGTGATCACTGATTCAACATCATTTAAATGTTCAGCTGAAAAAAATATAATGGAATGTAATGGTACATAAATTCTCCAAGGAGAAAATAAAGTCTATATGTACGTCTATATTTTATATCCTGAATGTTCTGCAGTTTGACAAGGACATGGATGAAGTTCTCGTATGCCGGCGGCAGTAGAACGTTGATTAAGAGCCCAGTAGCAATTATGAATTGGCTGGTGCCAGCAAAACATTATAGCCTACTAGTCTCATGTGGGTGCATTACCTACATCTGTAACTAACTGGTTAGCTTCCAGACAGGATAGCTTCCTGCTCTTCAGCCCAGTGTCGGGTCGCTTCTATTCATTGCTTGCCAAAGGAGAGTCCGATTCTGTTTTTTATTTCTACTTTGGTGTTCTAGATATATAGACTGAAAATATTTTCTTTATTTAAAAAGTTACTCAGTGCTTTAATGTCACAGTTTAATGAAGCAGTTGTTTGAAAGAGTTGGAATTGGGGAGGGATGGCAGGAAGGAGTCTTGGCTTGTTGGCACTGTTTTGGCAAGAATTTCTTAGTGACTTTGCAAAGTTGTTTATCCTGCTTTAACCTAGTGTATACGCTCCAGAGTTACCACCTCTGCTGTTTGAAATAAAGTTAATTAGGCCTTTATTTTCTAGTGTCTACACTTAAACCTTGGCTCATGATTTTGAGATGGTAGAGGTGACTGCAGCATGTCATGCCAGAAAAAAAATTCCTTGTGCATTAATTAGAGCATCTTCAAAATTGGATTCTTCCTTCAGAGAGAATTTTCAAAATGGTTATCCCTCATTTGGAATTTGTGACCTTATCAAACACTTTTGTTATGATAAGATGAATGCTTTTGACTTCCATGTTCTGATGCTTCGAATGATATCATGTGTGTTTTTCTGCTGCAGTTATTAATTTCTCACAGGATTTCAATGAAAGCAGTGTATTTGCATGGGCTGTCTTTGCTTTTATCCATGACCTGTAGAAGAAAGCTCTTCTGTCAGAGTACTGGCCAGCTCTATTGACCACAGGAGCGCTAGTCTAAATCCTAACCTTATTATTTATACTTAATTTTCATTTAAAAATGCTTCATTGACCACAGGAGCGCTAGTCTGAATCCTAACATTATTTATACTTAATTTTCATTTAAAAATGCTTAGGTGCCTAATGATGATTAGCGGTCTGCTGTGCCTTCAGTAGAAATAATCACCTCCTGGAAGCATCTGTTACCTAAGTAAATGACGTGGGGAAAACATGAGGAGTAGGAAGCAGCGTTTTTAGAGACTTGGTGAGGAGTAGGATCAGCCCTGCTCTGCGTCCTGTGCGAGCTCGCAAAGGCAGCCTAAGGCAGAGACTGAATACCTGTCTTCTAAGACCTCATCCTGAGCCAAATTCCAAGTTTCAGGGGACCAAAATTCTGCTTGATGTATTAATACTGAAAGCGTTAGTATGAAGTGAACCTCCACCAAGGTGTTCATGTTACAAAAGATTTTTTTTCATCTTCTGTGATTAATTCCAGACTTGTTCAGTTTTCTTCTGTTCCCTGATTTGGCTGCAAGATCACAACTAAGGCAACAAATTGCACATTGCCACTGCTCCCAGTAACGATGGCAACAAATAATTATGAGCAATTGGTAATCAGAGATGTATGTAATAAATCACGCTGAGCAATTTTGAATCACAGAAAATGCTTAGAAATGGAATCTTCATATGGATAATGTATTAATAGAGGAGGACAGAATTAGTAAAATTAGACTGGAATTTCTGAGCATGCCTAAATTGGTATTTAGATCCCACTGAAATTCAGTAAGAGATCAACACCTTTTCCCTCCCCACCCTTTTCCCTTAAGAAGATCCCATTGCTTAAGTTTGTGCTATTTTTATTCTTTGTCTGTGTCTACTTTTAGTGCTGAGCCCATAAATAAACCGTTGGCTACAAGAAATTATGCTTCAAAATGCTTAAAATTCTCAGAAACCATCAATCACGCATTTCAACAGACACGGGGAGACAGACTCACACCAGAATTTGCTAAATGAGTTACGAAGCTTAATTTACTCGGAGCACTGTGATATCTCTGTGAGGGGAGCCCTTATCACCCTCTACAGCTGCCTAAGCACTGTGATACCTCTGTGAGGGGAGCCCTGATCGCCCTCTACAACAGCCTGAGAGGAGGCTGTAGCGAGGTGGGGGTCGGCCTCTTCTCACTGATAATGGATGATAGGATGAGGGGAGATGGTCTGAAGTTGCACCAGGGCAGGTTTAGGTTGGACATTGGGAAAAATTTCTTCCCCAAAAGGGTTGTCAGGCTCTGGAAGGGGCTGGCGCAGGAGGGGGTCGAGTCCCCATCCCTGGGGGGATTTAAAAGACGCGGTGCTTAGGGCCAGGGTTTAGTGGTGGGATGGCAGGGTTAGGGGAACGGTTGGCCTTGATGATCTTAAAGGGCTTTTCCAACCTAAATGATTCTATGATTCTATGATCTTTAGCAAAAAGTATGTGGATACAAACCCAGAAGATTATTTTAATATCACAGATCTCTCTTGTTTAAGAGTTACTTAACTGCTCTAGCGAGTGCCCTATACCAATTAGAAACATTTTGTCCTAAAGTTACTCTAGTGATTTGATCTGCTGCGGTCGTCAGTAGTTTTCTATTGATTCTTCTTCGGGATGAGGAATTTGCAGGCTGAACTGTAAAACAAGTGGGAGACTGTTCTGACAATCTTTCTTTACTGTAAATCAGCTAATGCGCCGTGTCGCTTGTGTGAGCAGTGCAAAGAACTTTTATTTGGTGGGATTTTTGCTGTTCCTCTAAAATGGTGCAGAATCAGGCCTGGGAGGAGTGATCTCTTAAAGTTAAGCATGTGCTTAAGTGCTTTGCTGGATCACTGCCTTGATCTATTGATGTTCTCGGTGTAATTTGCAGGAGCTATAATTGCCTTCCCACGTTTTCAGTGGCTGCACAGCATTAAATCTGCACGGGCTGTCCTCCTCCTGGAGTTGGTGCATCACCACTACCTCTCAGAAATGCTCCCTAACGCTTTGAAGGTTACTGCAGAATAAGATGTCTTGTTTGATGAGGAATCAAATACTTCCTCCAAAATCTTTCTGTGGCTGCTAGTATCTCCAGTGGCAAAGGAACGGGTGAAAAGTTTTGTGGATCAGTCTTGCCATCCTTTTCAGGATGAATCAGCACAGCCTTTTACTAGGGAAGCTGTAGAGGGCACAGGTAATGAAGCTAAGCCTCTTTACATTGGTTTCTTGAAGGGTTGTGGATTGGGATTTTTTTACTACTTTGTTTTTTTAAAAAAACCCCTTGAGTTCATTTCAGTTTAGCTATTAATAAGCAGAACATTCAGACTCTTGCCTGAGGATGGAGCAGGTAATGAATCACTCCCCGACAAGTTGGAGACTGTGGTCAAACAGCAAGAACTGTAGGGACACGCTGCTGGTGGTCAGGCACCAGCTGAGGGTACAGGGCTCTGCACGAGGAAGGGTCCCCAAATTAGTCGCGCACACAGCACGGGGTTCTCCTGACAACAGCAGAAAACCAGCCCAGCTCTTGAGCATCGTTAGACTCAAAGCTGGCTCTACATGTGTAGCGTTCCCATCATAAAGGCTGCAGTTTTTCTTGCAAGGAAACTTCCAGTCTTTTGCAATTCATGTAGCAATTTGCATCATTGCTTGGTGCATAGAAATTGCACTATTTTCCAAGGGGTATGTGTGACACTAAGATTGTCCTGGAAGTTTGGTAGCTGCGGAGATCCTGGTAGGTAGTCCAGCAGCTGCCTTTTCTTTAATACAGGAGCCCTGGTAATCTACAACATTAAAGCTTTAAATAATCTTAGACTTTATCTGAGGAATGTGAATAGTGGTGTAAGCAACATAACCAGAGTCAGTTGAATCAATCTCATGTAAAATACAAGTAGAATCAGTCGTTCTGGAACTTGGGTATTTCTTTCCGTGCTGCAGTGGGTGTCCTATGAGCATCTAGTGGTGAAGGGAGGTACTGTGCTAGGTGAACAAACAGGACACTGACCTCCTGTTAGCAAATAATTAGCATGATAAAAAAAAAAAAATTGTTGGCATTTTATGAAGGAAACTTGCTTAAATTATGAATGGTTGTAAGGCCATTACAGGCAGCAGTGTTATAAATTAAACAGATGTTAGCCTCTGCTCTTCTGCTTTCTCTGTATTCTGTACAGAAACCAGGCTTTCAGAAGGGGAAATTGTGCACTTCTTAGCAAAACATAATTATTAGAAGAATTTTCATTACCAAATGAAATTGTAATCAATCATTCTGGCAGAGCGGTATTTTCCTTTCATCTGTACCCAGAGTAGGAGCTGTAAGAGAGTTGAGTGTTTCTATACAGCTTTTATTGTACTTCTCATCGCGGTATTTGAGTGCATTTCAATGGTATATTAATTAGGATCACTGACGGCTCTGTTGTGCGGTCGCTTCTCCCTATAAGCGGTGATGCACGCAGCAAAGTGTTTTCTGTTCATGCTTTTATGTCATTGCTTTGCTTTGGGTTTATTGTTTTCCTTTTTTTTTTTTTTTTTAAAAAAAAGCAGGGTCAAAAAAGCATACCTTTTACTTGGAGCAACAGATGCTGAGGTTATTGCAGTCCTCGGTTCCCAGGGGACTTTGTGAACAACCTGTTTGAAATTCATTCCCAAACCAGCCCCAGCGAAGCGCTCTTTGCTGCGCAGAGGAGCTGCAAGCTGTGTTGAGACACTAGAGCAGAAAGAGCTGGCTGCAGCTTAAAGTGAGAGATGGCCCAACTGGAACTGGGATGCAAACAATAAATGTATAGGGGCATATTTTTCTCTGCACGTTGAGATTTTCTTGCACTGATGAAACCCATCATAGCTATGAAGGAGGAAGGAAAGAAGAAGAATCTGCTGGTCCTAACCATATAATCTCTGAATATAGCAATCTAATAGATAAGTAACCATTATTTTCTGTTCTGTATAGCGGTGGACTGCTGCTAAGTTTAATTTCAGAATTCACTTTTTAAATACCAAGCATATTTTGCAGTGGTATATGCTAAGGAAGGGTTGAAAAACCTCAACAAGCAAAAGTAAGTCTGCTGAAAAAAAGGTGTGTGTGGGGGGGAGGTCAGGAAAAGAAATGGAGTGGGCTTGATGTTTCCTGGAATGAAAAGAAAATGCAGCAGAAACTGGATAAAGCAATTTTAGCTTTGGTTTTGAGATTAAGGAGCCCATATGGGTAACCCATTACATTCAACTGTTGCTGCTTGTGTCAGCCAATTTTCTGCTTGCTGTGCCTGGGTATAGGTTTCCCATACTTCCAACTTTCCGTGCGATTTCTTGGAATTAATAGCCAACTCGGTAAATCTTTTGTAGGAGCACAGTGTGTGCAGCTGTGCTTCAGGTAATCCATTACTGTGCTGTAATTTTTGTCACTTTTGTTTGCTTGATTTTTTTGCTTTTAAAGGAAAGAAGGAAGCTCTTTGTTTTAAAAAGGGGAATTAATACTTGTGAGAGGCAGTTTCCTTGAAAATGAATATTTATATTATGCTTTATACATAGCAACTAGGAAGTTGGAGTATCAATCATTACAAAGCCTTCCCGATACTATTTAGTGTAGAAGGAAGGAGGAGCTTAGATGTTAGATGGTTTTGAGTTTCTTTTGGTACTTGAACCATCGAAATTAATTCCACAGTTACCGCCTTGAATCCACAATGTTTGCTGTACGCATTAGATGTTTGGCTGAGCGACTGGGCTCCCAAACCAGGGAGGCAGGTGCATAAGTGGCTGGGCTATCAGATTGGCAGCAAGGAGACTTGGATATATCCCTACTTCCATCAGCTGCTTTTTGTGCGACCTTGGCATGGTAATTCATCTCTGTTTCTCCAGCCGGTCTGTTAAAATATCAATGTATAAGTTAGATTTTGCATGGGACCTCCAACCATCACAGTTAGGAAACAATTTCCAATGATGTTTCTAACAATGACTTCTGTCCTTCCAGCTCCTGCTGGAAAAGACAAGATTGGTATTAGGTGCTGTAAGACAAATTCTCAAGTAATTCAAAGTAGCGCTCCTCCTTATGTGAGGGTCGCATCTGGGCAGCTCCTAGTTTTCCAAATGCTCAACTAGTAGAAACTGGTTCATCGCCCAGTGAAGTCTCTGGAGAAATTATGTGAGTTCACATCAGCTCATGCTTTGGCCCCAAATTTTTTCTTCTGAGACTAAGAAGCTGAAAAAACACTGGTATGGACAGGCTTTCTTTGTATCTCTACTTTCCAGTGTCTTATTTCTGTCCCCTTCAATTGCCAGTAAAATAGTAAATGTTCTCCAGGCTGAGGTGGTGGGAGAGTTGTGCTCTGCCATATTTCTGTTGTTTATTGTGGGATGAGGAGGCAGAAAAAAGAACGGGTTTGGTAATGCCATTGCCACTCACCATCTCGGAAAGGGAGACGAGGTCTGTTCTCTGCCCTAATGAAACTGAAGACAAGTACTTGGTTTCTTTTCTGGAGTTTGATTTCTATATAGTCAGCTGGTAACATTTAGGTAGAAATGGTATAAAACTTTCAAATGTTTGAAGAGGAAGTGCTAGAAGGTAAAAATTCATCCCATGTTAGGCCTGTTGAGTGTAACAACATTTATTTATTTTAGAGGTTTGGAAATCTGAGCATTTAGAATGAGACAAGGTATAAATAATAATGTCTACGATTGCCCTGCATCAAATTTTTAGTTGGAGAGCTAAAAAAAAAAAATAAAAATCCACTTCTCGTTGCCATCTGATGAACAGAAATAATGCCAGGGAATCCATTTCCCATGCAGCCCTATTTACGGAGGAGTTGTCCATGTTGTTTGTGTGCCTTTACCAGCCCTGCAGCTCCTCTGGGGCATCCTGTGCTCTCAGCAGTGTACCTTGGCAAAGCTCTGCTGATTTCAGTGCTGAAGATGCTCGCCCTAGGCAGCCGCTAGGCAGAAGTACATATTTTACAGCTCATAAACTGAGGGGATTGTATGGCTCCAAGGACTGATAATAGGATGCAGCCCTATTCATTCTCCCATCACTGGCTGGAATTTAGCCCAGGCATGGATGAGGTACAATACGTTGGCAGGGGCAGCATGAGAAAGCTGGGACCAGCGATGCACATGCTGTACCTGCTTTGCAAATAAACACCACATATATTTCCCAGTCTGCCAGCTCAACACCTTCAACAGCTGCACACAGGAAATCATCTGGAAATTGCCTGTAGTTTATAGGCATTAGGCCTACAATAAGAACTAGAAGTTTTGGACCTAGCCCTCTATTTTGAGCAAACCAGCGTGTGCAGCGTGGTTTGGGGAGAGGAGGATGCCTTTCTGGAAGGTCTTCGTGCATAGGTGGGAGAGCGCTGACTCGGTCACAAGTTCCCCTTTGTGGTACAAAGCGGTGCAGTTCAACTGATGCTTGCGAGAGGATTCTGTGCTAAGGGACTGATGTGCATTTCTGTTAGCAGAGGAGGAAAGCTGGAATGAGTGAGAGTAAGTGCTAGCTTTATTCATGCTGCTTTCTCCAGCTGCAGATGTGTTGGCTGATGAGATTAAGGCCCCTTACGCACCTCCAGGATCTCTCACCATTTTCCTACCTGAGACTGTTTGGTCAAGTACCTGTTGTTTAACAGCTCTTTCTTTAAACCCATTTCAGTGTAAATGAGCTGGATTAGTTGAAAGAGATTTAAATACCAGGTTTGTTAGTCCAGGTACTCGACTGAAAAAGGCCTTGTGCATTACACAAATGTAGCAAATCAAAGTAGGATTTGGTAAGTGGGAAGTAATGGATGGCTGGAGGAAGCCGGGATCAATAACCATAGAGTCACCATTTCAACCCAGCTGTGCTCCTGGGAGAGAGCAAATGCTCAGGTCCAAGAGCAGCTCTTCTGCAGTATCCTAGGTGTTTGCTACAAGATGAAGAGAAATTGCTCCTCCTGATGCCAAAGGGTGGCACTGAGGGGTCTGTGAACCTTGTGCTTGTACAAATCACTCCTACGAGGGCGAGGTGGGTGTGAAGTGCTTGCGGCTATTTTGTACCCCTTGCATCGATGTTTTCGTTCCAAGCAAGGCAAAGGCACAAATGGTGTCTCGTTGGCTGATACATTTTTTGTGTCCAGCTGAGAAGCAAGGTGGCAGCAGCAGCTAAATGTTCATTCGTCAGCGGATGAAGGTTGGGATTTTTTCTCTCTTTTGTGCCTGCAGAACTTCCAACCAACCATAAAAAGTTCAGGGGTGTCAGAGTAAAGATCTATGCTCTAATCAAGAGGGATGTCTCCTCAGAGCTCTATTGGTTGCCAAGAAACTACTTTTGCAAAAGTGGAAATCTCTAACCACTCCTAAAATAATTGACTGGATGGACACAGAGTGACCTAGCTGTGCTCAGAAAGATTTCCTGGAACAGATGCTGAGATACCCCAGTAAGGAGTGTGATGTAAATACAGAGACAGCCATTGCCAACAAAATGGGGACTCTAATTGGATTTAAATCCTTCTTGTATAGGAAAAGTAGCATAGATTCCTGGCTAACTGAATAGCTATTGAGGAGTCCAGCAACTTAGGCTTTTCTAGTCTGGCTCTGGGCTGTAATATTAGCAATTAATTCTCCTCACTTTTCAAGAGGGGAGTCTCACACTGTATCGATCTTGTCTGTTTGGACTATAAATTCTGCGGTGCCTGTCTTTTATTAGGCATTTACAAGGCAGGGTGGACCCATCTCACCTCATGTCATACAAATCACACTGACGTGTATCAAAATGGATCCTTGCAATTCCAAGAACTTTTTTTTTGTGCGTGCTTTGCTTCCTTTCATAAATGCAGGTGGTTAGCCAGCTCTCCTTCAGCGTGCTTAGCTGCCTGCGGTGGTTGGGTTGATGGGTGGCACTTCATGCTCATTGATTTCATATATAAAGACTGTGTGCACACATGAGCAAAAGTTTAGTTTGTGTACTGTAAAAGTGTCTGTGGAGATCCCATATAGAGTAGATCTTAGGTCAACAGATGGGAATAGAAAGTAATGCTAGAGTTCGGTATTTGGGTGTTTGTGTATTGGTGTAGCATGGCAAACCAGCACATTGTAGCTCTTTCAAGCTTACTCGTTTGAAACTCCATGGCGTTACGTCGGCCGAGAGCCTCATCTCGTATGAGGGTCTCACAAGCAGCTGCAGCTTTGGAACTTGAAGTAGAAAAACATTTGGGAGAGAATTCTTGGGGTAAAAGTTTTGATCGAGGTCTTGGATAAACTAATTCTGCTTTTCCAGGTAGGCAGCACTCATTCCTAGGGAAGGATTTGTTTATTTCTGAAGGATATAGCTGCATCTGAGAGTCTGCAAGTCTGTATTGACTTCGTAAGCCTGGAGCTGGAAAGCACGGACACACTGATGGTTAAAATCTCTTGTCATTTCAGTGTGTCACTTCTTTGCTATTTGTGTATACAGAAGCTTAAAATGTATCAGATCTCTACCAAAATGGGCAAACAGATCGCTCAAAATCTTTTCAGTCCTGTGATTTGGGGGAATCTGGAGTTGGGAGAGTTAATAGCTTTTTTTTCTGGAGTGTCTCTAGTCATCCCTCAGCTGCTGCCGTTTCCACGCTGATCTCTTGCCCTCAACTTTGTGGTGTATGAGGCCCCATTTTTTAAAAAGCAAAAGCAATTTTACTGTAGTCTCCATGATTTAAAGCTTTGTTCCATGCTAAAACACAAAAAACTTCTGAAGATTTAGATGCTGTACCAGCTTTTACAACAAGGAGAATTTAGGCTCGTGCTTCCCATAGACTTTTGTTGTTGTTGTTGGCCAAAGTTGTGGGAGAAGTTTGCTTCGGTGAAGAAATGTGCTTGGCTGGAAATGGCTAGAGCTATTGCAGGACTAAAAGGGTCTCCCCAAGCCACAGAGGGTCTCCTCCAGCATCCCCGTGTGGAGCTGCTGAGCCAGGAACAGCACATAACAGAACATAAAGCTGCAGTCCAAGGTCTTTAGTGTCTGGACAAGGCGTCTGCTTATAGTCAAATCCACTTCTGTGATATATTTTAGTGCCACAGAAAAAGCAGTCAGAAATGATCTAAACCTCTAGCAATCTAAATGTGAACACAAATACCCTGCCCCTGTACTATGGAAAGTTTTGCGTGGTAATAAAAATTAGCTTAGGAGAATTACTAAGTAATTTCAAGTACCATAAAGTAGCTGTTGGGAATAAAAAGTGTCGTAACTGCTAAGCCTCAGCCCAGTTTCTGCAGGAATGAGTTATTATCATTAATTATCACTCTATTTTATAGTTATTGCCTGTAATTTCAGACTTTAAATACTCTAAAGCATAAACAATGCTAATTTAATTACGGTGTGAGAGTTGCTGAAATTTGCATGCGGAGGAAGAAACCATTAATAAAGTTTATTCGGAGAGAAACTTAAAATAATTAGTGGTTTTTGGCATTTCTAGTGCAATGGAATTAACCATCCTTTCGTAGCTTGGGCCCTAAGTATTTATAGAAAACAGGCAGCACAAGCGGTATTAATCATTTAGAGATACAGAAGGCTGGAGAGATCCATGTGACCTGTCTGTGCTGAGCAGCCACAAAAAACATTCCCCGGTATAAATTCCTTACATTGAGTTCACTCACCTGGTTGTGTCTAAGTATGGAAGAACCATTCCGAGCTTTGGGAAAATCCAGATCTTGATCCTGTCGTTGTAGGTATTTTCGCATAAATGTGAAACGTGCCCCCAGGGCAAAGGCAGGAAACTAAAATTGCATTTCCTTTGATTTATTTCATTGTTTTCCTTAATTTCATACTCATCTCCTGTCCTCTGTCAGGAACCACTTCTCTGACTCTTCTGTCATCTTTGTCAGCATGATGGTCACTTATGTTTATTCTAAGCCATTAATAAAGAAGTTAACTAAGCATAGGATAGTGAGCAAATCACCCCAGTATTTCTCCTGGAAACACAAACATTTGACATGAAGTTACTGTTTGCACATCTCTGTTACAGTGTGAGACCTGTTTATATAAAAAAAAAAAAAATCTATTTCATATGTGTCTTTCTAATTTAACATTATTCTAATTTATGAAGTGGTCACAGAGTGCCAAATTTATTACTGATGTCTGCGTTGATTATATCAATATTTTGCTTTTGTCATCCATTCATGTAGCCCTGTAAAAACAGCAAATTGATTGATGAGGCCCATGTTCCGTAAGTGGATATGATTGACATTTAGAATATTACCTTTTTTTAATCAAATCCCTTATTCTAATAACTACTGCCCAGACTGACAAGCTCATCCCACTTAACCTTTCTAAGATACTGTGACAACACTGTTTCTTTACTTTCTCTGGACAGCTTGGATTTTGCAGGATATGCTAAAAGCGACTATCATGCATTGAGTAAGATTCTGGGCCACCACTCAATTTTTGAGAATGCTGCTTCATATTATCCCTGTTTACTGCTGGAACAGAATGTAGTTAGAGCTACAGTTAGAGGACATGGAACTGTTGGAACGGGTCCAGAGGAGGGCTACAAAAATGATCCGAGGGCTGGAGCACCTCTCCTATGAGGACAGGCTGAGAGAGTTGGGCTTGTTCAGTCTGGAGAAAAGAAGGCTACGGGGAGACCTGATTGCGGCCTTCCAGTACCTAAAGGGGGCCTATAGGAAAGATGGGGAACGTCTTTTTAGTAGGGCCAGCTGTGACAGGACAAGGGGAAATGGTTTTAAACTAGAACAGGGTAGGTTCAGGCTAGAGGTAAGGAAGAAATTTTTTACAATGAGGGTGGTAAAACACTGGAACAGGTTGCCCAGAGAGGGGGTGGAGGCCCCATCCCTGGGAACATTCCAGGCCAGGTTGGATGGGGCTCTGAGCAGCCTGATCTAGTTAGCAGTGTCCCTGCTCACTGCAGGGGGGTTGGACTAGATGACCACTAGTGGTCCCTTCCAACCCTAAACATTCTATGATTCTATGATTCTTCTAGACTCCTTTGGAAGCGTTGTTGCATGCACAACCGAATGTAGGCACCTCCTCTTGCTCAATCCTTTAACCCAACAAAAGCGCTGTTTCATGCCCGATGCCTCAAAAATTCATCATCTTCCAAACAACCCTGTTCCTGAAATGGAACAAAGGAATTTCCTGCAATGTTTTGATAATTCAGCTTGTGAGTAGGAGCTGGTTCCTTAAGTAATAAATTGTCTTATATGTAAAGCTGTATCTCAGACGGTAACAGGCTTTTGTGAATATGATAGGAGGCGGAATGTGGGCTGGCTGTAACCAGCAGGTTAAACACAGAATGAACAGGAACCATGGCACTTCAGGGGAACTCAGGGGTCTTACATAGCTAGCTTTTACATCCCTTATTTTTTTTTTCTTTTCTTTCTTTCTTTTTTCTTTAACCTAGTTGTCAAAGCACATCATGTCACAAAACAATGTCATTGCCCGCAGATAAGTAAAACTGCTGGAACAAGATTACCCAGCTCCAAAATCTGCCCCTCTTCACATTAGACCACACTCATAATCATTTGCATTGCCAGCGTTTGGGAGGAGTATAAATCACAGCTCTAGCAAATGACTTCTGGATCCCTACTGATACTACTTAATCACTCTGCCATCGTACTGAAGTCTAATGGACCTAAGCACAGAGTATATGTGTTTTAGTCCTGCCTTCAATGTGACTGCCATTCTTTACAGCAGAGGATTTCTGCCATGCTCATTTTCGTAATGATTTTTGTATGGCTAAAAATAAATCAACATATGGCAAATAGGTTTCTCTCTGAACAGATTACAGCCCAAATGGCAGATTAGACAGAGCTTCTGATTTTGCATTTCTTAAGTCTGAAAGAAGTCAGCATGCCTCTTGGACTTCATCAGGCTTGCTTTCTTCTCTAATGAAGGTTGTATGGTTGGCATTCCAGCATGTTTCACACAGTGATAAGACAACGCTTCCTACTGAATTTTACAACCCATTGGTTGTCCAGAAGAGGCAAGCGCAATAGGATCACTTCTAATAATTCAATATGATCTAGTTTTGCCTTGTGTGCATATATAATGTTTAAATAGATAAGAATTTAAAAATTTTTCATATACATACAACACGATATAATAATGTTTAATTTAATAAAACAATCCTTTGTAGTTTTCATTTATTTTCCTCTCCACAGCATCAAAAGTCTTGTTATACAGCACTCTCTACCCAGAAGATGATGAAGTTGGGTCATGAACAATGTAGTGTCAATCTTCTTCTTGTAGATATTTCTAAGATAATTTTCACCTCTGCAACTAATTTTGTGTCAAAGCTTGTACCTGCATATGATACCTAATGGCTTTTGAATGGAAATGAGCCTTAAGTGGCTATTAACAGAAATTGGCTTTGAACCTATAATCTGCAGATGAAAGACCCCTTGAGCTGTCCAGGTCTTACAAGCATACTTTTTATCTGAATACAGAGAAAGGTCGTTATAAACTTTAAAGTACAATTATAGCCTTATTTATCTTTCTTGTTTATACCTTGTGTTTCTGCTTATGTGCCTGACTGATCCCTCTCACTTCATATCAAAGGAAGTTTGATGTGAACGTGTTCAGGAGACCTGTCTGGCTGCAGGCCGTTAGTGCGATGCTTTGATGTCTACCTGGGAGCTGCGTAGAGGTTTTCTGTGTAGGTTCCTACCTCTTTGGGACTAGTCAATGTTGACAAGAAAACAACTGTTTATGCAATGTCGGTGTTTGTTTTGGAAGCCACTGAGTAGGTTCTTTTTGTCTTTTACGAGTGCCTCTTCCCAACCTTGTTGTGAGAAGGATTTGTGTGTTGCGTGAGCCCTTAGCTAACTTCTGCAGCACTTCACCTGGAAACCATAGTGGTGTCGGTGGCTACATTTCTGCTCTTCCCTTTCTGTCCAGCTTCATGTGGGGTCAGCCGTAGCTTGGCTCTGATAAGGCCATCGTGACCAAGGCCAGGTTGGACAGGGCTGTGAGCAACCTGATCTGGTTAAAGGTGTCCCTGCTCATTGCAGGGGGGTTGGGCTGGGGGACCTCTAGGGGTCCCTTCCAACCCAAAACATTCTGTGATTCTATGACAATTCAGGCTCAAGACTGCAAAGAACACGCTAATTCAACTCAGCAAAGCAGATGCGAATGCTTAACTTGAAGACACATCCTTAAATCTGTGCCAGGGTGTTTCTCTGGTTCAGGTTGGGTTTTGTATTGCAAGACCAGGAGCCTGAGGGCATGATTCTGGATTTGTTTATGCTAACAATGAACCCACGGATTTTCTTGGTGTCTAGCTAGATCCTCACTGTGGAAATCACCCTTGTGCAGAGCTGTTTCAGTTTAATCTGAGAGATTACTTGCTGCAGAGGCT
Source organism: Egretta garzetta (assembly GCF_000687185.1). NCBI lineage: Eukaryota > Metazoa > Chordata > Aves > Pelecaniformes > Ardeidae > Egretta > Egretta garzetta. The sequence goes on from NW_009259194.1 coordinate 1,675,643, forward strand.
TTTATGTTCTGACCCCTCTGCCCAGGGTAGGAGGAGTCTCTCCCTATACCAGAACATTTACTGCTACAAATACATATTGAGCATCTGTTTATAAATATGCTGCAAGGCTGAATTTGAAAACAAAAGGACATCTGTGCACTTGTAAGTGTTCAGCAGACGCTGGATGACACAGCATTCAGCTGCAAGGCTCGCCGTGCCCCGAGCGCGTCGAGGCAGGCGAGTAGCGCTGGCTATGCAGCACGAGCTCGAGTGCTCTTCTGGGCAGGGCTTTCTGTTCTTGCTCCTCTGGGAAAATGCACATTCCTTAATTCCGCTTGACTGGAGGGGACCTGTAGGTGGCCTTCTTTATAAAGTAATATTGATCTTTACTAATCACGGGTGGCTAAATCATCTTTCTGATAGCTGTAGCACATAGGCCTGGATTGCTGACGTGCATTTCTTGCAGACCTGCGAGGCTGACAAATGAGGGAAGGTTGTTGGTGTCACAGCCGGCTGACAAGATCAAGTGGCATTTTGTTGCCAAATGGGTTTGTTTCTTTTTTGTTGTTGATTTTTTGTTGGGTTTTTTTTGGTTCTTCTTTTTTTTTTTTTTTTTTGAGGGAGGCAGGATGATTGCAAAGAAAGATGAAACAGCTTATGTTTATTATTTCTATGGTGCTGTAGTGAAAACTGAGCTGCCAAATTCGAGTGAGGGACAAAATTGCCCTGGAAATTAATACTGAAATTGTCTTTTGGGTGTCAGGTCTGTCTAGTTTTCAGTCATATTTTTTCCACAGTTCATAGCATCATATAGTGATAGGTATTTAGTAGGTGCTTGGTAGGCAGGCAGTGTTGTGTTAGTATTCTGTGTAAGTGGTTGTGACAGCCATTAATGTGAGGATGGACCAATATTTGTGTTTCAGTGTTCAGTATATTTTAAGAATAAATGCTTGCCTAACTTTTTTCTCTACTACAGCACTATGCCTGGGATCCCTTCTTCATACTTCAGGTCCTCTGTTAATCCGGCTTCATTTCCCTTCCTTTTGACTTAAGGGGAAATATTGCCGTGCCTACGAGATGCTGACTTTCTGGGGTGATGTGTGTCTTGCTGCACTTGCTGCTCAAATCTGGAATATTCAGAACTACTCATACCCTGTCAGGCTTTGCTGACGTGACAGAAATGAGATTTTTTTTTTTTTTTTTTTTTTTTTTTTTTCTCTTTAGTCTGTTACTTCCAGAAGTAGCCAGGTCAAATAGTATTAGACTTGTCATGAGAGAGGGGAAAAAAAAGTACAATTTATTAATACTTGACCCTGAATGGGGGAGAGGAGACACGTGTGGGTATGATCCTGGGTAATTTTCAGTAGTACTTAACTAGCTCAAGCAAAACAGTAAAAATTGCTTAGGTGTAGGAACAAATGCTTTGGGATGTGAATTCTTTAATAGGACTTCTCACTATCCTTTGTTTATTCTTCGTGCTTTCTTTTAGTATGTTATTTAAGTGATTAGGACTCAGTTTTTAGCACGTTCACTTCCTCTTATGGTTAATAGGTACGTAACCCCCTCGATGCATTTAAGAACAAATGATAGTAAATGGAATATAGATGTCTTTATGCCTTGTTGATACTATACGGTCAAATCCAATAGGGGATGTAGTTACGTGCGTGTCGGCTATTTGTAACTCTTCTTAAGGAAAAAATAAATATTTCAGAAAAGAGAAGCTGTCTACAGCTCTAGGAAATAATGAGTTGAGGCTGTCAGCGAGGTCTGGATGCATATGGGATGTAGGGCCAGAGGGGTGCACTACAGACCGTGACAGAAACTACCAGGGAGAAAAGGCAGGAGAATGGGAATTTCTTAAACTGACTTGGCTGACGAAGGCAACCCACTGCATAACCCGATCCTGTAATTTGCACGAGGTTAACTAGACAGGCTAAAACATGCTGAGGGAAGTGACCTTCCATCTTCATTTCAAATCACTAAGTAGGCTTTAAGCACAAACCTATATTTTTAGTCTAGAATAGTATGAAAAAGCAACTGAGTGCGTTTAATGACTGAGATGAATACACAGAAATTCTGTACTTAGGGGCATTACACAAAAGTTACTGTTATCGAGCAGAAAGCGAGCTTTGACAGAAACATGGGGATAGCTCCCTGGTTTGTTACGTCTGTCATCAATCATCTTACCAGGTCCTTCACACGCTGTGCAATGTCAGTGGAACCATTACGATGTAAATGTGGCTATGCAAATTCCCAAGACCCTTATGATCAAATTCATTAGAGCTGTCCAGCCACTGTATAAATGATCCTGTTTGATCTTCAGATACTCTTAGATAGTTGCATAAGTTTTTCTACATAGAAATATTGCAGAAATCCAACTTTGCCCCCCAGAATGTGGCCTGGTTTTGTGTTATCTGCTTTATGCAATATTTCATGCTGTTTTCCCAAAATTAATACTTCACTGTGGTTTTTATCAGTACAAAAAAAAAAGAAAAATCAATGCAAGAGCCCACAATAGTCCAACCGCTGGCAATAAAGCAGAATATACACATTTTGGAGAGAGAAGACTGTCAATAAGAAAATTGATTTTTGCTTCAGATTTGCAACAACCACAACAAATTACAAAATTATGAATAGCCCATTAGTTATTTTTTTCTCCTTTCTTTCTCATGACATCTTCTCTTGACTCTGTCTCTCTCAAACTAATTGTGTGAAGAAGTATGTCAAAGGAGCACTGAAACCATAGGAATCAAATAAGGAGAAATGTTCTGATTTAAATATGCATGTGCTTTTGTGCTTTAAAAAATTTAAAGAGAGACATTTTTTGTTCCAAACTGCCAAATACCTGCATTTTTTTTTTAGTCAACTTCTGTTAAAAATACTGAAACCCCCAGTTATTTTGGAAGGGAAAGAAGTTTGATGCATTTTTTTCCAACCTATCAGCTGTTAGAAAAAGGGGTTTCTAATTCTCTGTGAACTACTCAGTGTAGGAAAAGGTGGGAGGAGAGAAGGGGAACTGTGGAGACTGGGATCCAGCAGAGCTCTGTGGCTTTCTGCTTGCTGAAGCCCCTTGGAGCTTGGGTTGTAACGAGGCCGTTGCAGGTGGCGAGTCACATTCGTATCAAACCTCGGTGGTGAATATTGTATAAAGTTGCGTTATCCGGAATGCACATAGGAGGGAGTTGAGGATTTCTCTGGCCTATACGAGCACGGCCGCAGTCCAGCCAGGCTTTGGTATGTGTCTGTTACAGGGAGGAATCTTTTTACGAAGGGTAACTCAAGCATTTTATGTAATACTGCTGGTTAGTAATTTTAATCCAAAATGGATCAAAGGCAATGAAAAGAGGGCTTGTTGATTTTTTTTCTACAGAAAAATCTCTTTCCCTGCAACATTTTAGAATTGTTTCTTCAGAGCCTTGTTAATCTTATGAAGATTTGGTTTTGTTTTCATTTCCTTTAGATCATATAGAACTAATCCACCTGGGGCAGGACACAGAGCATGACACCTGCACATGGAGAAATCTAGAGACCTCTTACACAAGAGTTCCCTTCCTAACACTAATTCCCCTGATCAATAAAGTCAATAAAAATAAGAAACAGAGAGAGTTAATATCCTCCATTTCCTTTTATTTTTTTTCCGATTGCAACAAGCCTGGATCCTTGGAACGTAAATAGCTGGCTCTTCGTTTTTAGGAGGCGGTTTAAGCCTGGATGGCAAATCATTTCACTTGCCCAAAACCTGGCAGTGGTAGGAAACTCCCGGGAGTGCCGCAGCTTGGAGAGCTGGCTTTAACATGGAGCAGGCATGAAACAAAGCTCAGGATGCTGGCATCTTTTAAAACAGCAGCGCTGCTTCCCCGGGTTAGAAGCCCATATCCACTTTCTTTCAGGAGAAATCATCCTTCTTTCAGTGCTGTGTTTTTTTCTTCAGGATGTGAAAAGCAACTTGCTCAAAGCCGTTTCTTACCTGTCCCCCTACTGTAGTATTGCTGTTGCTTGCAGTTATGCAGAAAGGCTTCTTTGTGCTCAGTGATACAAACACAGAAGATGAGACCCCTGCACAAAAAGTACCCCAAAAAGCCCTACACATAGCATCCCAGACCAAAAAGTTGATGTTTAAATGCAATTGACGTAGTGAATTATTTATTCCCATGGCTACATCATCTGCATATTTCAGAGTTTTATCTTTTTTTATAGGGAAATGAGTAGGAAGTGGATGCAGACAACAGAACGGTTTGTTTATATAGCCCTGAAGAAACTTCTAGAGTGGGAAATGAATAAATTCTGTGTTAAATAGCTCAGCTAGAGAGTTGCCCAGCTTTCTGTTCTGTTGCAGTGTTTCTGTAAGTCTGTTAGTACAGGGCTTGCGTTGCGGGGTGCGCTGCAACGCGGCCGGCTCTGCTGCTTCCCCACTTGTGACACTTCGCGTTCACAACCCTCATCTTTACTCCATACCAAGGCTTCTTTTTGTCTACATGAAATTCAAATTTTGTGGCTGGGGGGGGGTTTCATTCTATCTTGGGCGAAATTGGTCAGGGCATGTTCCTTGTGTCCTATATGACATGGAACACGTCGTATGCCTGAATTAGCAATGGAAAGGGACAAATGGGAAACCATTCTGCCGTGCGCTGCGGGAAGCTTCCCCTGTTCGTGCTTTGGGCTGAGATGATCGCGGTGCTGCTTCTTCACTCCCCCTAAACTGGGGGGCTCCCACCCCATGGAGAGAAGCGCACCTGAGTACAACAGTTCCTGGTCCAACAGAGAGGGATGCAGTAACACCTGGAATCCTGAAAGGTGTTTGACTTGCTCTTTTGAGCATCTTTTTTTTAAATGTGGAACCAAAGGCAGGTTGTCTGGTATCTGTGAAGATGAAGACAACTTTTTTTTTTTTTAAAAAAAAAGAAAAGGTGTTTTCCATCTAACCTTATGTTTCTTGAACATGCTCTGGATTTCATTTTGACCTACAGCCTGGGCATAAAACTAAAGACTTCTGCTCATAGGGCTTTTTCTTGACGTCTTGTTCAGAACGTTTTCCCATTTTTCGCTATATGCTGCTAACAAATCCTATGTGAAACAGTGACCTGTCTTTAGGCAACACTGAGCCTGGGTCTGGTAGAAAGGAAATTTCTGCAGTTCCAGTTTTCAAGCTGCAAAAGGACATTTGAAGTTGCAATGAGCTTTTATTGCAAGACTCCATAAAATGGAGCCCGGCATGCTGAACATACCAAAATATTAGTTTAACTGCCTGTTTACAGTCTCACCGTAAAAGAAAAAATATAGTCTATAAAAAGACCTCCTGAAGCAACATTTAGACTAGTGGAGGAAGGAGAGTATTATTTAAACAGATGCCATAAATTTAATATGGTAACATTATTGCCACCCTGGATTTTATTGATTATATCCTTTCAAGTTACTTATCTAGAAATTTGTGTCTGTTTCCACTCTTATTTAACTGTGATTTGCAAAAAGAAATTATTAATGAGCTATTATCTGAGAAGTGAAGGGGAAAGTGGTTTAAATAAAATGAAGCATCAAAGGCAGACACAAATCATGATAATGTTGTCTTTTGGGGTTTTTTTTTTTTAATACTCGAAGAAAAATTTAGAGAGGAACCAGGTTTTGGGACAAAACTGTGCTATTTTTTTCCCCCAGTTTTCTACTGGCTGATACATGCCCTCCAACTTCCCTTTTCCCTTTCTCCCTCCATTTCCCAGCCCGCCCAGTCCCCTTGATGAATCTTTTCCTTGGAGGAAGAACCCAGTATTTGCAGGCAAAGCAATGCTGGGATTGCTGTTTGCTCTTCAGATGACAGGAGAGTGTTAATTTGCCTTGTTTGCACATCCAGTGCATTGCTCCACTCAAGTAATTGCTAGAAAGCAACACATGCAGAAATTGCTGAAAAACTGGTCAGTGCTTGTGTTTCTGGCACTCACTGAGAGCACTTGGCATCTTGGCAGAGATCCAGAAAGCAGAAAGAAAGAATCTAGGACTGCTCCGTAATCAAGATAGAGGAACACAACAGAAGCCCTACCGGCACAGCTCAGCTGCCCGTGCGCCTCTGTTCTGCAGTGGTGCTCTTGAGGAAGGTCCCAAGAAATGTTTGACCTCAAGCTGAGAGCATTGGCACTGATTTAGGTCAGCTGGCTGGTGTCTGTGGTGTGGAACCAAAGAGGGGAGCAGTCCTTAAGATGATGCTGCCCACCATAAGTGCTAGTGATGGCAAACCACCCTCCCCCCCCCCCAACCCCCAAATCAGTTCTGCTGGACTCCTGTATGTCATCTGAATATATTCTTTCACGCTTCCTTTAGCCTTTCATCTACTGTTGCCATCTGTGCTCGACATTTTCTTGATGATGATACACATTTAAGAAAAACCCCAAACCTTCATAACTACCCATTGCTATAATATTTTTAAAAATTATTTTAAAATTGTAATTAATAGAGAATAATCCTGTAGACACTGGATTTGGTTACTGCAATTTGGCATTGACTCAGGAAAAAGAAATTCAAGTGTACGCTTCCAACTTAAGACAGGCACATAGGAATAAAACATACGGCAGTCCTTCTTATTCTATACTCAGGTAATGATCATCTCACGTGCTATGTCAACATTTCTGAGTATCATAAGTGCTTCTTTCACCTGGTGATTGTCCTATCAGGTATCTACTTGGATGACAGCATTATCTGGCATAAATTCTTTTTTATGTGCTTTGATGTAGTAAACGAGGTCTGTTTACCTTACAAAGGGTAACTGTTAAGTTCCTCAGAGCTTGAAGTAAGTTTCTTGACAGGCTCCCAAGTGATGTGTTTTTTACATATACCCTAAAAGAGAAAAAAAATTCTGCTGTCAGAAGGGAGTTTATCCGGAGGGACTTTGGCCCAAAGCAATGTACAGAGAAGGAAGAGAAGCTTAGGGAAGATTGCAGCTTGCCGACGGTTAAATAGGAAGTACGGGGCAGAATATAAATGGAGCTGAAAATTCCTTTTTGTTACATCCTGTCATCCTGGTACTCGCAAATTGTAAACATAAATAATTTCCATGACGCTCTGAGTAACTGCTCACATGCTGTTGATTTTGGACCTAAAAATAATTGTGAAAGACCTTTGGTGAATCACTTTGAATTTAGAGTAAACTCGAAAAAGTCTTCAGCTTCTTAAGTGCAGAAAAAGTGCTGAATACATAATTTTCTGTGATGGTTTTCTATTTGCTCAGCATTGATACCAACATTACTGTGAGAAGAGGAAGTTTCCCCCTTTAGAGAAGTCTAACAACATCCTGTACACCACTCCGTGCGTCATCTGAGGCTGGCACTTTTCAAGCATCTCATGGTACGTCTACGTGCAAGCTGTGACACCCTCCGAGAATTGGAAATAGATAAATACCAAGCTCATCAAACAAGAACTGAGTTGGGTCTGTAAACAACGTGGCCCCGTTCCTGTGGTGCTGTTTCAGTTGGGTCTGTAAACAATACGGTCACGTTCCTGTGGTGCTGTTTCAGAGCAGCCCCTGAGGGGCAGGAATTATTATACCAGGTCTAACCCATGTAAACAGGGCTGTACAAGATTGCAAACCTGAGTTGATACGTCCAAGTTGTATTTTTGCTGCTTGGTATTTGTATGAAATAAAAGCTAGTACCTGACTTGTGATGGCTTAAGGGAACCGAGAGAGTCAGTTCTTAGTACAGAGAGCTCCTTTTTTTTTTATTCCCTAACCCACATTTTGAGCGATGGCTGTATTAGCCTTTGCTGACATGTTTGAAAAGAGCAGATAAAATCCTAGGCTTGAATGTTAAAGAGCCAAACTTCAGACAAGTTTGTTCTTTGTTCATATTGTAACGTAGTGACCTCTCTTTCCTTACAGAAATAGATGCGTTCTCATGTGAAGGATGGATGGTTGGGCAAGAAAACACCAATCTTTCCAGCTTGCAGAGGGCTTCTCCAGATCCTCATTCTCAAGTGTAAGTTTGCTCCACTTTATTTCCTATGCTTGGCATTAAACACTCCCTTGGATATGCATTACGCTACTATGAAAAATTAATTTAATTGATGAATGAAGTCCTGGTTTGCTGCCACTGCCTTTCCATCTTCCAGTTCAAAGCTTTCAGTCTATAACAGATGTATAGCCAAAGGACTAAATTCTTCCTCCTTCAAGAGTTCCCTTGCAGCCTGATAGCTGTCACTTACCTTGCCAGCCTGCATAAATGGAGTTAAAACTTGGCGTATATGTAACTTTTGACCTTGCAAATAATGTAAACAAAGGGCAGAGCTGTAAAAAGAAACACGTATGTAACACATACCCCACTTGAAGTGGGACAGATAAACCAGAATCTGTTCTATTGAGTGAATCGTTAATTTCTTTTTACTTAAAACTTGTCATTGTCCAGAAAGCTGTGGATAAATTCTCTTCTGTAAACATCTTAAAAATTGACTTTTTGTGTGTGTTTCAGCAGCTAAAAAATATTTTCTGTTCTCTGGAACAAAAACATGATGTAACAAAAGACTGTAATCACAACACTGAAATGTTTTGAGGTTTTCTCTTTTGGTGTTTATACACTTCAACACTTCTATAACCGTTTGAAGTGGCAAAAACAGATTTGTTTTTTATTTTGGAAGTACTGTAACTTTTATTCCCTCTAAAAAAACCAGAGGAGCAATGTTAGATACCCTTCCCTTTTCATGGAGGACTTCAGTTTTGCCACTGTCTCACCCAAAGACGTGGTGTTGCATTATCCAATATTAAGGAATATCCCAATGCTGGCTGATTTCTAGAAATGCTGCGTTGTATTTTTTTTTTATTCAGCCGTTATTCAATGCAAATGCAACTACGGTGCATGTCCTGTTGAAGCTCTCTGCAGGAATTTCAGCAGCTTCACAGCAACTTCCTTGTTCCTGATCATGAATTACAAAGCATCTTCCATCATTGGTTGCCCTATCTATTGCAATATAAAACCTCGCCGAGAAAGGTCATTTCTTCCTATGTCTTACTTTGGTGTATCATCATATAAACAGCACTAACATTCACAGGATCTTAAGGATGCAGGGCTTAGAGTAAAAACTTCAGTTATTTGTCACAGTCTTCCAACTCATTCTGTTCCAGGCCAGACTTCCCTATTTAGGATCTTTTTGAAAGGCTGCTTTATTCTGAATATTTAGCTCAGAACTTAGCTTAGGAAAAAACCAAACTAAACAATATGTAGTCCAGAACATGTCTTTCTCTTCTTTCATTGCAGCCTTTGACATGTCATTGGATTCATGCTCCATCCTTTGCTCTTTTTCTCTCTTGCTCTCTTCTCAGAAGTGTGATACACAATAATTTGAATGCCTAATACATTGTAGTAGCTTGGGTACTGTATGGTATTATGTTGACATTTTTAGTAGTCAGTATTTTGATTATCTGATTATCCTTTATCTACTGGAAGGTTAGTGAGATTTTAAGCAAAAGAATGCAGTGAACCAGCAGAGTAAACAACATAATAGGTCAGAGCAGTACAACAAAGCTACTCCTACAATCTGCAAAATGTAGGACACATCCAAATATTTGCTATCTTCTTTTATCAACTTGTCAAAGAGAATAGAAACTAAGCAGGAATAGACTGCTATGGAAGGTCAGGAAAAATGATCGAGGGTTTGATTTATAAGGAGAGATTGAAGTGACAGAGTATTAATGGATTGAGTAAACAATTTTAAAAATAGGGCTATGAAAGGTATCTGAGAGCAGTTGAAAGGTTTGTGCACCCACAGGGAAGGGGTGGCTTAGGCTGCTCTAAGGGGGGGATATAACTTTGCATAGGGGATAAAACAGCACAAAGAAAAATTGAAGAGGAATAATTCAGACAAAATGTGAGAGGTTAGGCCGTGCTATTTGGCTATTTGTCCCTTTCTTGGAGTGAGAGGTGTTAAGATCTTCCTGTGTGGCTCTCGATGAGATACTACATCGTAAGTTCTGGCTTACAAGCTGCTGGTATCAGCCGACCGCCTGCAGGAAACAAGCAGGTGGGGACTGGGGAGGTCGAGCTGGCTTGTCTCACACTCTCTTACAGTTTAGAACAGTAAATGGAAGCCATAAATTATTGCTTCTCTCTAGAACAGGGAGGGAATTTTCCTTTTGGAGAAAACAATGTAGACGACATGGTGTGTAAAATCACAGGCCAAGAGAACAGGTTTTAGCATGAAATATTCACTGTCCTGGGCTCTGTATATCGACTTTGAAGCTACATGGTATTATTGCATAGCTTGCTGCCTTTTGACACAGCACCTTGACTGCTTTATGGTACGCAACGCGCCTGACCAGTTTGCTTGGAGTTACGAAACACAACTGCAGACCAGGACGGGGTATGTGTTGGGAGTTTGGGAGTTTGACAGACACGTGAAGTCCTCCAGCAGCACACAGTGGCACGTGAGTCCACCTGCACTGCACAATAGTAGGAATTCAAGTTGTTCCTACCAAAAACCTGTGAATACAGTGTAAGTGAACACGTGAATCTGGGCAGTTAGCACAGAGGCAAGTTTGTACCCATTTGCTGTTTACACCCCTAACACCAGCGTCTAGGGATGGTGCAAGCAGGTGAGTAAGCCCCCTTGCTCTCACCTCGAATAGAGATGAGCTGAATGCTGATAGAAGCAGCAGGTTTCTGCTTTGCCCAGGTATGCAGCTGCACGTTCTGTATCTGGCCTTTTCTTAGTTCCATTCGGTGTGAAGAGATGGGCAATTATATTAAGAGACATACTCAGAATAATGTTAGTTTAACTGTTTGTATGGGGGATAAGCAAGCTGTGCATTGTGCTCTCTACAAGCCTAGAATTTAGGTAGGGAAAATTGCGTTGGATTTGCTGGATTTACCAGCGGTTGATCCCGATGCAAATGGTTGGGAGAATCAAGCTCTAAAAACACATCAGTTCGCTTAGCATTAGGTCTTTTGCTTTCCCTCTAAGTAAACAACCCCCAAAAGATTACATGAGACAGCCTTTCAGGCTGTTATCTGTTGGGGTGCCTGCTTACTAGCTATTGTCCTTAGGAAAAAAGGAAATTGGAAAGCAGTAATGTAAAATAGCTTTCTGCGTAATGCAGTATGTTGGGGTGAATGATTTAGAGATACCTAAGCTGTGCGTATAGAGCATCCACAGCATGAACTGGGTCCTTGGGGGATGTAAAACGTTAGAGCTCTGAGGACATCGAAGCAACACCAGCAGATGAATTGGCCCTTGTTATCTTTTCTTATTTTTTTCTTTTTTCTTTTTTTTTTTTTTTTTAAACAAGTTCTATTTGCTTTAGTCTCTAATGGTAAGACTAAGCTGACAGAACAGAAAAGCTCAAAGGCACTTCCACATATTCATCCCTGAAAAGATCATCTTTATCTTTCCTTTTGCTTCAAGTTAATTCCTGGCTGTCTTTCATAATAGGAAGAATACTGTTACCTGCAGCACAGTATTTGCAGCTCTGGAAATGTAAATACCTCTTATAGTTGTACACATTTCACTGGTGAATTGGTTTGGGCTTAAGCTTTGTGGTTTGGGTTGTATGGTTTGGTTTTGTGGTTGGTTTTTTTCTTCCCTTGGCTGAAAATCAAAAGTCTATAATTCGGCCCACTTTATTTTCTTGACTTGATCTGGTAAGAATTTACTGAGTGAGAACTTGGTGTGGAGCTGAGTGGGTGGTGTCATGCTTTCCCAAAGGAGAAAAACACAGTACCTGCAAGGAACAACTTTCTGCAAGAGATACTTCATCTGATAATTACCTGAAGGTTGTTGCTTTTTTAGAATGGCAGCTGTAAGCCCCTGTGGAACGAAGGAAGCAGGGGGAAAAGGCAGGAATGATGGAAGCTGAAAAACTGTGTGTTGCTTATTTAACGTGCTGTGGATTTAACTTTTGTAGTTTCCACCCAAGAAAACTATTTCCCGAGGTTCTGCATGCAAAATGAGTAAATTGGGCTGAATGGGACACTTAGGGAAAATGCCAGCACGCTGCTCCCGCTGGCGCTTCAGGGGCATGCCTTTCCCAGGGCGCTGCGGACACAACGTCTTGTCTCGGCGCTGCAGAGCATAGTGCTTTGAAGGAGGCTTCCTCTTCCAGGACATAAAACCAGTCGTCTTACCGGTGTACTAAACCGTATTTTCCTCTTTGCAACAGATTATCACAGGCATACTTTGCAAAAGCAGTTTTCCTTCCTGTTTAATAGCCTTCCTGTTTTTAGTTCTGCTGAAGTTCTCAAACAGTGTAGCTCACCATAAGAATATTTTCCAGTATTCATTAATCCATATACTTGGCATCACTCATATGCTACTCTTTAACCCTGTTGTAATAGGTCAGAAGTAGATAAAAGCTATCTGGTGATATGATTCAGACTTCGTAATCATACTTTGTTTGTTCACCTCTGATCGAGTACAGTAGAGCTTCAAAGTACTGTGGAATTATCTTGCTGTCTATCTGTCCTTTTTTGTAAGACTGTTCTATGCCAAGGACGTGTCCTGCAAGCACAGGAACGTTTCTGATGAAGCTCAGGTCTTGAATGCTGCTATGTTTCTTTAAACATGCTTAAAAAAAAAAAAAAAGCTCTTTTTACCTGTTTGAGAAGATTGTCGTCCAAAACTGGCAGGGAAGACGGTAATTCTCTTCCGCAAGTTTACAATAATGTTCTCTGTGGCTTGTTGAATTAACTACATCGAATTAATTAAGGGGTTTGCTTTGTGTAAAGTTGGGGCATCAGCCTGACAGCATTTTGTCATGGAAGTAAACCATGGAAATGTATCTGCAGTTGAGAGAAGTCTTAAAATATTTATTTTGTATGTTTCTCCCCTTGAAAATACCTTTCTAAAATGAGGCAAAATTTATATGACTGCTTTTGGGATCCTGGCTGAAAGAAGCTTGGCTGTATTTATGTTTGGACCTCAGGGGGCAAGACACTTTGTTCAGTTAAAATAAATCACTTTATGCCAGCACCTGATCTCAGACCCACAGATTGATTATCACCATGACGGGCTTGACACATAGCTATTGTGGGTCTTAACCTTCGTATTTTATCGGCTAACCTCACGCTGTGCGCTCGGCCTCTCTCGGTTTATTCCTCCATTTTCTTCTCCAGCGCATGGACTGGCAGCTTGAGGCAACTACAATTTGTGTTCCCGTGTCTTGGGGTCTGCTGGTGTCTTTCGAAGATGCCAGTAACTCTTCCTGTATTAGAACAAACCCATTAGCTCTCGTGCGGCATTTAAAACGTGTCAGAGTTGTTTACATGGTGTTAGCGTGAAGGAATGCGCTGGATGAATTCAGAGCGAACCTCTCACGTGGTTGCTTCTCATGCACATCAAAAGCATCTCCGTATGACACAGTTTACTTGAAAAGTCTTATCTTGTTTTTATATGTAGCCTTGATATTTAATATTAACTGTGCTATGCTGTACCACTTTGATTTGTGTAATGCATACACTCGTTTTACTTACTCTTTTTGCTTTCTTCTTAAAGAAAGCTGTCTAGCATGGAGTTGCTTCAGATTATTGATGTAGGAAATTACTGTGGAGTAATGCGTGCTCCAAATACACGCTTTAGTTGGCTGAGCTTTTCCCTAAGCAGAAAGGTCCTAAAGCAGCGACTGTTAAAGGGCATGCTAATCTTGTAGGACTTTTATATCTGTCTATAGGCTCCTGCAGTATTTTCATGTCACTATGCCGCTTTCATTTAAAATGTCATCTTTTACAGGGGTCAGTTCTGTGTATTCTCCAACTCCTTCTCTGCCTTATTTCTGTTGGGTTTTTAGGGCAACCATTTTGTTGTCTGGAGAAGAGGAGGCTTGACGCTAGATGCGTTCTCGGCTTGGGCTGCAGCTTTGCTCTAGTGTAAATTATATTCCTGAGACAAAAAATTAAAATGTCAAGACCTCCTGATCTGCATATTCCATGTGTTCCATGCTTAGGTAGGTCTTTAAAGAGCAATATCCTTTTACGCAACAGTATTTGTTAAGTGTAGGGAGTGAGTCAGCACTGAGGTATCTTTCTTTATTTTTACACCTGCAAGAGCCACCTGTGCATGAAATCCAATCTTACTGGTACTTGGTAATTTCATTTGAGCTGAAGGTTTTGTCCAGAGGAGTCTTTTTTTAGCCCTTTTCCCTGAAAGAGAGGGGAGGCGGAGAAGCGGATGGCTAGAAAAGTGCTTTTGTGGCAATTAACACATACAACTTCAAATGCCTGGCTTGCAATATGTAATTCTGGGCTCCAGGCAAAACTTGGAGGTTTCAATATTTAATAGGCTCATCTTCACAGTTGGGTGATGGTGTGTAAAGAGACGTAAAAGGCCATCCTGGTTTTGTTATGGCCTTGTTTGAAGTGCAGGGTCTTATTAAGCCACAGGGAACAAAGTTTTCAGAAATGCCTTGCTGTGGTTGTGTTTTAGTGGAATCATCCTAAATCACTTCAGGCTTCATGAAACAGATTTTGGTTTGTGTTTGTTCTTGCTGTTGTTCAGAACCGTTGTTGCATAACATGGCAACTCTGTGACTTGCTGCCAGTTGTGAAAGTGTCCTTCCAGTCCAAGAATCTCAAACAAAAAAAAAAAAACAAAACAACCCCCAAATCTCAAATAATCATGGTAAGACGTGCAAAAGGAGAGATCAAGCAGCTGGTCTAAATGGGTCAGTGAAAAAGCTCCCAGGTTCTCTCTGTCAGATTCCTATTTTCATCCGCTGACATGTGGAAGTCTGAAGCACCCTAACTACACCGCCACTGAAGGTGACGGCGCATCCACCCAAGGTGAATTCGCATGTTTGACATTTGAATCTGGGTAGGGGGTAGGCGTGTTGCTCTGATAAATAGTTCATTAACAACATTCCGTCTGTGGTATGTAGAGGTCAATAACATGCTTTCATTAAATTGTTTTATTCACTGAAAGGACTGTTTAACAGATCAGCAAAACAATTTATTGATTCTGTTGAAATACCTTTAAATGAAATTAAAATGTTTGGGAGAAATCAAAATTTATCCACTTAATATCTTCATAATATAGTGCTCTTACCGCCATTGCACGCTGGAAACTGCCAAAATATGTTTGGGTTTTTTTAACAATTAGAAGTTAAAAAACCTAAACCATTTTCTTTAACAAAGGCCCCTACAATCTTTGTATAGTACTGAAAAAATAGACATTAAGTTGATAATCGAGGGGGTACATTTTTACTTATTTAGCAAATAAAAGGTATTAATTGACATAATCTTGAATGCCAGCCACTTCTGAATTTTGCCTCCATGATATCCCATGGCAATGAGTTACACAGTTTAATTATTCTGAAAGTTGAAATTCTGTTTGCATGCTCTAACTTTTTCTACCTCTGAAGTTTATCAGATCCCTCTTATTTTTAGCACTGTGAGAAACTGAACAACTTTTTTCCATCTGCCACCTCTGTTGTTCATGGCACAGGCTTCTGTGATGCCCTGGCTGGGTCGTGTTCCTCCCAAGCGTAAGAATTCTGGTCTGAATTACCGAGTCTGATATTTGAACTCTTTCAGTCTTCCTAGGCTGGGTAAAATGTGTTCAAGTAAATGGATAGGCTTTATAGGGCTGTGAACTGGAGAAGGACTCTAATTACAAAGGAGAATCAAGCCAAGACTCCACTTACAAGAGCACTATTTGTTCAGTGGCACCTAATGGAAAAATAACTAGTGTAATGGTCTTTCCTTCCTATTATCCACTCGAGCAGTAGCCATACTGGGTGACCTTTGCCACTTGGAGTCATTTACGTGGCTCGTGTTAGAAACGAGTTTGAAACATGAAGAGGATAAAAAGTCCCTAGAAGTTAGAGGGCAAATCTCGAGAGGATTTTATTTTAGAGACGAGCACTTCCCTTTGCTCCTAAGA
This sequence comes from Egretta garzetta, assembly GCF_000687185.1. NCBI lineage: Eukaryota > Metazoa > Chordata > Aves > Pelecaniformes > Ardeidae > Egretta > Egretta garzetta. The sequence continues at coordinate 1,691,462 of NW_009259194.1, forward strand.
GTAGAATGGAAATACAAGCAGAGTTGAACTCAAATCAGCGAGTATCACATAGTGTTACTAATGGAAGCAAAAGCAACTTTTTCCAAGCACTATGAGCAATAAAAACATGGCAGAAGCTTTTGATCCAATTATAATTTGGATGTCTGTGATGTTTAAATAACTTTTGTTTGCTGTATAGCAAATACTTACAAGCAAATTTCTTTCCTTTCAGCAATTTTGCCAGTTATTAATTTGAAGTCATGTTGTTAGAGAAGCTTTTTTTCAGTACGGAGTTACAAGCGTGTAACTAAATTTTTCTTGTGTTTCTGTAATCATTAAAATTTTACTAAAAGGTAGTGCTTAAAAACCGGTGCCTCTGCCAGCTCTTCTGGATCCTGATTACACTTCTACGTGGGACAGCCAACAGAACAGGCCAGGCGGTACTTTCGAGTTGATTGGGGCGGGTGGTGTGTTTGAAATGCTCCAAATTATTCATTAGGGTAAGATGCTCTGCCAACTGCCCGTGTTAAGAACACGTAGAACAGAATGAACGGTGAGATACTAGTTGGTTTTGTGGGCTGTTTGTTTGGTTTTTGCAAAAGCTTGAGGCACCCTGTAGTTTTGGGATGCTGCCTCTGACAGAATCTGTCTCTATTGGAAGTTTGGTTTACGTTTAATGAAATAAATTATGGGAAAAAACATGACCGAAAAGAAAACAAATCTGCAATCCATGCTCCGTCATTAGAGCTGATCGGGAATTGTTCTATGGGAATAGCAATGTCTCCAAACAAAATATAGGGGTTGGAAAAATGTAATTGACAGTCAAAGGTTCATCCAAAATTAAAGCTTGTCTGGATTTTTCAGTTAGAATGAAATTCATCTCTGTTAATATCAGCTGGTAGGCAAGCTTAAGGGCCTATTCTCTGAGTGTTTTTAGGGCTCTTTTTACGCTCAGGTATAAAAGCAATTTATCTGACCTGTATCAGTGTGGGATGAGTCAGCCTGTCAAGTGCCTATTTCTTTCCTTTTTTTTTTAAACCAATTCTATAGCCCAATGAATAAGTAACCTGGATGAAATTCCTCCTTCTTTTATACAACTAAAGGTAGAGGAAAATTGAGATTTTGTATTTTTATCCTGATTTAGCAGAGGAAATATTTGTTTACATGCTTTGTAGGATGATAAAACAGCTTGTGGTTTGTTTCTTTCTAGTGCTAAGTACATTTAATTCCCCAAGTGCTGTAGATTTATACTGATAATATTACTTGGGACTAAGGTTTAAGGCATGGTGACGTGTTGATGATGACAGTACTTACTGGTGGGGAATTGAGGCAGAGAACTGAAGGAACTTGCCCTAGACTGCCCAGGGAATCCACATTTAAAGCTAAGATTAGACCTGCCTTAAACATTGTTTAAAGGAATATTAAAAAATGTCCCTTGTCGATCCTTGAGCAAGCCAAGGCATTTATTGAGAGTACAGTAGTCCTGTGTGGGGGCCAGCTAAGGCGAGGAAAAGGAAATTTTGAAATGCCAAGGAGCCAGGATTAAACCTTCCTTTCTGAGGAACCAGGGAGGACTTGGAAAGGGCTGTGGTTTCCTAGATGGTCCTTGGTGAGCAGGAACGTTATGGAAACCTTGATAGGGTAGACTGTTGGCAGCTTCCCAAGCAAACTTTGTGTTAGCTCAGATTCATGCTCCCTGTTAATCAGGATTTAATTCAAAGTCATGGTCTGTCCCTTTATTTGGGTATGCATGCCATTTCCTCTACTAATGAGATACCTAATTCTGTGTAAAATTGCCTACATTAAAGCTGCTCTGAAAAGTCAGTTGCTTTTTACATATGTCTCCCTTGGTAAAACAGGCTGTGGACCTGTCTCAGGAATCCAGTGTAAAGCTATTTCTCTGAGCTCTTGCAAAGAAAGGTGCTGGTCTGGAGGGTCTGGCTGGTGAAATGAGCTAATGCGGTCCCGACAGAACAGAAAATTGCCTCCCTTACAGTTTCTTATTCCCACATTGTTCGCCCTCTACAACAGCCTGAGAGGAGGAAGGGGCTGCCCAGGGAAGGGGTCAAGTCCCCAGCCCTGGGAGGATTTAAAAGCCAGGCAGCCGAGGTGCTGAGGGCCAGGGTTTGGGGGTGGGATGGCAGGGGTAGGGGAACGGCTGGGCTTGGTGATCTTAAAGGGCTTTTCCAACCTAAACGATTCTATGATTCTGTGTTTCTTATTTACTTCTATATTTCTGTATTAGTGCATTTAGTAGGCATATTAGTAACAAAACGGTGCCGTTTTCAGGGAAGCTGCCCCTTGGGACAGTCTTTCTATTCTTGTCTGAATACCCCTGACCTCTGCTCACACCTCTTGTAGGTTCTCTGTTGCTGTATTCTATTTTATGTGCATGACTGCTCAACCGTGCCTCCAGCATGTGTCTCCAATAATTCATTATAGTCTATATATAAAACTGAACGCAGAGAGAAGGAGGTGGAGGAGGGAACTCTTACAGGATTGAAGGCATCCAGTGCTCCTGGCAATTGTCTGGTTTTTTTTTTAGAACTGGTGGCTTCCTGAAAGTACTTGTTAGTTTGCCATGGCTCATGGGTGGCTAATGTGAAGTTCTCAGCACGGATCCTGTGGAGAGCAATCCATAGAAAACTGTTTGCAGCTGACGCAGGGAGAGCACAGATTCAATGGCATACGAAGATTTGTCCTGAGACATATCTATTTGGAGAAATACAGCAGGAAACTAATTCCTGTCATGCCTCTCCTCTTCACAATTCCGTGCCGATGGGTACAGCGCTTTTCACCAGCTCGCACGCCGAAGTCGGCAGTGTTTGCACCAGGGATGGATTTGGGCAATGACACCTGCAAGTGTTTGTTTAATTCGCATCAACTAAAGGGCTCAGCAGACGTTTTGGCTCAAATTCTCCAACTGGGATATACTTTTGCTTCCTTTTCTTAGCTAGTGTTTATACGAGGGATAATTTGTAGAATGAATCATCCCGATCCAGAGGTGTACTTCTTTGTGGCTGTGCTGCCACTCGCCTGTGCAATGCTTTTGAACAAAGAAGGAAGGAAGTTATTGCGGTTCTTGCACAACTACCTTTAAAGACAGCTGGACAGGTGATGTTTCAGAGGAGAGTGGGCAATGGCGTGCAAAGGCCCAGAAAAGCAGATGGCAGCAAGCGCGTTTGGGGAAGGAGGTGCCTGCCGAGGTGCCCGTTGATTTGCCAGGCGTGAATCGGCAGCCACGGCCACGCAGCCTGTCCCTCTGAGGGCTCGCCCGGGGTCTGCAGCTGCCTCCTCCCTTGCAGAAAATGTCTCTTGGAGTTACTTAAACTGGCAAGTGCTGGCACAGCTCCTGTGGAGGGAGGAAGGAAGTCGAAGGCCAATGGCATCCTGGCCTGTATCAGGAATAGTGTGGCCAGCAGGAGCAGGGCAGTGATCGTGCCCCTGTACTCGGTGCTGGTGAGGCCGCACCTCGAATACTGGGTTCAGTGTTGGGCCCCTCACTCCAAGAAAGATGTTGCGTTGCTGGAGCATGTCCAGAGGAGAGCAACCAAGCTGGGGAGGGGTCTGGAACACAAGTCATACAAGGAGCGGCTGGGGGGAA